>NW_027632793.1:7296751-7659129 GCF_902686455.1 Sciurus vulgaris | reverse complement strand
TTTCTTACTATATCTCTGTAGTATTACTTAAGGTGTGATATTGTTATGCATCCTCCTTCATTTTTCTAACTAAGAATTGCTTTAGTTATTCAGAGTCACTTGTTTTTCCAAATAAATTTTATGATTGACTTTTCTATTTCTATGAAGAAAATTATTGGAATTTTTATAGGAGTTGAATTAAATCTCTATATTGCTTTTGGTAGTATGGTCATATTGGCATATTTATTCTGCTATCCAAGAACATAGGCAGTCTTCAACTTCTAATGTCTTCTTCAATTATTTTCTTTAGTGTTCTGTAGCTTTCATTGTAGAAAGTCTTTCACCATGTTTGTTGGATTGATACCAAAGTATTTTGTGAGGCTATTATGATTGAATAGTTTCCTAATTTTTTTTCAGATAATTCATCAATGATGTATAGGAACAAAATTGGATAATGGATATTAATTTTATATCCTGCTAATTTGCTGAATTTCTTAATGAATTCTAGAAGCTTTCTGGTGGAGTTTTGGGTCTTCTAAATATAGAATCATGTCATTGGCAAATACAGATAGCTTAAGTTCTTCTTTTCCTATTTAGACCTCTTTAATTTCTTTTCTTTTTTAAATGACTGCAGCTAGTGTTCAAGTGCTCTCTTGAAATGAAGATGTAAAAATCTGTATCCCTGTCATGTTCCAGTTCCTAGCAGAAATAATTTCAAATTTTCTCCATTTAGAATTATAGTGGCCTTGGTTTTATCATATATAGCATTTATAGTATTGAGGAATGTTCTTACTCTCCCTACTTTATTTTATATTTTGAGCAGAAATGCATACTGAATTTTCTCAACTGCTTTTCTTTCACCTATTGTGATAATCATGGGGTTAGTGTGTTTGTTTACTGATGTGATGTATTAAATTTTTGATTTCTGTATGTTGAATCACCCTTATATTCCTGGCATGAACCTGACTTGATCATGATGCTCTATCTTTTAAATTTGTTTTTGTATGCATTTTGCCCATATTCTATTTAGAATTTTTGTCTCTATGTTCATCAGAAATATTTGTCTGAAGTTTTTTTGCTTTATATATCTTTGTCTAGTTTTGGTATCACGGTGTAACTAGGATTATAGAATGAGTTTGGAAGTGTTCCCTCCTTCTCTGTTTCATGCAATAATTTGAGAAATATTGGTTTAAAATTTTCTTTGAGGGTCTAGAAGGACTTGGCTGAGAATTCATCTGGTCCTAGGACTTTTTGGTGGTAGACTTTTGATGGCGTATTCTATTTCATTACTTGAAATCGATGTTTTAAATTTTTTGTGTCCTCCTGCATTAATTTGCATATGTCAGTCGTATTTCTCTGGAAATTTGTTGATGTCTTCATGTTTTGATATTTTATTACAGTATGGACTTTCAAAATTTTTCCTATCTGTATTTTAGTATTGTCTATTGATTTATTTAATTTTCATTAAGAATTTTAGTAATTTGAGATTTCTCTCTCTTTTCTTTTGTTATTAAATTTTGGAACTGAGGTTGTGGCTCAGGGGTTGTTCACCTATCTAGCATGTGTGAGGCACTGAGTTTGATTCTCTGTACCACATATAAATAAATAAAATAAAAGTCTATTAACTAAAATTTTTTAAAAGAAAATTGGTACTGCCATATTTATTGAATCACATTTTTGCTATATAATGATATTGATCCATATTTTTAAGAACTGTCAGAAAGCTGTGTCAGAAATGTCTCTCCTGCACTATACATTGCTCAGTGATACTCCTTTCCACTTATCAATACTAAGCTTATTTACATAGTTCAAAATTTCTAATACAGTCTTAATACCTAAATATTCAAATATTTTTTAAACAAGATATGTTTATTGGATTGTTTTTCACTTTGTAGTCACTCTGGAATATTAAAGATAAGGATATCTCATAAATGAAAACTGTTGTTAGTTTCAATGGTTATTTAGGGCCACTCCAACCCCTCCTTTCATTTTTTCCCCCAAAATATCCCCACCACCTTGTAATTAAAAACTTTAAGTACCTGTGATGTATGGTTTAGATGAAGGCATCATTTGAGTACTTTCAAATGAAATATAGTTCTTTATGTAAAACATATATTTTTTGATCACCATTACCTTAAAATGTAATTATATTCAAATAACCTGACATGTTATGCCTTAGCAATTACAATACCAGGGTTTTGACAAATGGTAATTCATAAGTTACACAAATGTGAAGTGCTAAATACGTGAACTGTTGTTCTGTTTAAGTCTAAATGTTGTTTTTAAGACTGCAGAAAAACTCAGTTAATGATTTTATTTTTTTTCTTTGCATTGGGAAGATATTTTCTTAAAGGAATTGTGAATCCATGCTGTATCTTAGGTTTTTCAGATGCCACTCAGCAGCCACACTGCATATTTGAAAACTAACTTTCCTGTTTTATTGTAGGTTCAGTCACAACTCTACTGAAGCATTTTTGTTGTCTGTGATTGATGTTTTGTGTTCAATTCTTTTACTTTTATTAATTTAATTTTTTATATTTGTTTTAATTAGTTGTACATTACAGTAGAATGAATTTTGATGGATGTTCGTAGATCATGCCATGTAGAATTTGCTCTAGGGAGCAGTGTTCTCATTTTTCCATGACCCTTTGTAAATTTTTGATTGGGCTATCAAGGGTATGGCACTACACAAGAGAAACTATTTGAAAAGTTAACTATTAAAGAATAAAATCAAATAAATAAGGCATGGGGCATCTTTGTGGTGATTAAAACTATAAAATAGAAAAACATTTCGTATTTTAGAAATGCTTTAGGATCTGGTTTTGGTGATCAATAGCTCCTACGACATCTTTAGTTTTTAAAGTTAGAATTTCCCCATGTCAGGTTTTCCCCATATCAGTTTTTCATTTTATCAGAGATTTATTTTGATTCAATCTATGATGATGAGGAGCACTGTTTCTTTTGACAACCATTATTTAGTGCTGAATTTGCAAGTCTGTTCTTATGTAAATTTAGGTATTTACTAAATACCTAAATTTGTGGAATGCTGTGGAATAAGGAAAGCCTTTGCTAAGTGATCATGTGTCAGTAAGCAAAATCAGTCTACGTGTAATCTGCTGTCCATTGCAAGCAACAGGAAAGAGCCATAAATTTGCAAAGGCATTCATGTCCTTTGCAAGTTGAAATTATTGTCAGTAATTATCTTTGCTTTCTGAAAGATCTCTCAATTTCTTCCTGCTGTTTTAGCATATTATTTTTAATCTGATGGATCTACTGGTATTTTTAGAAGACAATTAGCAATGCAAGAATTGAGTTTCTGTTCATTGATGTTATTCTTTCATTTCCAACAATTTTCTGCAAGTAGTGACCCACACAAAAGTCCTCAGCACTTCCCTTTTTTAATACTCAGTTTTGCAACTTTGTGCAAATATTCTCTTGCATGATGCATGAGTCATGATGATATTACACCCTGAAAAACTGCACATAAAAATCAGGCATTTGCTTCATCCATAACTTTCAATTCTTTCTTGGAGCATCTTTGAACCAGGGACTGTGACGTCCTCCAAGGGCTACTAAATTGACCATGGAAATTTTCACAGTGATCCATTTGTCCTAGAGGCACTAATCAGGTCAAGAGGATAAAAACTTATGTCAAGGCAGATTGGCTAGAATTTCGATATCTTAAGGTGAATTGAAGGGTCCCTTGGAAACTCAGGCCAAGAGTGTTTCTGTGGGTGACCTAGCTGTTGGCCACCACAAATGTGGTGGGGCCTGGCTGGTAGACTGTGCACAGAAGAGCTATGCTCACTTGCTAAGTATCTCCTGGTTTCCATCACACATGCTCTGTGATTCACTCCCACCTCTTCTCACTTGGTAACACAGCAGCCACTCACCTCCACTTAGAAGTCAGACTTCCCAGGTTCCATCTGCCAACTGCTTGGGCATTCTAGGAACAGAGATACACCTGGTCAGATTTTGTGTGATCTTTTCCAACTCAATCATCATGTAAGCCACTGAGCTGCACTGTATGCTCCCCTGACCTCAGCTGTCAGCAGCCATCTCTCCATGTCACTGGAGAGTTCTAGGGAAGTTCCCTGACAAAGTGATATCTCAGGTGAGACCAGGCCTATAGGCACTTGAACTGAGGGCAATGCCACTGGGTCTGGTGCTATGCTGGGTAATCTTCATTTCCTTGTGCACTGATTCATTCCTCCCTGAGCCTGGGGCCCAACTGCCTGCATCAGGACAGTAATTTTCAGGCTGCCAGAATGCCTGGAGGAGGCAAGGAAGGACTGCAAGCTAGAGGACCTTGAGGATCCTGTAGGTTATCAAGCTTCAGCTTGCTCCCTTGCCCTGGAAGAAGCTGGATATTTCCTAGGTCAGATGGGCCACAATACCAACACACCCTGTCTCCATTTCTAGTTGATGAGAAAGTTGGGATCACATTGCTTGGAAACAACAGGCCCCTGGGTCTGGCTTCCTTGTTCTTCCCTCCTAATATCACAGGTGAGCAGGCTCTTGCCTTGAATTTTTGTCAGAAAAGACCAGGACCAAATCATCTGTGGTTGATTTGGGAACCATGACACCATTGTGCTGTCAGTCTGCCTTTCTGTTACATCATGAGGTATCTGCACAAGGTTCAGGATGTCACCTGATCCACTCACCAGGATACATAAATCCCAAGGCCCAGAAACATACCCTGGGGAGAGAAACCTAGTGCACTCTCCTTGTGGAGCCTGGAATCTCCCCAACATTCAATTCTAATTAGCCTCATGCCAACCTGATCCACTTGAAATATCCTAGTTGACTCATGATTCATTGTCATTTAACAGAAGCATTGATAATCAAGTCAGGCATTATTCTGAGAAAGAGTCACACCAGTGTAGTAGAATTTTGGATGGAAGGGAATAATTGAAAGTTAAATGGAAGTAACTTTCTGGAAGGTAATCTCAGTTCAAAGATTGCTAAGGGGAATTGTAGTCAGTAGGAACTCAGAAAGTATCCAAATTAGGTGAGGATTTTTTTTTTAATCTGCTAGCATATATTTTGCCTAGGGTCCCTTATCCCCTGAGTCATCACCTCTTCCCTTTGTGTATTCATATTTAGAGAAAGGATCTGGCTAATGTGCTTAGGCCCTCCCAAAATCAGAGTGTTCACTTTCTTCTAGAGAAACTCATACTTAGACTCCCCCATCCCTGAGAAAACAGGTGATAGTCATCACCTCCTCTAGCCCTTTCATGTTGGTCAGTTATCTACTTGTTACTATTTTTGATCAGGAAAATCCATGAGGAGTAGGCATAGTTGCACAAAAATGAATTGATTTGTTTGGTACAAGAGAATAAACTTTCAGCTCTGTAATGATGTTGAACAAACCAGGAGTTTATGCACAGGAGAAAATGTAACAAAATTCTACCACAATCCCAGGACCTAAATTAGCAAACACAGCACTTCACCACACCACTTTGAAGTGACTCTGTCTCCCACAAATGCAACTCAGAGAATGAGCAATTTCTTGAATCAACAGAGATGGAGCAGAAACTAACATGGTGCCAGGGTCCACTAGCCCTACTGCCATCCAGCAGACAGGACTGTGCTCCATATATAGATACGACAGTAACAATGAGAAGAGTAAGAGTAATTGTATTTACTAATGTTGGGGAAAATGGCAAACAGCTTATGACTTGCAGCATTGCTTTCTTCCAAGATTAAAGGAAACTCTGAGAAAACTGTCAAGAATGAGTGTACCTTTGAATATATGGGAGGCCAGTGGATGGTGAGGAGCTGTAGAAGAGACACAGAGAGCAGAATTACACACCTGGAAATATCATAAACAAGTAGTCTTCATTTTTCCTGTCTTAACAACAAACAGTAATTTTCCACAGCAGGGAAACATCTGAGAAGCACACTGTTGGTGACTTTGCCATGAGCACATTGGGAGTGGCCTTGCAGAAATCAGGACAGGTATGACAATGACATGTGACTTGATTCTATGGAACTGCCTACAATTATGTGGTTTGTTTTCAAAAGCAAGCTGTTGTGAGCAAGCTGTCACTAATGCAGACTTCACATGCCATGTCTGTCCACAGTGTCAGAGCTTAGGGAGTGAAAATGAATACACGAGCTGAACTACTTTCTTTGATGGCAGCTCGATGGGTCAAATGATGTCATGAGCCAGACAACCACAGGTCTGTAATTTATATTCCTAACCTCTAATATCTGGAGCACTCCAGTCACACAGACATCACACAATGATACATACCTAGGTCAAAGAAATACTAAGAAAGCATTAAACGGGCTTCAGGGTTATGGGGTGCTGAGCCAAGGGCACAGGCAGAGAGAGAGAAGGCACAGACTAATAACCATTTGTAAGTGGTCACAGAAGGATTTTAATGAAGCAGCTCTGTAGACCTATCATGGCAGAGGTCCATATGGGTGATGGTATAAGCATCTGAGTGTCAGCTTGGAGTGGGCCAGGTCTGGTCACTGTGGGTAGGAGGAACCTGCTGAATTCTGATGGAAACAGGAAATTGGAGGCTTGATGCTGTGGCAATTTTCCTGGGCAAGAACCAATATGAGGGACCAAGTGATGAGGCCAAAGTTTTGCTGTGTTTACCCTTAGGGGTCTCTTTCTTTTATGGTTTAGAGTGAGGGAGTTGTGTCTGGTGAGGTTGATAAACTCCCATGTATGGTGTTCCTGACATGAATTGGGATGTCCATATGTCCAGGTGCTCCTTATTTTGTTTGAAAAGTTGGCACACACAATTATTTATCAGCTGGTACCTATGGTGATGCCAGGAAGATGGTGGTTGTTTATTTCTATAAAAAAGATTTAAATCATCCTACACTGGATGACTCAAAAAGATTTTTTTCAAAATGGAGCAGGTCTTGGCAACCTATACTTTTAAAAAATGGGGTAACTCAGAGTCAATACAGACTACAAGCTGCTATTCTATACACCCAGTAGTCACTCAGGGCCGGTGGGGCCTGAGAATTGCTATTCTTACACCATGGAGTTACTCAGGGCAGGCACAGGGCAGTCTCTTTCCATCTGTCCTTGATGGAAATGTCATCCTACATTGCATGATTGAAATCATCAAGCACAGAAGCTCTCAGGCAACTTTTGCATTCATGGATCCATTTTTCCTTTGACAGGAGATTATTTCACAGCCTTGTGAGATCAAAAAACCCATTACTTACCCAGCTTGCACAGGCCATATCTAATGGTTACCTGGCCTGACACTTTTTAACCATGTGCACAGGTAGTCTATCTTTGATATTTCTAGGGACAGTTTCCAGCATATGGAAAAACCAATGGAAAACAGTTGGGAAAATCCAACTGTTCTTACCCTCAGCCTTCACCTGAGCTTTAGGGTTCTCATTTTATACTTATATTTTATATATTTAATGATATGAGTACCCACCACTCATTCCAAACTGACCATTTTCTGGGTGATATGCTGACACTGGATTTCCTCACTCCATCCTGGGGGGATGTATTCCCTATGGTGTTAGTTGCTTCTCAGTGTACAGAGAGGGAACTCACCCAGGGCAATCCAGGAGTCTGCTGATATCAACCACAGCAGCAATGTGTTAGAGCCCAGGCTTGTTCTGACTGCTCTGCTATTTTGGAGCTCAACAACTACAACTCATAAAAAGTAAAAAAGTTCATTGAGATGTTTCTGTTGGAAGCCAGCCGTTTTCACATACTTAATATTTTCAACCAGAGCAATTTAAGAACTCAACAATTTTCTCTTTCTTCTTTGACCTGCACCCTGTTCTTCTTCTTCTCTAAACAACAACACAAGCCAGGTCACAGTAGGCACTTACATACCAACCTCCTTTTCCTTTCCACAACCAGCAGGGTCATGGCTCAGTGGCAGGCAGGCAATGAGTTGTAGGAATATCCACTTCAATCCCAAGATTTTGTGGTGCCATCATGCATGGTGCTTCTGCTATAACAGTACATTTCTAATTCCCTGAATTAAGATTTCCCTAAGCATGCAGAGAAAAGCTGCACCCTAATACAATTTTCTCAGAAAATTGCACGAATGGATTTCTATGAAACTTTGGGTCTTTTCTCTTTTCGCCATTCCTACTCTGCTCCCAACATCTGAGCATTCTACCTCCAAGTTTTCTAGACAAGCCCCTTATGTTTTCCTGTTGCAGAATTGTAATGTGCAGGGTGAATAGAACTGAAATTGAAGTTCCTTTTCTGAGAAAGTTTCATGAGTGGATTTCAATGACACCCTACATATTTTCTCTTCCCATCATTCTCACTTTTCTCCCTTAAGTTAGTGTTCCCTTCTTGCAGTGCTCACCAGCCAGCACAATAAATTCACAAATTCCTCAACTGCTTTTTCTATAAGCAAGCAGAGAAAAGCTGCATTCAATGTGAATGGTTTAAACAGTTTCACAAATGGATTTCTTTGAAACCCCGGGTATTTGCTCTGCTATTCAATCCAACTTTTCACACAAAATTTGGTGTTCCTTTGTGCAGGGTGCAGTGGCTAGCACAATGAATTCACAAACTACCCAACTGTGCATTTTATAATCAGATCAAGAAGAGCTGCACTCAATGTGAAAGTTTTTAAACAGTGTCATGAATAGGATTTCAATGAATCCTTGGGTATTTTTCTCTAGGCATCATTCCTACTTTTATTCCTAAGTTTGGTGTTCCTGTGTTGCAGGATTCACTGGCCAGCACACTAAATTCACAAATTATTCAAATGTTTTTTCTATAAGCAGATGGAGAAAAGCTACACACAATGTTAATGTTTTTAAACAGTTTCACCCCTGGATTTCAATGATACCTGGGGTATTTTCTCTGAACATCATTCCTTCTTTTCTCACAAAATTTGGTGTTGCCCTCTTGCAGGGTTCACCAGTTGCCACAGTAAATTCAAAAATACCCCACCTGTGCTTTCTATAAGCAGGCGAAGAATACTGCACTCAAAGTGAACATTTTTAAACAGTTTCATGAATGGATTTCAATGACTCCATGGGTATTTCCTCTTCCCCTCATTCTTACTCTTTTCCCAAAATTTGATGTTCCTATCTTCCAGGGTCCACCAGCTATCACAGTAAATTCACAATTCCTCAACTCTGCTTTCTATATGGAGGGTAAGAATAGCTGCACTCAAAGAAAATGTTTTCAAATGGTTTCATGAATGTATTTCAATGACACTGGGTATTTTCTCTACCCATCATTCCTACTTTTCTCTCAAAGTTTGGTATTACATTCTTGCAGGGTCCACTGGCTAGCACAGTAAATTTACAAATTTCACAACTGTGCTTTCCATATGGAAGCAGAGAATAACTGCACTTAATTGAATGTTTTCTAAAAGTTTCAGAAATATAATCTGAAGAATCTTTGCACATTTTCTTTTCTTCTCACACCCACATTTATTTCAAAATTTGGTGTTCCTATCTTGTAGGGTTCACATGCTAGCACAGTATGTTAATAAATTCCTGAACTCTGCATTCCTCAGCAGGTACAGAACAGGCGAACAGTGTTTGTCATGAAATAATTCCAAACATGGATTTCTCTGAAGCTTTGGGTATTTTACCTTCTCATCATTCCCATACTGCTCCTAATATTTGTTGATTCTAACTCCAAGTTTGAACACTATGTTCAAAGTGTTCTTGCACTATGTTCATAGTGCAAGAACACTATGTTTATCTGTTGCAGAACTGTAATATGTATGTTGAAAATAGCTGCAATTTAAGTATCTTTTCTGAAAAGGTTTCACAAATGGATTTCAATGAAACTTTGAATATTTTCTCTTCTCATCTTTCCCACTCTACTCCCAGGGTTTGGTGATTCTACCTCCATGTATGCTGTGGAAGCACACTATATTTTTGTTGTTGTTGCAGAACTGTAACAGTCATATTGAAAATAGCTGCAATTTAAGTACCTTTTCTGAGAATGTTTCAAGAATGGATTTAAATGAATCTTTGGTTATTTTCTCTGCTCATAATACCCACATTTATCCCACAGTTTGGTGATCCTACCTTGAATAGTTCTCTTGCTAGCACAACAATTTTCCAAATTCCCGAACTGATCTCTCCAAGTGATGGAGAGAATAGAGGCAATTGAGGGAAATTTTCTAAAAAAGTTTCACAAATGAATTTCAATGAAACTTTTGTTATTTCCCCTACTCCTCATACCCACATTGCTTTCAAAATTTAGTTATTGTACCATGCAGTGTACTCTTGCCAGCATAAAGCATCTACAATTTCCTGTATTGTGCTTTCCATATGCAGGTGGAGAGTACCTGTACTCTAAGTGATTTTTGAAAAAGTCACAAATGGATTTCAATGAAACTTTGTGAGTTTTCTAGTCTCATCATACCCACTTTGCTCCCATAGTTTAGTGATCCTACCATGAAGGGTACAATTGATAGTAAAATAAGTTTACATTTATTTGAACTAGACTCTCCTTGTGTAGGCGGAGAATACATGCAATTTAGTTGACTTTTCTGAAAATGTTTCACTAATGGATTGCGATGAAAATTTGTGCATTCACTCAACTCATCATTCCAACTTTTCTCCGAAAGTTTTCTCATCCTACCTCCAAGTGTTATTTTGCTACTACACTGTTTAATAGTTGGAGAACTGTAGTATACATGTTTAAAATAGCTGCACTATAAGTCACTTCTCTGAAAAAGTTTCACAAATGGAATTCAATGAACTTTTTGATATTTCCTCTACTCATCATACCCACATTATTCCCAATATTTTGTTTTTGTACCTTCCTGGGTAAACTGTCTAGCACAATCACTACAATTTCCTGTAATGTGTGTTTCATAAGGAGGCAAAGGTAGCTGCAATCTAAGTGACTTTTTTGAAAAGTTCCACAAATGAAGTTCAATAAAATTTTGGGCATTTTCTTTTCTCAGAATTCCCACTTCATTCTCAACTTTTGGTGATCCTTCCTTAAAGTGTTCTTTTGCAAGCATCTTCTGATTACGGGTTGCAGCACTGTAATATGCTTTATAAAAATAGTTGCAATTTAAGTGATATTTTTGAAAATGTTTCACAAACTAATGCATGTCTGGCTATAGGCCCTCTGTGACAATTCCAAATTTCCTTTTACCAGCCCCTTCAGGATACAGACTACAGAACAGTGTGAGAGACACTGGCTACAAAATGGTCAAAAAAGTGAAATTGATGGTTGAAAACAGTGCCTGATGATGGCAAAAGAGCACATTTTCAGTAGCATATTACCATTTTTGAACATACATTACCCTGGAAGAGAGGAATGGGACATAGACTGAAAGCTGAGTATTCAAAAAGGGAAGAGTAAAGGACATTTTTGGGTTATTTAATTCAGAAAGTGTTGATGAAAATCATAATAAGTGAAGGGACTCTAAAAGAAATTGTCATTGTAATCATCTCCCAAAGAATTCCAGGAATGTTCTTCAGCTTTATAATATTTACAAAAACAGTAAAAAGGAATTGTGAGATCATTTGTAAGTAATGATAATTATTGACAGTTTTTCATATTGTGAAGGAGCTCAATGTGCTTCCAAATTCCTGGCTCTTTCCTGTTGCTTATAAGGGACAATTGATTATACATATGCAGATTTTGCTTTTCTGAAACATGACCTATGAGGACAGGTTTTCTTAAACCAGAACAACTGCACCCAAGCACTTAAATTTAAACAAGTATGCTTTTGGAAATTCAGGACTGAGCTATGACTCTCGAAATGAAGAGTGCACCACATCATCGGAAATTGACACAAAAACATCTCTGCTAAAATACAGAAATGAAGATACAATATAGGGGAAATCTAAATTACATCAACTGAAAATTTTAAAGAATACCTAAAGTTGTGAAAGGATATACTGAGCAGGAAAAACACATACTAAACCATTTCCAAAATTTAAAATCCTTTTCTTTTTTCTTTTAATGACTTATATCCACCACAAACATGCCACATGTCTAATGTCACTGATTTCATTCTTTCAATGTTAGTTCTTTCAACTGCAGGTCCTTTTGTCATTTTTTACCTTAAAATGCACAATCAAATTATTTCTACCACCATTCTAAAGATGATGACACTGCAACTTTCACCCAGTTCTACACACCATATCTTAAGAACATCCCTCAAAATTAACAATTTCTATAAAAATGCTTCATTAGTATTGAGTCTCTACCTAAAATTATTTGAGAAAACCAGGTTTTATTATACCAATGCAAAGCACAACACAATGAGAAAATGGAGGATCAAGAGCAGATCTATGTTGTCTTCTCCTCTTGGTTTTCCAGTTGATATTGAGAATAACATAAAAACACCTAGCTGTAGAAGTCTCCCACATTTGCATGGAGAATGCCTATGTAAAAATGTAGGCTACTACCTCAAAAAGACTACTGCAGTTCACATGTTGAATTTCATACCATTAAAATATGGTGAGCAATTTCTTCTTCAAGAACTTGCTGATTAAATACTGCATAGAATGTTCTTGAGACTAACATACCCAGAGTTGTCTCATCTACAGGAATACCTACTCTTAGGAAATCCAGGTCACTGGTGAAGAACTGCTGACTGCCATAGCAGCTCCATTCTGAAATCTCTCATAGGAATGACTTTCCACTTCAAGCTGGTACTTTTTCTACTGTGTTCTACTCCCTTGATATCACAAAGAAATTGGAGGGTTGGCATTTTTTGTAGAGTCTCTGTAAGGTAGGTGACTGGATCCTGTTTTTTTCTAACTCCATGAAATAATTTGCAGGAAACCATCCCAATGCAAAGACAAACAATTTCTAATGAATTTTTAAGTGCAATTTTGAGAACAATGTTCCAGGAAATCTTGGTTGCATATCAAGATTCACAGTCCCTGGGGTATTATCAGAGAAAGATTTAACCCTATATAAGGAGGAAAATGGTTGTAGATGGACACTGAGCAGATAATTATCCCTGTGATCCATGGTGGCCTGGAATATGAGGAGAGGCATGCACATGTGGGAAACATTATATGCTCATGTTATTACTATATAAAGGGTATTTTGAGGATCATTTACACATGAACCCCAAGTCTTTACAACTCCTGCATATTCATTCCTTTCTGAGCTTTTCTCTTTCCCATGATTTTCCTTTGAAGCATTCTAACCAGCAGATATCTGGTAAAATGCTCAACCGAGAGGAGGTGCAGGATCTTGCCAGTATTCTCAGGCATAGGGGAGGTGGATTAAGGGGTTTCTCAAGGGCAAAGCCAGTTCCCCCAAATTAGGGAATGCCTAATCAACTTAGCCAGATACTGTCTGTAAATATAGATAGAAAAGGGAAGAGGTGAAAGATCACAGGGTCAGTGATCCCAGGCACAATATTTACTGGAAGAAAAAATAGAAAAATTAAGATCACCCTCATCCAATATTCAGTAGTTTTGTTTGTAGCCATTCCTCTCAAGAATCATTACAGTGTGATGAGTTGCATAAAATCATATCCACTGAACTCTCATTTATTTCCTTTCAAATTCCTTCTACCCTGGTGTGATCCCTCTCAAAGAAGTGCCTAACTTGGTTACCAGTGCTTCTGAGTAGATAGAGCAAAAGACACAAGAGCTGACATATTCAAAATGGAAGGGGTTGGCATCCAGCATATCAGGCTTAAAGGGCTTGCAGTTTCCAGGCTCCTGAAGTGGAATGCACTTGGTTTCCCTCCCCAGGGTTTGTGTCTGGTTTGAGCACAACATAGGCTTACATATGTGTCTTCCATGAGATCCTCGATGTCCTGCAGATAACTCCTGATGTCAGAGAAAAGTGGAATGAGAGCACAATGACATCACAGTTACCATGGAAAAAAGGCTACTCATCCTGTCTGCCTCAGATCAAGATTCTAAGCAAGCACTATTGAGCTGTGATTTTTAGAGGGAATAGGAAGGGAGCAAGCCCCAGGGACCAACTCTTTTCAAGACACTTGATCCTAACATCGTCAACCAGGAGCAGAGAAGACAGGGTGGGTTGGTGGCACAGCCCTGAGTGCTTTTGATCTAACTAGCTCCATTCAAGAGAAGAGACCCTTCTGAAGACCAACAGCCCACAGTATTCTCCAGGACCACTAGATGACAATGTCTTTGGTTGAACAGGCCATTCTGGCCTCCTGCCAACCCTGATCCTGCTGCAAGCAATTATTCCCCAACAGGTCTAGTGGACCTTGGAGAGACAGAGGGGTGCAGGAGGGCACGTGGGTCACCCAGCTTATCACATTTCCCTGTGGTATTGCCCTCCAAATTCACTCCTGCAGGTCTAGTCTCATCTGGGATTTTGCAGTCAGGAATCTAACCAGTCAAATAGAATGTTGGCTCTTGACAGTTCAGAGCATAAGAGCAGACAGTGCAGCTCCATGGGTTTGGTGATGATTGAATTGGGAAACATCACACCAACTCTGGTGGGGCGCACCTCCTTTACTGGAATGCCCAAACAGGAGACAGTCAGAATCTGGGAAGTTTGATATCTAAGTGGAGGTGGATGGATGCTGTGATTTCTATTTAGGAGAGGAGGCAGTCAATCACTTGGTATGTGGGATGGAGGCCAGTAAAGAGGTAGCAATACAGGACAGATGTTCTGGATCACTCCATCTGCCAGGTCCTGCCCTCTTTGCTGCTGCCTTACCACTAGGCTGCACTCAGAAATTCTCTTGGTATGAGCTTCCTGGGGGCCTTTCAACTCACTTTAAATTGCAGAAATATTAGGCCAATCCATCCTCACATAAGGCTTCATCCTCTTGATCTGACTAATGCATGTCAGGAAAGGCCCCCTGTGACAATGCAAGGCTCCTTTTACCAGCCATTGTAGGATTCATACTAGAGGACAGTGTCACAGACACTGGGACAATGAGGATGCAAATAATTGAAATTGATGGATGAACAAATTGCCTGATGATGGCATGAAGAGCACAGTTTACAATGGCATGATACCATTTTGAACATGCTTCACCCTGCAAGAGAGGAATGGTATACAGATTCAAAGCTGAATATTCAAGAAAGGTAAGAGTAAAGGACATTTTCTGTTTATAAAATTCAGGTTTCACCTATATTGTGCCTTCATTTTTGTATTGTAGCAGAGATGGGGCACTCAATGCAGAAGGGTGTTTCAGATGAAAACCAACATCAATGAAGGGACACTAAAAGACATTTTCATTTTATTGAGCTCCCAAAAAAAAATCCATATTTATTGTGCTTCCTTGTACTATAGGAATACAAAAAGAAGTAATTGTGAGATCATCTATAATCATGATAATTACTGAAAATTGTTCAACATGTATAGGACATCAATGAACTTGCAAATTCCTGACTCTTTCCTGTTGCTTGCAAAGGACAGCTGAATACATATAGGTTGATTTTGCTTTTCTTGTACATGACCTATGAGGAAAGTTTTCCAGACACCAGAGCATCTACATCCAAGCACTTAAATTTAAACAAGTACAATTTTGAAAATGCAGCACTGAATGATGACTCTGGAAATAAAGATTGCACCACATCATCAGCAATTTAAACAAAAGCATGTCTGCTAGAATCCAAAAATGAAGACACAAAGTAAGCATAATCTGAATTTTATCAACAGATAATTTAAAGAATACCTAAAGTTCTAATCAGATGAAGTGAGAAGGAAAAGCAGATATTAAGTTATTTCCAAAATTCAAAATCTATTTTTTGTCTTGTAATTGGTTATATCCACCAAAAACATGTCAAATACATAAGTCTCTAATTTCATTCTTCCAATGTCTATTATTTCAAATAGGTGTTCTTGTGTCATTCATTACCATACAAAGCACAATCAAATAATTCCCACAACCATGGTAAAGATGAGAAAACCACATCTTTCAACCAGTTATCTACAGCATATCTTAGCAACATTCATCAAAATTAACAGTTTCTTTAAAAGTGCTTCATTAGTATTGAGACTCTACCTCCAATGAAGCAGGGAAAACAAGACTTATATATCCTCAGTCTCTATTGATTGATATTAGCAGAAACTAAGATATGTATTCAGTCCCAAATCATACAAATCTTTAATAATATAATACCTATCCAGATGCTAAGCAAAACAGACTGAAAAAGTGGAGGACCAAGAGCAGTTCTGTTTTGTCTTCACCTCTCATTTTCCAATTGGCATTGAGGTTGACTTGCATAATGCCCAGCTGCAGAAGTCTCCCTCAATTGCATGGAGGATGAGTGTGTGCCAAAGTAGGCCACTACCTCAAAAAGAGCACTGCAGTTCACATGTTGAATTTCATACCATTAAAACGTGGTGAGAGATTTCTTCTTCAATAGCTTGCCGATTAATTACCACTTCATCATGTTCATGAGAATGATATGACCTCTCAGATGCTTAGAGTTGTTTCATCTATGGGAATACCTACTTTGAGGAATTCCAGGTAACTGGGGAAACACTGCTGACTGCTATAGCAACTCCATCATGAAATCTCCCTTAGAAATGACTTTTCACTTCAAGCAGCTAGTTTTCCAACCATGTTCTATTCAGTTGATTTAGCAGAGTAGAAAATATGGAGAAATGGGAGGGTTAGACTTGTCTTAAAAAACTCTGAAAAGTAGGTCACTGAGTCTTGCTCTACTCTGACTGTCTGAAATGATTTACAGGAAAGCTATCCCAAGACAAAGCCAAACAATTTCTAATGAATATTTAATTGCACTTTTGAGACAATGTTTCAAGTGTTTTGAGTTTCATATCTAGACCCAGAGTCCAGGGGTTATAGTGTGAGAAATATTTAACCTTACATAAGGAGGAAAAGTGTAGCTGAACATAGAGCTGACAATTATTCCAGTGATACATGGTGTCCTGGGGCACAAGGAGAAGCAGACACATGTAGGAAATATTATGTGCTCATGCCATTAATATAAAAGATATTTTTGGGATCATGTATACCTGAAACCCAAGCCATTGTAATCACAGTCTATTCCTCCCTTCCTGACTTTTTCTATCTCCCATAGTCTTTTCCTTTTAAGCATTCTAACCAGCAGATATCTGGGAAAAATGCACAGTCCAGTGGAGGTGCTGTATCTTGCTAGTATCTCAGGTATGTGGGTGGCTGAGGAAGGTGGTTCTCAAGGGCAAAGCCAGTTTCCCTAAATTAGGGAATGCCTGAGCAACTTAGCCAGATGTCATCTGTAAATATAAATGGGCAAAGGGAAGAAGTGATGCCTTATGTGGTCAGTGATTCCATGCACAATATTTGTAGCAGAAGAAAAGAAAATCTCAGAAGATTCTCTTCCAATATTCAACATTCCCATCATTATGTTTGCAGCCATTCCTCTCAGTAATCATTGCAGTGTGATATCTTGCAGAAAATCATATGCCTTGAACTCTCATTCATTTATTTTCTTTCAAATTTCTTCTACACTGGGGTGATCCTTCTCAAAGGAATGCCTAACATGGTTACCAGTACTCCTGTGCTGATAGAAGAAAAGACACAAAAGCTAAAATATCCAAAGTGGACTGGATTGGCATCCAGCATATTGGATTTGAAGGTGGTGGAGGTTCCAGGCTCCAGTAGGGGAGTGCAGTTGGGGGTTGTGTCTGGGCCTGGGGCAAGAAGGGTTTCCATTGGTGGCTTCCCTGAGATCTTGGTTGCTTTGCAGATACCTCTTGATGTCACAGAAAGGTGGAGTGAGAGCGTGATGATGTCATGGGTGCCATGGCAACCAGAGAGGCTTCAGGTCCTGGCAGATTCAGATCAAGATTCTAAACATGTGCCAGCTGAGCTGGGATTTTAAGAGGGAAGATGAAGGGAGCGAGCCCCAGGGGCCTGCTCTTTTCAAGAAATGCGGTCCTAAGATTGACAACAAGGAGCAGAGGAGCCAGGGTGTTTGGCGGTGCGGTCCCACGGGCCTTTGATGCAACCAGCTCTGTTCAAGATCAGGGAACCTGCTGAAGACTGACAACCTGTAGTGTTATACTGGCCCGCTAGGTGGCGCTGTGTTAACTTATCAGCACCAGGCATCATGGCCTCTGGCCACCACAATCCTGCTGAAAGCAATTATTTCCCAACAGGTCTTTTAAAAAGGAATGAGACAGACAATCTGGCGGGGTTCTTTTCTCCTGCATCCACCATTTCTGCCATCCGGCACTAGGATTCGCTCTCACTTTCTGTAGTCCCCAGTTGCTCTGCTATGGTGGTGCTGAAGATCCCCAGGGAGCAGGCCTGGTTTTCGAGCACCAGGAAATGGACTAATGAGGATGGACAATCCAAGATGGTGGACTAGAGGGCGACAGCATCTCCAGTCGCTACAGAACATAGGATTCAAGAAGGGGAGGCATTGAGAGACTCAGACTAAAACAGAACTACGGGGTGAGTCTCCCCCACCCAGTGAAGCTCAGCTGGGTAGCAGGCCCAGATTCAGGTGCCTTATTAGAGTAGGACAGGGCAGATAGAGTCACCCCAGGCAGCCCTAAGCACTCTGGCGGTGGGCTCCTCCCACAGGTCCAGATTTTCCAGCTTCACAGAGCAGGTCCCCAAGTGAGAGACTTTCTGCACAGAACCAGCACGCGGCCAGCTCTGGCCACCCCGCGGCCAGCTCTGGCTGGCCCGCAGGTTGCTTCAGAGACCAGCACAGGGCAGCCAGGGACTTCCCCAAGCAGCCCGGCTCACTCCGGTGGGAAGCGCCTTTCTAGGCTAGCTTCTTGGAGCAGACTGCCCAGTGAGAGCCTTTCTACACAGAGCCAGCTACAAGTCCCCAAGCCAGCGGAGACCTCCGACCCACAAGCGGCATGTGGGACCAGGGTAGGGCAGCCAGAGACCTCTCCAGGTCTTTCTCCATGGAACCAGTAGCAGGCTAGGGGCAGTGTTCTTCAGAAGCACTGCATTATCAAATTACTCAAAGACTTCAGGCTACTGAAGGCTGGTAGGTGATACACTGGAAATCTACAGGGACACTATAGCCAATAGAAGAAATCTGCAATATCACAGAGTCCCACTGACGTCTACCAATATGAGAAAACAAGGGAAGAAAATGTACCAAGAAAACCTAGACACTATATCAATAAAACCAAATGACAGCACAGCAGAAGAAATGTCAGAAAGGGAGCTCAGAATGTACATAATTAAAACAATCAGGGAAGCAAATGAGGAGATGAAAGAGCAAATGCAAGCATTAAAGGATCGCACCAATCAACAGTTAAAAGAGCAAATATGGGAAGCAAAAGAGCATTTCAATAAAGAGTTAGAGATACTGAAAAAAAAAAAAACCAGAAATCCTTGAAAAGAAAGAAACAATAAACCAAATTAAAAACTCCATAGAAAGCATAACCAATAGGATAGAACACCTGGAAGACAGAACCTCAGATATTGAAGAAAAAATATTTAATCGTGAAAACAAGGTTGACCAAACAGAAAAGATGGTAAGAAATCATAAACAGAATCTACAAGAATTATGGGATATCATGAAGAGGCCAAATTTAAGAATTATTGGGATTGAGGAAGGCTTAGAGAAACAAACCAAAGGAATGAACAATCTATTCAATGAAATAATATCAGAAAATTTCCCAAATCTGAAGAATGAAATGGAAAACCAAGTACAAGAGGCTTATAGGACTCCACATATACAAACTTACAAAAGACCCACTCCAAGGCACATTATTATGAAAATACCTAACATACAAAATCAAGACAGAATTTTAAAGGCCGAGAGAATCAGATTACATTCGGGGGAAACCAATAAGAATATCAACAGATTTTTCAGTCCAGACCCTAAAAGCTAGAAGGGCCTGGAACAACATTTATCAAACCCTGAAAGAAAACGGATGCCAACCAAGAAGCTTATACCCAGCAAACCTTACTTTCAGTTTTGACAATGAGATAATATCCTTCCACGATAAACAAAAGCTAAAGGAATTTACAAAAAGTAGGCATTACAGAACATTCTCAGCAAAATATTCCATGAGGAAGAGATGAAAAACAATGATGCAAATCAGCAACAGGAGGAACTAGCCTAAAGGAATAGCCAAATAAAGGAGAAACCAAATCATGTAAAAAAAAATGAGTCAAATGACTGGGAATACAAATCATATCACATTAATAACGCTGAATGTTAGTGGCCTGAACTCATTAATCAAAAGACATAGACTGGCAGATTGGATTAAAAAGAAAAATCCAACAATATGCTGCCTGAAAGAGACTCATCTCATAGAAAGAGATACCCATAGACTAAAGGTGAAAGGATGGGAAAAAACATACCATGCACAGGAATAAAGCAAGAGAGCTGCAGTATCCATCCTCATTTCAGATGATGTGGACTTCGAAACAAAAGTAGTAAGAAGGGATGAAGAAGGACATTACATACTGCTTAAGGGAAGCATAAATCAGCAAGGCATAACAATCATACATATCTATGCCCTGAATATTGGCTCATCCATGTACGTCAAACAAATCCTTCTCAATTCCAGAAATCAAATAGACAACAACACAATAATACTAGGCAATTTTAACACACCTCTCTCACCGCTGGATAGATTGTTCAAACAAAAATTGAATAAAGAAACCATAGATCTCAATAACACAATCGACAATTTAGACTTAACCAACTTATATAGAATATACCATCCAACAAAGAACGAATACACTTTCTTCTCAGCAGCACATGGATCCTTCTCTAAAATAGACCATGTTTTATGCCACAAAGCTACTGTTAGGAAATACAAGAATATAGAGATACTACCTTGTACTCTATCAGATCATAATGATTGAAATTAGAAATAAATGACACAATAAAAAACAAAAACTTACCCAATACTTGGAGATTAAATAATACACTATTATACAATGAATGGATAACAGAAGACATCAGGAGGGAAATTAAAAAATTCTTAGAAGTAAACGAGAACAAAGACACATCATATCAAAATCTCTGGGAAACTATGAAAGCAGTACTTAGAGGAAGATTTATTTCATGGCGTGCATTCAACAAAAGAAGTAGAAATCAACAAATAAATGACTTAACACTGCAGCTCAAAGACCTAGAAAATAAGAGCAGACCAACACCAAAAGTAGTAGAAGACAGGAAATAGTTAAAATCAGTGCTGAAATCAACAAAATTGATACAAAAGAAACAATTGGAAAAATTAACAAAATAAATAGTTGGTTCTTTGAAAAAATAAACAAAATTGCTAAACCCTTAGCCACACTAAAAAGAGAAAGAGTGAGAAAACTCAAATTACTAAAAATCAGAATGAACAAGGAAATATCACAACAGACATGAGTGAAATACAAAACATAATAGAAGCTATTTTGAAAATCTATATTCCAACAAAACAGAAAACTTTGAAGACATCAACAAGTTTTTAGAGACATATGAATTACCTAAATTGAATGAGGAGTATATACACAACTTAAATACATCAATTTGAAGCAATGAAATAGAAGAGGTCATCAAAAGCCTACCAACAAAGAAAAGTCCAGGACCACATGGATTCTCAGCTGAGTTCTACAAAACCTTTAAAGAACAGCTCATTCCAATACTTCTCAAAGGATTCCATAAAATAGAAGAGGAGGGAACCCTCCCAAACTCCTTCTATGAAACCAATATCACCCTGATACCTCAACCACACAGAGACACATCGAGGAAAGAAAATTTCAGACCAATATTCTTAATGAACATTGATACAAAAATTCTCAACAAAATTTTAGCAAATCGCATACAAACATATATTGCAAAGATAGTGCTCCACGATCAAGTGGGTTTTTTCCCAGGGATGCAAGGTTGGTTCAACATCCAGAAATCAATGTATGTCATTCACCATATCAACAGACTAAAAGTTAAGAATCACATGATTATTTCAATAGATGAAGAAAAAGCATTTGATAAAAAGAGTATCCCTTCATGCTCAAAACATGAGAAAAATTTGGGGTAGTGGGAACATTCCTTAACATTGTGAAGGCCATCTATGCTAAGCCTATGGCCAATATCATTTTAAATGGTGAAAAACTGAAAGCATTCCCCCTAAAGACTGGAACCAGGCAGGGATGCCCTCTTTCACCACTTCTACTCAACATCATTCTTGAGACTCTAGCCAGAGCAATTAGAAGACCAAAGAATTTAAAGGATACAAATTGGAAAAGAAGAACTCAAACTATCCCTGCTCACTTATGACACGATTATATATTTAGAGGAACCTGGAAATTCCACCAGAAAACTCTTAGAACTCATAAATGAATTCAGTAAATTAGCAGGTTACAAGATCAATACTCATAAATCCAATGCATTTTTATACATAAGTGATGAATCCTCAGAAAGAGAAATTAGGAAAACCCCATTCACAATAGCATCAAAAACAATAAAATACTTTGGAATCAATCTCACAAAAGAGGTGAAAGACCTCTACAATGTGGACTACAGAACACCAAAGAAAGAAATTAAAGAAAATCTTAGAAGATGGAAAGATCTCCCATGTTCTTGGATAGGAAGAATTAATATTGTCAAAATGGCCATACAACCAAAAGTGCTATACAGATTCAATGCAATTCCAATTAAAATTCAATGATGTACCTTACAGAAATAGAGCAAGCTATTATGAAATTCATCTGGAAGAGTAAGAAACCCATAATAGCTAAAGCAATCCTCAGTAGGAAGAGCGAGGCAGGGGGTATCGCAATACCAGATCTTCAACTGTATTACAAAGCAATAGTAACAAAAACGGCATGGTATTGGTACCAAAATAGACAGGTAGATCAATGGTACAGAATGGAGGACATGGACACAAACTCAAATAAATACAATTTTCTCATACTAGACAAAAAAAAAAAAAAAAAGATAGCCTGTTCAACAAATGGTGGGGAAAACTGGAAAATCATATGCAACAGAATGAAATTAAACCCCTATCTCTCACCCTGCACAAAACTCAACTCAAAATGGATCAAGGACCTTGGAATCAGACCAGAGACCCTGCATCTTATAGAAGAAAAAGTAGGTCCAAACCTTCAACTTGTTGGCTTAGGATCAGACTTCCTTAACAGGACTCCCATAGCCCAAGAAATAAAAGCAAGAATCAATAACTGGAATAGATTCAAACTAAAAAGCTTTCTCTCAGCAAAGGAAACTCTCAGTAATGTGAGGAGAGAGCCTACAGAGTGGGAGAATATCTTTGCCATGCATACTTCAGATAGAGCGCTAATTTCCAGAATCTATAAAGACCTCAAAAAACTCTACACCAAGAATACAAATAATCCAATCAACAAATGGGCTAAGGAAATGAACAGACACTTCACAGAAAAAGATGTATAAGCAATCAACAGATATATGAAAAAATGTTCGACATGTCCAGTAATAAGAGAAATGCAAATCAAAACTACCCTAAGATTTCATCTCACCCCAATTAGAATAGTGATTATCAAGAACACAAGCAACTATAGGAGTTGGAGAGGATGTGGGGAAAAAGGTATACTCATACATTGCTGGTGGGGTTGCAAATTAGTGCAGCCACTCTGGAAAGCAGTATGGAGATTCCTCAGAAAGCTTGGAATGGAACCACCATTTGACCCAGGTAGATCAATGGTACAGAATAGAGGACCTGGACACAAACTCAAATAAATACATTTTTCTCATACTAGACAAAAAAAAAAAAAGATATCCTCTTCAACAAATGGTGCTGGGAAAACTGGAAAATCATATGCAACAGAATGAAATTAAACCCCTATCTCTCACCCTGCACAAAACTCAACTCAAAATGGATCAAGGACCTTGGAATCAGACCAGAAACCCTGCATCTTATAGAAGAAAAAGTAGGTCCAAACCTTCAACTTGTTCTTTTAGAATCAGACTTCCTTAACAGGACTCCCATAGCAGAAGAAATAAAAGCAAGAATCAATAACTGGAATAGAATATCCCACTCCTTGGCCCATACCTAAAGACTGTAGTAAAATCAGCATACTACAGAGATACAGCCACATCAATGTTCATAGCTGCTCAATTCACCATAGCCAGATTGTGGAACCAACCTAGATGCCCTTCAATTGATGAATGGATAAAGAAACTGTGGTATATATATACAATGGAATATTACTCAGCCATAAAGAATGATAAATTTATGGCATTTGCAGACAAATGGATGAAATTGGAGAGTATCATGCTAAGTGAGATAAGCCAATCTCAAAAAGCCAAAGGACGAATGATATCACTAATAAGTGGAGGATGACACATAATGGGGGGAGGGAAGGGTTAGTGTTAGGGTTAGAGTTAGGGTTAGGGAGGGGGGCAAGTATGGAGGAAGGAAGTACGGTATAGAGGGAAAAGAGGGGTGAGAGGGGTGGGGGGAAGGGAAAAATAGCAGAATGAATCAAACAACATGGTTCTATGTAAATTTATGATTACACAAATGGTATGCCTTTACGCCATGTACAGAGAAACAACATGTATCCCATTTGTTTACAATTAAAAAAATAAAAATTTAAAAAAAAATTAGTTATGATCACCAATAAAAAGTTAGGTCCTACAGTATAGAATAAAGCATACAACCATCCTCGTATAAAGCATGACCTAAAAAAAAAAAAAAAAGAAACTGTGGTATATACATACAAAGGAATATTATTCTGCCATAAAAAATGATAAAATTATGGCATTTGCAGGCAAATGGATGAAATTGGAGAATATCATGTTAAGTGAGATAAGCCAATCTCAAAATACCAAATGACGAATGATGTCGCTAATAAGTGGATAATGACATATAATGGGGGTAGGGAGGGGTTAGTGTTAGGGTTAGAGTTAGGGTAAGGGAGGGGGCAAGAATGGAGGAAGGCTGTATAGAGGGAAAAGAGGGGTGGTTGCAGTGGGGGGAAGGGAAAAAATAACAGAATGAATCAAAGAACATTACCCTATGTAAATTTATGATTACACAAATGGTATGCCTTTACGCCATGTACTAATAGAGAAATAGTATGTATCCCATTTGTTTACAATAAAAAAAAAGAATTGTAAGAAAAAAAAGAAAAAGAAACTGTGTAATATATATATACAATGGAATATTACTCCACCATGAAGAATGATAACATTATGGCATTTGCAGGCAAATTGATGAAATTGGAGGATATCATGCTAAGTGAGAGAAGCCAATCTCAAAAAACTAAAGGATGAATGATCTCGCTGCTAAGTGGATGAGGACATATAATGGGAGGTCGGAGGGGTTAGTGTTAGGGTTATGGTTAGGTTTAGGGTTAGGGATAAGGAGGGTAGTAAGAATGGAGGATGGAAGGACTGTATAGAGGGAAAAGAGGGGTGGGAAGGGTGGGGGGAAGGGAAAAAAATAACAGAATGAATCAAACAACATTGCCCTATGTAAATTTATGATTTTTAATAAAAAAATGGGGAAAAAAAGGAATGAGACAGAGGTGTGTGGGAGGGAGTGTGGGTCATCCAGCTTATCTAGTTCCAGTGGCATTGCCCTCTGAAATCACTCTACCAGGTCGGGGACCATCTGGGCTGTTGCTGAGTCAGGAACCTGACCTATGGTGCTATCATTTGTTATGGGGAGCAACTTAAGAACAGATAGATCACCAGTGAGAAGTCCATATTTGAGAGTCTTACTACACCAGCTGGCTGACTGTCTCACACAGTTCCCCAAAAAATGGCTATTGGGAGAACAGCCCTGACCATATGGTTGTAGGGGTTCTTATACCAAAAATCACATCAATCTTAAATGTCTGTTACTATGATTCAAAATTACAAACTAATATCATGAGATCATCAACAGAGGGGGAAGCGGTTCCCCCTCTGTACAAACTAAAAATGGTCACTAACATCCACACAATCACTGTTTACATGTCACATTGTTTAGGAGCAATAGGAATCAAAAAGAGCAATTTTCATTACATAAAAATTGTCATTTTATATTGCTAAATATGTTCACCGAGTAACTGACGATGAGTACAGAGGTGGTGTGTTCCCATGGGAGAAGCTTATTTCCTACATAACATGGAGTCTCAGAGCAAAATAGAGTCTGTCTGACCTATAACATTCTCATGTAACCAGATCTGTCAGCCCATCACACCATCTGCATGGGATGTTTGCTGTTGACAGCTCAGGGCAAGGGAGTATGAAGTGCAGCTCAGTGGGTTAGGTTATGATTGAATTGGGAAACATCCAAGTCTGTTGGAAAACCCCTCCTTTCCTGGAAAGTACAAACAGGAGAGAACTGGAACCTGGGAGGTTTGATTTCTAAGTGGAGGTGGGTGGATGCTGTGATTTCTAATGAGGAGAGGAAGCAGTCAATCACACAGTATATGGGATAGAGGCCAAGAAAGAGGTAGCAAGCTAGAAGAGATGTTCTATGCTCACTCCACCTGTCAAGCCCAATCTCATTTGCTGCTGCCTTACCACTAGACTGAACTCAGAAATTCTCTTGATATTGAAACCAGAATTTGGGACAGGCAATCAGTATAGAATAGGGGATTGGGTCAAATCAAGGAAATGGAGGCCATGAAAGCCATCTGCCTCTGGAAGTTGGAGACTTCCCCTGGGAGAATGGAATGTCATGGATCTCTGGAGCCCATTGATTACCAAATTAACCTGCCTTATCAAGGACCTCAGGCAAGAAGCTGCTAATTAATGCACCCTGGGCCCTTGCCTGGCTGAATCACTTTGGTCCTCCCCCACCCATCTGCTTCTCACTTTTTGAATCTCACCTGCAAAACCAGGCCTAGTCACATAGGCAGGAAGGAGATATAAGGGGAGAGAGAACTGGAGAACAAAAAAGACTTTAACCCATAAAAGATGTAGGTACACTCTCTTTTTGGGATTCTAGACATCAGCCAAGGTCCCCTTCTCCCTCTCAGGAGAAAACTGTATAACATTTAAATAAAACTTGCTTAATATGCTTGCCTTGCATGCTTCTCTATTGTTCAAACTTGAACATTAGCAGGAGCATAACTCTTCACCCATAAACGGTGGTGACAATACGAGTTTCCCATGGGCCCTTCAGCTCACTTTTAGATTAAGAAGTATCTGACCAATCCATCTTCACACAAGGGCTCATCCTATTGACCTGACTAATGCATGTCTGGCTATAGACCCTCTGTCACAATATCAAGGTTCCTTTTCCTATCCCCGATAGGAAAAGATACAGACTACAGACAGTGTCACAGACACTGTCCAAATGCTTCAAATAAGTGGAATTAATGGATGAAAAATGTGCCTGATGATGGTGGGAAGAGCACTGTTCACAATGGCTTGATAACATTTTTGAACATGCATCACACTGGAAGATAGGAACGGGAAGCAGGTTCTAAGCTGAGAATTCAAAAAGGCTTCCCTCGAGGACATTTTTGGGCAACTCAATGCATCAAGGTGTTGGAGATGAAAATCATCATCAGTGAAGAGAAATCATCATTGTTAGTGATCTCCCAAAAAATTCCAGGACAGTTCTTTCAACTTCATTATACCTACAGATACAGTAAGAAGTGATGGTGAGATCATTTGTAAGCAATGATAATTAGTGACAATAGTTCAACTTTCAAAGAAAAACAATGCCCTTGCAAATTGCTGTATCTTTCCTGTGGCTTGCAAGAGACATCTGATTACACATATGCAGATTTTTCTTTTCTGGCATGTGACCTATGAGGAATTTAAACAAGTACAAATGTGGTATGCAGCACTGACTAAGTTATGGCTCTTGAAATAAAGAGTATAACACCATCAGAAATTTAAACAAAAGTATGTTGGCTGAAATCCAAAAAGAGAAGTCACGAAATAAGCATAAACTGAATTTCATCAACAGAAAATTTTAAAGAATACCTAAAGTTGTAATAGGATGTACTGAACAGGAAAAGCAGAAGTTTTTTCCAAAACTCAAAACATTTTTTTTTCTCATAATTGCTTATACCCACCACAAAAATGCCACATAATTAATGTACCTGATTTTATTCTTTCAATGTCGGTTCTTCCAAATAGGGGTTCTTGTGTCATTTGTTACCCTACAATGCACAATAAAATTATTCCCACAACCTCGGTAAAGATGAGAACACCACATCTTTCACCTAGTTCTACACAGAATATCTTAAGGGCATTCATCAAACTTAAAAATTTCTATAAAAATGCTTATTTTTGTTCAGAATGAACCTCAAATGGTATGGGAAAACCAGGTTTTATGTACTCCCTGTGCCTCCTGATTGATATGAGCAGAAACTAAGATTTGTATGCAGCCACAAATCCTGGAATTCTTTAATAATATAATATCTATCACAATTCAAAGCACAACATACTGAGACGGTAGAGGAGCAAGACAAGTTCTATGTTGCCTTCAGCTCATGGTTTTCCAGTTGACATTGAGGTCAACTTGGAAAATGTCCAGCTGTAGAATTCTCCCTCATTTGTCCTGGAGCATGTGTGTGCCAAAGTAGACTTCTACCTCGAAAAGAAGACTGCAGTTCACATTGTGAATTTTATGCCATTAAAACATGGTGAGCAATTTCTTCCATAAGAACTTGTTCATTACATACCTCATCAGCATGTTCATGAGAATGATATAACCTATCAGTTCCTGAGAGTTGTCACATCTACAGGAATACCTACTCCTAGGAAGTCCAAGTCACTGAGGAAACACTGCTGACTGATACCACAGCTCCGTTCTAAAATCTCTCCTAAGAATGAGCTTCCACTTCAAATGGGTACTTTTCCAATCGTGTTCTATTCACTAGATTTAACAAAGGAAAATATGTTGAGAAAATGGAGAGTGGCCTTATCTGCAGAACCTCTGTAAAGTAGGAGACAGGATACTATTCCACTCTAACTCTGTGAAATGATTTGTTGGAAAACAATCCACAGGCAAAGCCAATTTCTTTTTTTTTTAATTTATTTATTTTGATTCATTGTAAACAAATGGGGTAAAACTTGTTTCCCTGGTTGTACATGAAGTAGAGTCGTACCATTTGTGTAATCATACATGTACATAGGGTAATAATGTTTGTCTCAATCTGTTATTTATCCCTTCCCCCACCCTTCTAACCCCTCTTTTTACTCTATATAATCCATCCTTCCTCCATTATTGCCTCCCTCCCACATTCCCATTATGTATCATCATTCGCTTATCAGAGAGATCATTTGGCCTTTGGTTTTTTGGGATTGGGTTATCTCACTTAGCATGATGTTCTACAACTTCATCCATTTGCCTGCAAATGCCATAATTTTATTCTTCTTTATGACTGAGTCATATTCCATTGTGTATATATACAACAGTTTCTTTATCCATTCATCAATTGAAGGACATCTAGTTTGGTTCCACAATCTAGCAATTGTGAATTGAGCTGCTATGAACATTGATGTGGATGCATCTCTGTAATAGGCTGATTTTAAGTCCTTTGGGTACAGGCCAAGGAGTGGGATAGCTGGGTCAAATGGTGGTTCCATTCCAAGTTCTCTAAGGAATCTCCACACTGCTTTCCAGAGTGGCTGCACTAATTTACATCCCCACCAGCAATGTATGAGTGTACCTTTTTCCCCACATTCTCACCAACACCTACTGTTAGAACCAAACAATTACATTTTTGTGTGTGACTGGTGCTGGGAATTGAACCTAGGGCCTTGTGCATGTGAGGCAGGCACTCTACCAACTGAGCTATATCCCCAGCCCTAAAGCCAAGCAATTTATATCAATTTTTAATTGCACTTTTGAGAAAACCTTGGTTGCATAACAAGACCTACAGTTTGGGGGGCATGATGAACAAAAGATTTAACCCTAAATAAGGAGAAAAACTGTTATAGCTGAACACTGATCAGACAAATACCCCATGATCCATGGTTGTCTGGGGCATGAGGAGATGCAGGAACATGAGGGAAATATTATACAGTTAGGAATTTTGGGGATCATTCACACCTGACTCCAAGTCATTACAATCACAATCTACTCATTCCTTTCTCACTTGCCATATTTCCCATAGCCTTTTCCTTTGAAATATTCTAACCAGTAGATATCTAGGCAAAATGCACAGCCCAATGGAGGTGCTGGGTCTTCCCTATTATCTCAGGAGTGGTGGAGGCTGAAAAAGTTTTTCTCAATGGCAAAGCCAGTTTCTTTAAATTCTAGAATTGTTTAGCATCTTAGCCAGGCCCAGTTTGTAAATATTCATAGATAAATGGAAGAGGTAATGACTCATGGAGACTGTTATCCCAGGCAAAATATTTCTTGGCAGACATTAAAAAAATGCAATTTTCAAACTTCCAGTAGTTGTATTTGCATCAATTCCTCTCAAGATTCATTACAACGTGATTAGTTTCAGAAAGTCATATCTATTGAACTGTCAATCACTTGCTTCCATTCAAATCTTTCTACCCTGGTTGTGATTCTTCTCAAGGAAATGCCTAACCTGGTTATGAGTGCTCCTGTGACAATAGAGCAAAAGATCCCAGAGCCACAATGTACAAAGTGAAAGGGATTGGCATCTGGTATTTTGGGTTTGAAGGGTGCATATGTTCTAGGCTCCGGGTAGGAGAAGGTACTTTGTTTCCCTCCCCATGGGGTATTTCTGGGCTTTGGGAAACATGGGTTTCCATGAGTGACTTCCCTGATATCCTGACTGCACAGCTGTCACCGTCTGATGTCACAGAAAGGTGCAATTACAGCATGATGATCTATGGTTTCCATGGCAACCAGAGAAGCTTCCTATACTGGGCACTTCAGACCAAGTTTCAAGACAAGCGCTGCCTCAGCTGTGATGGTAAAAGGGAAGATGATGGAAGTGAATCCCAGGGTCCTGCTCTTTCAAGAAATGTGATCCTAACATCATCCCCTAGGAGCAGAGGAGTCTCAGTGTTTCAGGGTCACAGCCCTGTGGGCCTTTGATTGATCCAGCTCCATCCAGTAAAAGGAACCCAGTGACGATTATTCCAATCTCACTCTTTGAAATGATTTGCAGAAAAACCATCCCAAGGAAAAGTCAAACAATTTCTATTGAATTATTAATTTCACTTTTGAGAACAATCCTGTAAGAAACCATGGTGGCCTGTCATGAATCGCAGTCCTGGGCAAATATGAGAGAAATACTTATCTGTATTTAAGAAGAAAAATGGTTGTAACTGAACACTGAGTAGACAATTTTCCCAGTGATTTATGGTGGCCGGTGGCATAAGGAGAGGCAGGCACATGTGGGAAACATTATATGCTCAAGTCTATAATATAAATGTGATTTTTGTGATCATTCACACCTGGATTCCAAGACATACAATCACAATCTACTAATTCCTTTCTCACTCTTTGTATTACCTTTGGCCTTTTCATTTGAAACATTCTAACCAGCAGATATCTGGGCAAAATACACAGCTTAGTGGAGGTGCTGAATCCTGCATGCTATCTGAGGTATGGGGGAGGCTGAGGACAGTTTCTCAAGAGCAAACCAGTTTCCTTAAATTAAGGAATGCCTAAGCAACTTAGCCAGACCATGTCTGTAAATATAAATTGGAAAAGGAAAGGGTGATGACTCACAAGGTCTGTGAATCCAGGCACAAAATTTGCTCTGGTGAATGTAAAACAGGGAGTAAATAATAGTGGGAGAAAAGAAACATACATGAAAAGATAACAAATTTGGATGGAATTTATTTCTAATAAATTTGTGAAACTAGGCAAGAAATTTTTGAAGAGGTCTCCTTCCTCAATGAGCTAGCTTTTTTCTCTCCATAACTGTTTCCAATGGTGTTTCAAATAGGAGTGGAAAGAATAGACATCCTTCTTTTGTTCCTAATTTAGAGAAAGTGGATTCAGTGTTGTCCTTCTTGTTATGATTTGGCTTTGGGATTGTCATATATAATCTTCATGATGTTGAGATTAGTTCTTATTAAGCCTAATGTATTCAGGGATTTTATTAAGAAGTGGCACTACATTTTTTCAAAGCCTTGCTCTGCAGCAATTGAGATGAGCAAGTAATTTCTGTTCTTATTCTACTTATATGTTGAATTATATATATTTATTTGCACATGTTGAACCATCCTTGCACTCTGTAATGAAATAAACTTGATCTTGATGTAAAATATTCTTCATGTGCCTTTTGTTATGTTTTGTTAATATTTTATCAAGTATTTTTCAACTATGTTCTGAAAGATGTTGCTCTGTTGTTTTCTTTGGTTGATGTGTTATTACCTGTTTGGGGTAGCAATGTAATACAAGTTTCATTAAATAAATTTTGAAGCATGTTCTTTCCCCTTTAGTTTCATGGAGTTTCATGGAGTAATTTGAGTAGCAAATAAATATTTTAAAAAATTTTTAATTTGCCAATAGACACAATTATTTTTCTTTATTTCTTATTCTTTATTTTTTTATGGTGCTGAGTATTGTGCTAGTATAGTGCTTCACATGTGCTAGAAAAGTGCTCTACAACAGAATTACAACATCAGCCCTCATTAATTGTTTTTAAAGTGTGTGGTAATATTCAGTTAAGTTTACATTTGATTCAGGGCTTTTCTAATTTAGATGACTTTTCAAAAACTATCTTTCACTGGGAAGAGAGCATGTTTGAATTCCCAGTTGCTCAGGAGTCTGAGGAAGGAGAATTGCATGTTCAAAGCCAACCTCAGCAATTATCCAAGGCTCAAAGCAAGTTAGTGAGATGCTGTCTAAAAAAATATATAACAAGGGACTGGGGATGTGGTTTAGCAGTTGATCACCTCTGGGATAAATCCTTCATACCAATATATATAATAGTACATTATAATTGTTAATAGTATGTTCATTCTGACATATTCTTGTATACAGTTAATGAAATTTGAATAGCCTCTTTCCTCAGTGCCTCACTATTTCCTCTCCTTATCTCTCCTCATGAGTCTCTACTCTGATCTTTATTTCTTCTTGTGTGAAATATTATTTCCTCATTCATGTTTCTTCCTACTGTTCACATGTAGGAGAAAACACTTGATCCTTGATTTTCTCCAGGTTTCACTTAGCATGATGTTCTCCAGGTTCTTTCATTTCCAAAAGTAACAAATTATTTTTCATGGTTGAGAAGAATTTGTACAGCTGTGAAGCAAAGTGTACATCCTGTGTTCTCATCAGACATTGAATCTCCTAGTGCCTTGATTTTCACACTGTGAAATTTAAGTGTGAGTAGCTTATAAACCACCAGTACCCTATAATTTATTATAGCAACTTGATCAGATTAAAAGAGTGCCCTGTCTCACTGTGTTGTCACAGTTTAAAATTAGAAGTCCTTTTTCTTAAAAGGACAAAAATTCCACTTCTGTAGCTCCACCCTTATGATAACCTCCAGGCACACCTTCTATTATCACAATAGTGGGTAAGGTCTTCAAAGTAAAGGTTTTGGGAGGACAAACTTTCAGACCACAGTAAAAAGTCGTGCCATTTCTTTGCTCAGGGTATAGTACAGATGCCTCGTGCATAAACCTCATTGCAGGTTCCCCAAAATTCTGAGACATAAAAATATCTGTAGCTATGAGTCCCATAATATCAGCATCTCTAGGTGCATTAGGGCCAAGAGACCAACTGTCAGGTCAGAGGACTTGAGCTTGTGCTGCGGAAGGAATTTGTACATGTAGCAGAGAAGAAGGGTGATGTTTACTGAGATCCCAAGGTCACTGTCAGAGAAAAATGTGTTTCTTTTGTTAATGAAATCATATTGTTTGGTCTTTTTTTATCATTTTGGCCAGGAATCTTATGTTGTATCTTAGAAGAAAGTGAAGGAAAAATCCTTTATTTCAAATAATTGTCACCTGCATCGATTGCAGCCTGTACTGTTATCAGAAAAATGTGTGGATTCACCCCAGTACACCCTTTCCATTTCATTTCTGAAGTTTCTCTGACAACATCCAGGTGCAATTTCCCTATTATTACCCAATCATGTTTGGATACTGTAACAATTGCTAGGCTCCCACTATATACCAGCTTCCCTCTACATTCAGAATTACCATATATTATTGAGGAGAGTTCTCAATTTTAATATCATCTTGAGATTTTTCCTTGTTCTCATATTCACTAAGCACCAGGTACATACTGAAAACTACAATTTTTGGTGAATTCGAGTTGGAGGATTGCATAACAATAGAGAATTCCAACCCTCTCAAGAATTGAATCTCAATGGAATAGGTGGACACATAGGAATATAATTTCAGTGCTGTCCTTATTCAGGTTTATTACCAGACCTAATATTTTTAATTCACTAACTGAGCCGACATTGAGAAGTATGCACTCTAAAGTACCGTGTGTAAATTTGCATATATTATGTTCCATTGATTTCAAGTGTGACCTTGATGCTAAATATGATCATCTATAAAATATCACCAATAAAATATGGTCAATCATAAAATATATGATATAAATATAAAGCATAAAATATAAATAAATATAATTATATATTACACTTAAATATAATATATATTTTATAATAATTATATAATAATGCAATATTAATATAAAATAAATATGAAATAAAATATATCACCTATAAAATATGGTCATATTATCAATATTCTAGAGACAGAGCAAATTTCATCTTCTTGATTATTATCTTTTTGTGTTTGAAACTTGAAAATTCTTCTATGGTTATTTTGAATTCTATAAGTATTTATCATAGACAGTAGTGACCCTATTGCACCATAAAACATAAGAGTTTCTTCCCACTCTTAACTGTTTGGGTACTTCTTGTCCATTGTATTTTTCATTCCCTTTCTTATAGATCTAGGAAACTTTTTTGTTCTCAGTTTCTCTGAGATCAACTTCATTAGCAGCAACATGCAGTACCTGTGGAAAATGTAAACTCTCTACAACAACAAGGAAAAGTCAATCTTACCTCCAAATAATGATCAGGTAAAGTGACTCAATTATCTCCAATCACTCATTCTGTTTTTTGGGGTGGTCTCTCATAAGTCTACACACACAAAAAAAGGGAAAGATATAAATCAAATGTCCATAAGTGTCCAAGATTTTATGGGTCACATTTTATCACTAGGACACAGTTTGCCAATTTTGTGGTATCTATGTACACATAAATGGCATATGCCCATACTTATAAATTTATTTCACAATAATCAAAATATTATATGTATATTTTTATATTATATGTTTAAATAAATTTAAATTAGGATGGAAAAATAACTTCAAATATTGTTTTAGACTGGGTGCACTGGTGCCTGCCTGTAATTCCAATGGCTTGGAAGACTGAGGCAGGAGTATTGGGAGTTCAACATCACCCTCCATAACTTAGCAAGACCCTGAACAACATAGCTGGACCCTTCCTCAAAATAAATAATAAAAGGGAATGGGATGTAGCTCAGTGCTTAGGCTCCCAAAAGCACTCATCCTTTGCACACATGACAGAACAATGTCTCAACTTGGCCATTACAGCCTGGCCTCCCTCATCAGTCCATCAGAGTTCATTCAGATCAGCATTCTGGGTCTATTCTCACTTCATGCCCAGCCTTCCATGCCCACCTGAGATCATGCACTGTCTCTTTTACACAGACACCCCAGCACAACTGGGGCCTAGATCCAGACAATACTCATTTGTTCCATGGGGCCCTTATATTTAAAAAAAAAATTGTTGCTAGTACTTCAAAATAACAGGTTTAGTTCAGGATGTGCAGCTCAGTGATAGAAGAAATGTGTTAACATATGTGAGGCTCTAGGTTCCGTCCCCAGCACCTAAATGAATAAAATCTAAAATATCCAGGTTCACTGACACATGCCTGCAATATCAGAGGCTCAGGAGGCTGAGACAGGAGAATTGGCAAATTTGAAATGAGCCTTTATGCTCTTATTAAAATGTATTTTGAGACCAAAAATTTTAATGACACCATTGAGGTCATCCTATATCACATAGGAGTTTTAGCCACAAATAAAATATGCTAAGTTAGCAACTGCTTCTCTTTCACCTGGATTTGTAAAATTGCTCTATTTAAAAATAACCATAGGGTTGGGGTTATGGCTTTGTTGTAGCATGCTTCCCAAGCATATACAAGGTTCTAGGTTTGATTCTCAGCAACACATATGAAAAAATAAAATCAAGGTCCATCAACAACTAAAAACAATAAGAAATAAAAATTTTTATAAACATTTGATCTCATTCTAATCAAATTATTTTTCTACCCCTCCCTCTCCCATTCCTCCCATCTATGTGATTTAAAAGGAATCTAACGATGTCACCTAATGCTAATTCTGGTGTTTGGGATATCTAGTTTTGTTGTGGTTCCCTTCCCCTGACCTGTTTTCCAGTATTCTGCTGTATAGTTTGAATTCTTGAAAAGTGCCTTTGGCATTTTTATAATACAATGTAATTTGTTTTCTAAAATATTAGCACTATTTTTGAAGGGATTTGGGTATTGAATGACATGATGAGGAAAGCACCTGGCATAGTGTGACTGAGTGATTCTGAGAAACACCGAGTTCCTCTATAGGGACTTACATGTTGTTCTTACCTAGAATGTCCTTCCCTTTGCGCTTTAGAAAATTTCTACAAATCCTTCAATTCTTGGTAGAATGTCAAGTATTTCCCAGTGCCAACACCTAGCCCATCAGAACATTCCTTTGGGAAATTAGAACATGAGCAACAATAAAGGGAAAGACTCAGAGTGTGTCATGAACCAGCAGGAGCTATGGAGAATGGTGCAGGGATTTTTGGCTCTGAGATCACCTGACACAGCCAAGCACCTCCTTTCTTGACTCTCAGTTTCCTTTGATCTCTCCAGTGTCCTCTAATATATTGATTTTATTTAAAGCACCCATATTTGTTTCTGCAACTTGCAGCCCATGTCCCCAACTGCTGTCCTGTCTCCTCTACATTGATCAGTCTGACAGAATGAACACACAGAGGTTGTTACAGAATCTCTCCTTCTGAGAGGCAAACATGAGAAAGAAGACCATGGTCAGACCCACATCCCACCTCATTCTGAGAAGCCCTGGACTGGCTGGTGAGGAGAGCAGAGATGATTCTAATTTGTAAAGAAACTGTGCCCAACCTGTGCAGGAAGGCTAAGGAAGATGCTGAATGCCACAGAGTTAGAGAAGAGCAAAGGGCAGGTCCTGTGCCAACACACACACCTTTAATCCAGGAGAGGCTACTCTGCAAGCAGGCAGGGACCTTGCTGTGTGCTCACCTGTGTCTCCTCTGCTTCCATACTCATTTTGAGTGCCTGACATACAGCGTGTACTCAAAATGTGTTCACCTTTATGCTAATCAGCTGTACTGTTCAAATGGTGAGACTGACTCAGGTGAGCACAGTTGTTCAATGTCATCCATTGATTATGTGGGTTCCCGACATGACTATACCCCAAGTTTAGTTGTCCCGCAGCCTAAGCACTTGCCACTGGGAAACTCTGCAAGACTCTTTTTATTCCTTTCAGATGGAGTTTTCCAGGAGAGTTGGAGCAGCCAGGTGGGGTAGGGGTGGAAGTTTTACAAGTGAGATTGACTGAAGAGCCAGGTGGGTGCAGAAGAGCAGAGTCACTTGGGATGCTATAAGATGCAGGTGGAAGTGGGCCAAGCCAGACTGAAGAAATTTCCAGGGCTAGAGGGGAAACATAATATCCCCATATGTTAAGCAGGCCTGAGAGGAGAAACCAAGTGGCCAGAGTACAGTGAAGCAAGGGTGTGGAGTGGGTGTGGCCCTGCAGAGCAAGCCAAGTGGGGTCCAACTTTTGGGCAGAACCTAAGAGGTGAAATTGAGTGGAGCTGAAATGATGGGCAGATAGTGTCTGGTGGAGTGAAGTGGGGCCCAGAGGCGCCCAACAAATGGTTGAAATTGGCAGGGTGGAGCACAGTGGAGCCCTGAAACCCAATTCTTAGTCTCAAGGATACAAGGTGGAGGAGCAGCTGCTTCAGGGTGGCTTAGGTGAGCTCAGTCTGGGAATGAGGAGCACAGGAGGTGAGTAGAAGGTGTGCTGGATTTATTTCCATCAGGCAAGGGAAGCCAAGGGAGCCAAGAGGGGCACAAATGCTTTGAAAATCATTTGGAACATTGCTGTGGCCAAATGGGAAAGCAGGGCCCTTGGTCTTCCCCTGCTCTAGATGTGAGCTCAGAGCCTTTTCTGTTGGAGATTCAGTTTCCCACTTTTACAATAAGGGAATGTGTGAGGAAGAAGATGCCATGGTTAAGCCTTCCTTAGTTCCTCCCTCTCACTAGATGCTGTCCACTTTCCATGTATTCGGGAAAAGATGACCCCACATAAGAGAAACACAGCAGATACCACCTTTAGTAATCAATGTTATTATCAGCAGTATTGGAGAAATTAAAACTATAGGGCACCTGATGTGATTTAAAGAGAAAAATCACAGTATCCCTTTTGTGATACCCTTGTCAAAACTGTAATCTGGTTCCAATCATAAAAATACCTATCTTAGGCAGTGGAAAAAGCCATCTTAGGCACATCCTACAAACATAATCCTTTAAAAGAGTCACATTAACAAAGATTAAGGAAAGAATAAAGAATGTTGGAATCTGAAGGTGTCTACAAAATACAAAATTATTTTATTATTTCGTGTAGCTGAATGGAACACTTTGTTATAAAAGACAAAATCAGGCAAGTAGCAAAACATGAAAAGAATCTGAGAATTCAGTTGTAGAAGACATAATGGTAGAATATATTAGTATTGACTTTTCCATTATGAAAGTGGTACTGTAGTTTTGTAGCATGTTCTGATTTGTTGAAAATATTAATGATATCATAAAGGATGGTGTATACCAGCCACTTAATCTAAAATTATTCAGTGGGAAAAAAGTACTTTACACTAGAAGCTGCAACTTCACTATTATTTTTCAAGATTATGTAAACAAAGAAAAAAGGTAAAAAGCATTAAGCACATATTTCTCACCAGGAAAGAATGGTGCTTTTTATTAAAATAAAAAATAATGCAAATTCAATGACAGTATAATTTAAATACATTAAAACATTAGTGACTACAGTAATTGGCATAACAAAATAATGTCTAAGTTTCTAGGTCCATATTTGGTAACAAAATTTTTGTAATACAATAATACATTTACATTAAATACATTTAAAGTGCACTTGCATTTTAAATTTTGTTACAGATGCAAAGAAATAGCTTCATATTTTGAGAATTTTGCCATACATGCATGATATAAACATATTTATTTCAATAAAGTTTTAAAAATATTATGGCAAATAGTCTAGCAAATGCAATGTTATCTATCATAGCTACTTTTGCTTTAAACCTCGGTGTATTCATGTGATGCTTCCACGAGTAGATCTATTCTTGATTTTTTTGGTAAATCTAAAGGCAGAGTCTTCTGTTGGTAAAGATTCAAATTCTGTAGCAAGTAGAGAGAAAAAGAATTGTATTTATAATTTTGAAGATTTCATAAGCATGAATCAGAAAAACATGTTGAAAATTTTTCGTTGTTCATAAGAATGAAAAACACATATGTATGATCACATTACGAAGTTATGAAAGAGTTTGCCCACAGAATTGTCACTGTGACTGAGTATCAGAACTTCAGGATTTCCACCCCTCCTTCATGAATACAACAATCATGTGTATCTTAATACTATGGCAAGCACTGGGATGACAAGATGGAGATAAAAAAGGCCCACTTCTCAACAATCATATACTGGAAATTTTCATACAGAATAATGGGCAGTATGATGTGTACAGAATATGGTACTACTGGAACAGAGAGAAGGGAATTCTGTACAATTTTGTGGCAGTGTAGGAGGTCCTTCTCTGAAGGTGCTGTATCAATTGACACCTGAAGGTTAACAGAGAAATTGTGATGGGAAGAGATACATGCAGACAGTGAGAGATGAGACAAAACACTTGTGTTAGTAGAAGCCAGAGCAAAATGACAATAGAGTGAATGGGAAGAGAGAAGCCTGAATAACTTGACAAGAACCCAGTTGATTTGGGTATTTAAATTTCTTGCTAAGAAATTTCAAACTTTTCTTCAGGGCAAAGATAAACCAGTGCCAAGGTCATGAACAGGGTGATTTAGATGCTTGACTATGTGCTACCAGGTGAGTCTGGGCTTTCTGTCATAAATCACAGAAAATGGGTGATGCCTTTTTTTTCATGAACATTTTCAGTGTATAGGCCAACAGTTTTATAGTACAACAGATGTGTAAAAAGAGGCAGTTTCAAACTTAGGATCTTTATGTTGTTGACTGCCCAGATTTGAAAGCAATATATAGCTCTTTAATTGTAACTGATTTCTTTTCAGAAGTTAGAACCAACATTTTTTAAACATTTGGCTCAAATATGCTTGATTAGAAATGTGTGGAAGTAATTCCAACTGTTTTGCTAAGTGTCACCATATATAGGTTTTATTTATTTATTTTTTGTATTAAAGCAACTCTCTTACTAATTCTCCAAGCAGGTTCTAAAGTAGATTATGGAACATAATAAGTACTCTTTTGATAATAATGTGATGTTTAACGACTACATTTTTTAGATGTAAAAAAAAATTTGACTAATTTCCCAGTCTTGTTCTTCTTGGTTAAGTGAAATTATTTTAAACAAAATTCTTACTGTTGCATTTAATTATACATAGTAGTGGTATTAATTATGAAATATTCAAAGATGACCATAAAATAATTTGATCACTCTTCCTCCTCGGTGCCTTTTTTCTTTTCCTCTCCTCCCTTCACATTTGAAGGCATGCTGCAGTGATTAAAAAGATATATCTGTATCTGGATAGAAGAGTGCTTTTTAAAGACTCTCATTAAGGCTAGCATGATTTGAAAAATAAATGCCCCACAGGGAAATCTACAACCTATTAAATTTCAAATAAACTAGTCTTTGAGGCAGTAAATAATAAACATTCCTTTCTCCCACAAATGTTATTGGAAAATAGTTGACACCACAAAATCTTCCATTGCATTGTGTCTACCTTTACACACTCATTCATCATTGTCTTATAAAATGATCAATCACATGATTATTCTGTTAAGAACCAATGAGACTATCTTGTGTTTGCATTGTGCTTAACAAATTACAGAAATATTAACTTTCATTTTCTTTTTATACAGTCATCCAATTTTATGACTCTGAAGCAATTTGGACCTGATTCTCCCAATTTTTCAAAAAGTATTCATGTAAGCTAATAAAGTGTTCAAATATATATCACCAACCTAAGACATTGTAATTTATGTATTAAATGTTCCTGTTCAATTAGTTCACTACAATGGTGTTTTATAAAGCTTATATTTGTTCCTCTAAGACTTTGTTAGAACACAAAGCCAAACAAACAAACAAACAAAAAAAAAAGTGAGGTCTCTTTTAACATAGGCATTTGCTGATTATTGTGAATTAAAATCATCAAAACACCATCAAAGCTCTAAACTATGGTGGAATAAAACTGACAGTTTAGTAATGACACAAAATCAAAACAAGATGCTGTCTTTTATTTATATACTTTTCAAACATATTTCATTGCTGTAATATTTCCACCTATCAAAAATATTTGAACATTAGAAAAATATCTTAAAATGCATCCAAAGTTGTTGAAAATCTTTTTCTTATCAACTCTTATATAGAGTTCATCATTTTTGGAATAAAACCTAAACATCCCAAAGAAGTGTTAGTATGAAGGAAATCACATGGTGGCACTGCAAGGTTCCTGTTACATCCCAAGAGAGTTAGGGACAGTGCTCAATGTACATAAGATGGTAGATAGGAAGAGTATAATTGATTCTTTTTAATGGTCATTGCTTTTCAAAGACTCTTGATATCACTGCCATCTTAGATATGAATCATCTAAGGGCTCCTTGTTTTACAAAATCAAATAAATGCTTAATTCAACTATTTTAAATATATTATAATAGCAGTAAGAGTTCAGTAATAAACATATTGTACCAAAAGTATGATAAATATTATGTGAGCAAAAACAATTAAAGATATATTTGCATTGAAGAACATGTCAAAACATTTTAGCAAAAGCAGAAATTAAACAATTTTAGTGTTACTTTGCTGAATTTATAAAATTACTTAATATTCCGTTATATTATAAACATTCACTGGTGAAATTTATGAGACCCATCATACACTTATGATTAGGGATGAAAACCTAGGGGTGGTGCAGGATAAATGGAAGTGTTAAAAGCACAAACTAAAATCACACAGAAGGTATGTCAATTATATCAACATCTATCTTCAATTATAGACAGTGATATTCATTTTGAAAACTAATTTAAATGCAGCATTTAAGGAAAGTTCAAATCATCACTTCAGTTTTATTTATTGAATACAGTTAACACGCATCTCTTTAAAATGAGATTCCCAGTGAGATGTCCAGCAATTTTTAAAAATTGAAAAATGTGTTTGTTTTAATATAGATATTGTGACCTTTACTTAACTTTCACAACTCAATTAAACAGCTCAGTATTTCAGCAGTCAAAACAAGACTAAAAGAAATCAAATCTGAAATCCAAAAGAGAAGCATAATGTAACTAATCTCAGCCAATTATACCTCAATGCTTTGACATGAAGACTCACAGTTTGAGGTAGAATTTACTAGATTTTTTTTAAATAAAACTTTTGTTGTTACCCAATTATATGTAATCCCAGGGTGACTTGGGACAGAACTTGTACACAGAGGACCATATGAAGTTTGACTCTGCTGTTTCTCCATAAGGAGTCTGCTAGTATAACCCTCCTGTAGGTTTTTTGATTCTTTGAGAATTGCACAATTACTTAGTATTTCAATTTTTTCCCTGAATAACATGCATTTGTAAAAAAAAAAAAAAAAAGATAAAACACCCATCCTCACACTGTTCCTGCTGTACATAAATCCTGTCACTCTCATTAGTCTGGAAATGGAAATTCAGTGCCAAATTAATGAACTATAGATGAGTGCAACTATCTTTGTGCTAGAAGAGTCTTCATCCTTTTCATGTTAGTAATTGAGTTTTAAAGAAAAGTATGAGCAAGTTATTATGGACAGATGCAAAAAATTAGATTGAATAAACTATAGTGTTGCTGCAATTCATCACATTTATCCTAATTTATGATAATAACAAGTAGATCCTTTTCAATAGTTGAGAGGTCAACAGCTATTTTGGACAGGTATTTTCTCATTTAAATCAAATTGACATGAATATAATTTAAATTACCAACTGGAAATATATAAAATTTTAGTGAAGGAAATCTATTATGAAACACAGCATCTGCATTTCAGTTCAGTTAAGAAATCTGTAAAGAAATGTTACTTGAAAGTAGGTATAAGCATTTATATGTAAAATACGGCAACAGGAAGTCATGGAGATTGTGTGTATTCCTAGTTGAGCATGTTCTTACCATATGCAAATCTTTGGATTCAATTATCAGCACCAAAAATAGTTGTTGCTGAGAATATATTACTAATGTCAGCATATATGGCTACTAAAAATCTGTAATTCAACCTCTTAGAACTTCACAGTTCTTTACTCAAAATGAAGCATCTATTAGGTTCAAGGTTTTTGATATTTTTCCTTTTTAAATTTTAAAATCAGTTTTATGTACCACTAAGTCTTCTGTGTTTAATTGGAATGTAACTGTACATATTTATGAGGCAGCGTTATTTTTGAAATATATACACAATGTATAAGAATCAAGCAGAAAAATTGGAAGGCTTCTTACTTCAAACACAGATGATTTATTTGTGTTGGAAATAAGGTATATATTGTATTGGGGGAAAACCAGGTTATGTTTTTGTGTTGAGACAGAAAACATATTTATGTGAATTTTTACTTTATCTAGATGCAACATTTAACCATAACCAAAGATCACTTCGAGTATTCCTTCAAAGATACTTGAAACAGTTTTACTTGCTTGATACTTACTTCTTTTTCTGTTTTTATTTTTATGTTGACATTTTTCCTTTAAATGATCATTTTCATTGAATAATTTCATATTTCTAGTTTTTAGCAGGAGGTTGTGTCTTTCCATCTGAGCTTGAAATCGTTTTCTAATATCATGAAATTGGTTTTGGATATTAATGACTACATTATTTTGCTTTTCTTCTTTTTTGTGAAGGTCATGCAATAGCCGTTGAAGCAGTGTCATTTTACTTTGGAGTTTAGATAATATCTCCTTTATAGAGGATTTCTGCTCACTGGTGTATTCACTCATTTTGCTTTGTTCATTTTGACACTTGCATTCCTTCATTTGGCACTTTGTTTGTTTTAGGAGGCTTTTTTCTTGTTCTGAAATCAAAGTCCTTACTCCGAGGGTATCTTTTTTCTGACCAATCTCATTTTCAAGGTCACTGTTTTTTATTTCAGACTTCGAATTTTGTTGGGAAGGAATATCACTACTATATGCATCAAAATTCTTCTTTTCCTGTGAGCTAAAGTCCCCATGTCTTGCTCTTTGGAAAGCAAGTTCTAGTTGTCTTTTTGGTGTCTGACTTTCAACACAATGATGTGGGGCAGCAGCCAGTGTGTCAGGGTATAATTTGACCTCTGTTTCCATTCTTTCTGCATTTTTTTTCTCACTCTCCAGTGTAAAATTTTGCTTTACATTTTCCACTTTTGGAATATCAAACTGTTCATTATGCTGGAATGATGTTTTTGTAAGTGCTTCCTCATTCAGTCTGTGTATCCTTTGAAAGTCATTGCTCTTTTCTCTTAAAATTTCAGTAATATCAAGGCATTTCTTTTTCTGGTTCTGATATTTTATTTTCTCTCTTTCCAGTCTCATCATAGAGCTATCCTTCATCCTGTCATATTCAGGCCACAGCTTGTTTTCTGTCATATAACTAGTAGAAACCTAAGTAAAATCAAGAATACATTTAGCTAGCATATAACAAAATGACATATCAAAATTTCCTCTGAAATTATAGACAATATCCTGTATATTTGTACAATGAAACTCGCTATAAATAGGTATCCCACTGGAGAAATATTAGTTTTAATCTTCAGAGCATATAAAAGTATTTATTCCCAAGAGTTCAAAAAGTTAATTCAAGAAAATGGATCCATGAGAGTAAAATAAAGTTATAATTTAAAGAATCTCAAAATGGAAAAAGTTATAAATTACATTAGATGCAATGCATATAAAAAGTTACTACTAAGTTTGAATGTAAAAGAAAATATTTTTCACTCTCTGACATCTTGTATATATGACCAGTCCACAGTAACAGCCTTAGCTCTACATGTACTCAGGCACACAGAATTTTTCTAAGTTTCTTTCCCTGAAAATATTCTATGCATATTCTGTTGTTTAAAAAATTTGTAGTTATGAGCATTGCACACATTAATATATGAGAAAACTAGGAAGAACACTAAGCATATCCATGTTCATCAATGAACACAATTCTGGAAGTAGGGTGAGGCCAAAAATATAGGCAAGTTGTGAGACTGTCTCTATGTCTTCCACCTCTGCTTCTAGTGCTCACCCACCAAGCCAGTTATTTCTAGCCTGTGAATGTATAAATACCAGAGGCGGCTTGTGTTGTAAAATATGCAAAGCTCTACTGCAAAAAAATCCCTGTTTCTGCTCATTATAATCTATTTCTTCTTAGTGAAGTTTGAAACATAAGTATGAAATATAAAAATAAACTGACCAACTTATTAGGAACAAGTACCAGTAGATTATTTCTAAGTACATTTTATGGTGCATCATTATTTCCAAAAGTGTTCTGTATAAAATGGGAGATTGCTTGCTGAAAAGGGTTTCTTCTTCTCAAAAGTAAGAAAATGTATTCGAATTCAGGGTCTGTGCTGGCCGCACTGTTCCTTATTACTTAACAATGGGAATAATAAGCACACCACTACATTAACACATCAAGGAAGTGATTTCACTTCCTCAAACCAGAAGATATATTGTTAGAACCAAGGGTTTTAAGATCCTTGAAAAATCATCAATTATCATGAAAAATATTAAAAGCCTTTTCTCTGAGGCCACTGTGAAAGCCACCACTTAACTGCAGCAGATAAATGGAGTTGAACATTAATTAATCCAACGGGACCAAAATGTCACCCACTTTCCCTAAATATGCAACTTATGGTTATAATACATATATGGGTTTAAAATCCTCTATAATTCTCCATGATGGAAATAGTTAATGTTTAAAGACACACATACAAACACACACACACATACACACACACACAGACACACACATACATACACACACACTTCAAAACAACATAGGAAAATAACTCAGAAATCATTTCAGTTTTTGCCATGTCTATAAGTTTTTGTTTGCAAAGATGTTTTTCTGGAATCCCATCCTGTAAATTCTGTTCTTAAGGACCTGTTCTGATGAAATCTAGAGATTCTTTTTAGAAGGTTTTGGCCTCATCCCAGTAGGTGATAGAAAGTCAAAAACCTTAATTTAGAGTGATATTTTCAAAATAAATAACCATTGAAAACAAGTAGATTTTTAAAACACATAAATCTTTATCACACATTAATTGCTCAAATTTCAACTGCATAAATGACAGGAAAAAATCCTCAAGTAGTAAAAATATTTCTTAAATACAGGTGGAGATGCAATTGTGAAAAATAATTTTTTAAAAAAATTTTATTTGTCCTAATCTGCCATGCCTGACAGTAGAATGCTTTATAAATTTTGATAGATCATACATAAGTAGAATGTTAACTCTCATTTTTTCTCAGTATATTATAGGATCACATCAGTCATGCACTCATATATGTACATGAGGTAATAATTAAATATTTAGTTTCAAATCTATTTACTCTGTATCTTAATATAAAAAGCCTCAAGTTGATATTTATGTCAGTGATTAAACCTAACGTTTTCATTCAAGAAACAAATGCTGAACATCTACCAGATGCCAAAATGTGCAACAATTAATTTTACCACAAATGTCATCACTTAATTATAGGGTAAGATAATATTTTGTTTTTAACCTAAATAATAATCTTACACCCACATTTCAATGCTGTGGGAAAAAATGCTCTGTATATACAATGAAGATACTGTGTTTATAATGCCTGGTATTGTGGGAGATATCTGAAGTTTGTGGAAGTACACACATGGATATTTCATGTTGATAAAATTGCCAAACAGTGTATTTCTCAGATCATACCCCCATCATGAAGTGAAACATGGCTGCATACAGTATGCTAAAGGGATATTATAAATTCATTGAAATAAAATAAAAAAATTGAAACTTTACTGAAAACTCATTTACCTGATTAAACTTATTTCTTGTAGTACTTAATTCTGCATCAGATTTTGTAACAGATATTTCAAGTTTCTTTTTAACTTCTTTATTGTATTCTTTTTCTTTTTCTTTTAATTGGTCCTTATTTTGTTCAAATAGCAGATAATTGTTTCTTCTCTTCTCTTTTTCTAAGGCCCATCTGTAACAAAATGTTTATCTTTAAATTTTATTTTCCAGATAAAAGTAACTTTATTCAACTTTTTATGTTTCTTTTATGGTAAGACTTTTGACTTACCTTGTTGAACATTATGTATTATAACAACTCACAATCCCTCTGGAACGAGACCAAACTTAAACTTAATATTTAATCCAATAATAAAGAGTATGAATTTTTTCAATAAAGAAAAAAGAAATTTTATTTATAAACAACAGTGAATTTGAATAAAATAATCAATAATCACTTTCCATTTCATTTTTAAATGGAAGCTAGCCTTAAAACTAGCTGAGGGTCTTGCTCAGCACTAGCATATCTACTTAGTTGAACTAACCCTTGGGTTTGATCCCAAACATCAGAAGACAAACTATAAATGTTTAAAAACATGTTTCTGGGCAGTGAAAAATACCCATTTTATTATCTTTGAGATGTATTTAAATTAACATAAGCTTTCTTGAGAGCAATTTAGAAATCTTGATCAAGTACCTTTAAAAAAAGTTGCTCTAATCAAGTAATTCTACATTGAAAATATATTCAGAGTAAAAATATATAGAAAATTATTTTTCTAAATGGCATTCCTTGAAACACTGATTGTACTCTAAAAAGAAAAAAAACTATGAATTTAAAAAATCCATATTTCTAATTGTTATACAAATAGATTCCTACTCAGATATGGTGACACATGCCTCTAATTTCAGCAACTAGGGAAGCTGCGGCAAGAGTATCTCAAGTTCAAAGCTATCCTCAGCAACTTAGCAAGGCCCTAAGCAATTTAGTGTCTCAAAAATTTAAATAAATGCATAAATTCCTATAAGCTAGGAGTCTGTACGCCCATTGAACTGTGATTTGGAAGAATATTCATTTAATTTTTAGAAGTAATGATGATTAACAGTGTGTTATCTCATTCATTAGAATTCTATATTTAACATGAGTAAAATGTTTTCTCTCTTGCAAAATGCCAAGAAATAAGTCAGCAGTTACAAATGTTCACCCAAGGACCAGTAGTATAAAGGAAAGAGTTCTAGTTTACACATACCTCAAATTTTGGAGTTCTTCTTTTAAATCTACACTTTCCTGTGCAGCCTTTGATATCACTATTTTTGCTTCAGAATACCCTTTTTTAAGTTCACAAAGCTCAGTTTCCAGTTTTGCCATTTTTTCTGCATGTAGTGAACACTGTGAGCAGTGAATATTTTTAAGTTTTGTTATGTGAAATGAAGAATCTGCATTCAGATGTCTCAATTGGATAACAGAATCTGTATCAGGAAGGAAACAAAAAAGATATAATATGTGAGTAACTTACATATACAATTGACTATATATTTTTGCAAGCATTATTCATATGCTGAAAAAAATGTAGAGTGCCTAAAACATATGTGTACTATGTTCTACAGATCAGAGAGGGTATAAGACTCCTTCTCTTGTTCAGCTTGAAGTCTTGTGGATGTGCTCCATTGTGCACAATAAATCTTGTCTTCTTTAGATAATACTTTTGATTACCCAAAACTTGAAAAGTCCACTTGTTGGGGCAAGAGGATGTCACCAGGTTCAATGCAAAGAAATGACTCAAAGATTCATCCACAATCCTAGCCAATATGAATGGAACAATTCTCATACACAAAATTTAAAAATACATAGAAACAGAAATTGTCACTGTTCACTATTTTCTACCCCCAAAAAATAACTTTTAAGCAACTCATGTTCATCATTAATGGTTTCCAAAGTAAGTAATAATTTTTACACCTCTATTGTGAACACCCTGTTCCTTATCTGAAATGTTTTTATCCAAACTTTTGACAAATATTTTTCTACTGTAAAGATTCAGTGTGCTTCATGCACCTTTACTTGATTTGTGCTCTACTTCTCTTAATAAATATTCTTTACTCAAGCCAACATTAGCACCTTATTAATTTTTCTACTGTATCCTTATGATTTAAACTGTACTTTGTTTCTTTACTTGTAAATCCCTTTTGCTTGTGAAGAGGAAATGATCTTTTAAGTCATCTCTGTGAAATTAGTGTTTATTTATTTGTCTCATTATTTTTTGAGTTACTGGTAAGTGCTAAGGTAGATAATTGATATCAGAGATAATCTTTAGTAGCAATGCCTGAACAGAGAAAAAAAAAAAAAACTGAGATTACCAGCCAGTGGGTAAGAGAGGATAAGAGCTTGAAAATCCTTAGAAATTTAGGAAGATGTCTATTAAATTGGGTCTATATCCTTCTAAATATATATGAATCTGTGAAGAGTAATGCCAGAGGAAAGGGCACAGGGAGGAAAGGGATAAAAATAATTAGGAAGAAATATTGTAGTAAAAGATTGATAGATAAGTGTAAAATGCTTTCACATTCTTGTTCTATAAGAGTGGTTCATGTCACAATTGCATTGGAAGTAGATCACCAAGCATGTGGGCAGATGAAGGTGAGGGCATAAGCAAGCATCAGTGAAAAATAAAGATGATGCAGACCTGAACTAAGGAAATATTTCCAGGACTTTGGGGATACAAAATTTTCAGTAACCTAGTGAAGAATCAAGTTTTATTTAATGAGTAAAAAATCAATTCTGGGTCTTTGGAAAATGAGACTCTCTTCATTATTGTACCAACAAAAGGAATCAAATAAGATGTAATAAGCCCCTGAGCTATTTTAGTTGCTTGTTTATCATGTGATTTTTCTTTAAACAACTTCCTATTTTGAGTGAAGTAATTTAAGTATTTTCTCTGAACAAATTAGATAAAAGGATTTTATAGAATCATCAACTTTAAAGAGAAGGCTGGCAGCCAATCTCAGTGGTAGAGCAACTGTGCAGCATGTGAAAAGGCCTGGTTTCAATCCTCCCCTTCATAGAAATGAAAAAAAAAATGTTACCTAAAGTACAACATATATTCATTGTAATTACTCAATAGGCTGGATCTTGTACTAGAAATAAACTAAATTATTTTAAGAGATGTCTTCTCTATATTTACCAAACTGAACCCTACATTCTGCCTCTAGTAAAATTTGTGCCTCAATCTTTTAGGAAGCTGGGAATATAATTTTCATCACTGCCTATCTCTGCAATAAGAATTTTTAAACCATATTATTTTTAAAAGATTATGGTCTTATAATTTACCTTGGAGAATTCATAAATGGAAAAGGGATTACATTGGAGAACATAAGACAAAGAAATCTGAGAAAAAGTTCAAATTTTAAAAATCTTTCTTATGCAGGAATATATCATTTAAGAAAATATAAATACCAATATTGACTTTGGTCTATTGGAGGATAAATCCTCTCATTAAATTGGTAAAAAAAAAAAATAGGAATAGGAAAACTGCCAGCATTTCCAATGTTTTTAGTTAACTTTTCAGACAAATTATACTTCAAAAATTTACCTGGTTTGAGTGTCCTTGTTTCCTTCTTCAGTTTTGATTTATATGGAAGAGAATCTTTGATCATGATGGTAGGCTTCATGTGCTTGGAGACAAGATATTACATAAACAGTGTGTATTTACTCCAATACCCAGTTAACAACATAAAATAATCATAGAAGATTAATTACCTTGCAGGAAGCATGTGAATCTTGAGTTACTGAAAAGGAAAGGAAATATACACTGAATAAAATCTGAATATATAAAAAAACCACCCTCATCTTCCTACTCAATGAATGTGGAGCTGAGTCCCAGTGGTTATGTATAATAAAGATGATATTAACTTTGGGGTTTCTGTGTTTGTTAAGGATTTTTTGTTAAATGGTCTCATGTATAAAATGTGGCAAATAAATATTAGGAATACTAATATTAATAAAACATATTAGAAATTATTATAATATTAGTATATATTAGAATATTAGTAAAACATATAGTTATGTTTCCAACATTAAGATCACAGTTTCTATGACCATAAACACATAGCAAAGAGTATATATAACAATGGAAAGATGCAGAATGCTGGAGAGCAGTGATCCCTATTCAGAGGAACAAAAATTTTGAAAAGTTTAACATGAAAGCTGAAGTAAAAATGTAGTCACACATCTCTTCCATGAAACAGATCAGAATTATTTAATTCATTTTATTACAAGTACAGAACTTCTCTCCATTTGTCTGGCTATTTAGTAAGTCCAAATTTGTGATGAGTTCTCAGAAGAAGGTATACATAATTTCTCATCAGAGAGAGTTTTTTGAAGTAATTAGCTCCAAAATATGCCTTTGGAATAACAGCTAATATACATGTCCTTGTTTTTCATACCCATAAGGGAAACTGGTTTTTTTTCCCTATATCCTAAGGCATAACCAACATCAAGTCTCTCTTTCCACTCTTTTGCAAAGATACCCACTCCACATAAAAAATAATGTATGAGAAGGCAGAAAGAATTGGGATTCAGGAATCTAAAGGAAAAAGGGAACTGAAAGTTCACAGAAATATCAGACATAAATAAGGCTTTGTATTTCAGTCAGTGGTATATGCACTAATAGTAACAGTCCTGTTATTCAAGGAATATACTTCATAAAAACTTTGAGTTGAAAACTGAGTCTGCTGTGGCTTATCTTGACAGCTTATCAAGTTTTTAATAAAAGGGATGACTGATCAAAAAATAGGTATCTATAGATAAGAATTTTGTTGGGTAATAGAGTGAATTACTTTGAAGCCAAAGAACTTGGTTTCATTCGAAAGCACCAAAAAAAAAAAAATAATAATAATAATAATGGTAAACATAATGATAATAATAATGATATTTAAGAATAACTTTTAAAAAGAAAACAATGATTTAAATATAGGTTTCTCATCCAAATGACTCAAATGGATGCCATGTATATCATGGAGGCTGGTAGATATAGGGAGGGAAAGTTTGCTTTGAGGAGTATACACTGAAAAGAGCTGAATTGCATTATCATAGTTTCCTCATGGTTCCAACCAAAATTAACTTTCTAACATCTAAGATTTCTGCCAAACTTTAGCTTTCACTTAGGTTTTCCAAAGAAACATCTAGAGTTGGAGGCTTGGTTCTTTCCTATTTTATTTTTTTGTATGGATTATTCCATCACTCTGTTGTGAAACTTCCATGATTATGCCTGTAATTCATGACATACACTGGTTTTACTTTCCCTGGGGCTACCAAAGACATTTTCTAGTATCCATGCTGGGTAATAAGTTGATATGTAAAGTATTCCCTTTCCTGTGTAGTCCAGCAGTTTCTATAACTGAGAGGGCTGCTTTAACATCAAATTACTGTCAACAGGTTTATTTATTGACACACATAATTGAGCTTGTAGTAAGAGCTACAGAAAATAACAGGTGCCAGGGATGAAGTATTTTCCAGAGACAGAGATAAATGGAGATTGCGAAATGAGCTTATCCACCAAAGGTAGAAAATGTACATACAGACATGGTTTAAATGGAAATGTTATCTTATGGTGATATAGGAATTGGTAAGTAGAACTGCCAGAGGAGAGTGCAGGCAGAGAGAGGATCAAGATAGAGTGAGGCAGAATTCTGATTATGATAGATTCCTACAAAATGTGAGATGTTTGAACATCCATGGTCTAGAGAGGGCCAACAGATACATAAGCAGTATATGCATAAAGAGTAGGACCAAACTTAAAAATGCTACAAGCAGAACATGAGGGGTGTGTGTGTGTGAATGGAGATGAATAGTGAGAAGGCAGGAGTGCACTAGGAAGTTGATGCAAGCCTGATTGGAGGGAATGTTTCCAGAATTACAGGGAATAGAAAAATTTCAGTCATCTGTGTGAGTGAAGATTAATTACATGAATAAAGAAAGAATGTTGGGCACACAAATATGAGACTTTGCTCCTGACTAAAACTCAAGATTTCAAATGAGATGTGTACTAAACACCACAAATATGAATGTTCCTTTCATTTACCATGCAGTTTCTCCTCTGGCAATATTTTCCTATGTTGAAAGAAATTGTTTAGGAAATTGGCGAGCAAATTTTTTAAATTTGGATGTACAAAATCCACTAGAGAATCAGAGAGGTCTGTGGGAGGAGCTCAGTGAAAGAGCAAGTAGATACCAGGCAAAAGGTTCCCACTCAGTGTACACCATTGAAAAAAAAATCAATAAACAGAACCTGGATGGAAATATGAGTAAACACTTCATTGGAATGTGCAAGTACCTTCTTGATTTATAACTCTAAGTCAAAATTTCTGGAGAGACTGTTCTCCAGCAAATAATGGATTCATTTCACAGGAAAGGAGTAACATAAATTGCACATGATCACACATTCCATTCTTACTTGCTTCAGACTGACCACATCAGTGGTGAAGGACATGAAAAAACATGGAGCATGAAACACAACACAGATTTGATGAAATTAAGCAATATACAAGGTGTCAGAGTAGAGTAGACATTCTCATGTAGATGATGGGTGTTTCATGTGACTCAGGCTGGACTTGACCTCCTCGGTTAAAGCCAAAACCATATCATTCTCCCAGGTATCTCAACTCTATCCCTGCTCCTCTTAAGCCCTTTTTAAATTTAGCAGGAGAAAGAAAATCAACCTCATAACCCAACTTATCTTTGCAGTGACTCCAATTTAGGAAATTTAATTTTAGAAATATCTACAATAAAAGATCTTTTTAAACATCTTTTCCTCATGCCTTTACAAAATATTTTGAAATGTACATTTGATCATCAACACACACATGTTGGGGGAAATCCTCCCAACCCATTGTGGAAAAAATTCCATGTCATATGTGAGGAGTTTGCTACAATTTCCAAAGTTTTCATGTAGGATTTCCAGAGAAGTTGTACCTCAAGAGTTACCTGATTTGAGTGTCCACGCTTCCTTCTTCCATTTTGCTCTTTTTGGAAAAGCATCTTTGATTTCAATCGTACGATTGATCTGTTTAATACTAAGACATTGGTACATATATCCATGCCAAGATGCAGAATGCTGGAGAGCACAGTGATCTGTGTGTAGATAAGAAAAAAAGAACCCTGAGAAGTTTAATGTCAAAGCTGAATTAAGAATGTGGCAGCACATATCTTTGTGAATCCTATCAGAATAATTTAATGTATTTTTATGAATATGTTTCCTTCCCTCATTTTTCTTACAATTAATAGCTCCAAAGTTATGATGAGATCTCAGGAGAATGTAAATTTGTTTGCTCATCTGAGAGAGCACTTTGAGCCATTAGTTCAGATATGTGTTAAAAATACAGATAATAAACATATGAGTGTTTGTTCATACTCATGTGGGAAACTGGTTCATCTTCTTTTACTGTGTTCTTAGGTTTAAACAAAATCAATTTTCTTTTTCCTCTTTTGTGTTAAGAATGTGGTCCCACATCTATGAAAAACTGTAGGATACGCCATAAAGGGGACTAACATGGCAATCCAAAAGAAAAGGTGTTCCTACGGCTTATAGAATCATTCGACAACATTAAACTATTTTGTTTCAAATAAATTGGTAAACACTGTAAGAGTAACAGTGTTGGTATTTGAGGAGTAATCTCCATAAAGATTTCTGGTTAAAAATGAGTTTTGTGTGGCATATCTAGACAGCTTTTTCATATATTTGCACAAAAAGCCCAATTGAAAACAACATTTACTTTCTAGATTTCAGAATTTATCCTCAGTGATACTGTGCATTCCTGAAATGTCCAGAAACATGGTTTCTCAACAAAGCAACAATAAAATAATAATAAAAATATTAATATTAATGGTAATAGGAAGAATGGTAAGAATGGAACGATTAGCCTTGTTTAAAACAATGAATGCTTCAAAAATGCAACATCACTCTTTCAAATGACACACACATTATGGTGCCTACTAGATAAAGAGGCGAGTAATTGGCAGCTATATGTTGCCCTGATTCTTCCAGACCCCATGGGTTACAATCTTCTCTATAACACATTTGGATTTGAAAGCAAACAAGAGTTGAAAAGCATTTTCTCCACTTCATATTTTCTAGTAAAATTCTTGTGTTCCTCCCTCATTTTCCCTTCCCTTTAGCTTTTCCAAAAGAACTTCTAGAGGAGGGGGCTTGTTTCGTTCCATTTTACATTGTATGGATTTTTGCCATTCCTTCTTGTCTGCCAATATATCAAATTTGTTCTTGTAATATACTTTATTCTTCTTGGCATTTTGAGTCCCTTTTACTCTACAAGAGATGCTCAGAATGAAAGCAATATTTATACTTGCACTTGATCTGCTTGTGTCCTAAAACATAGGAATCTGTACCAGTTTTTGTATATTTCCTCAATGGACATCTAGTTCCTGACTCCCAAACATATTTTCTATGGACCCAAATCATTGTAATCTAATTAGAATATTATGGACATGTAGAAGGACCTGCTGAGTCAGAATGAGCTTTTGAACATGTTCCCCAAGAGATGATTCCTTACAGTTTCAGAGTTCTAGTGTGATCATTGTCTGATTCCAATTCCTCTATGTTCATTTGAATGTAGTTCTGGTTTTCTCACTAGGATATCTACTCAAATTAAAGTTTAGAAGGATCTGTAATGTTTCCAATATTAATTTTATATATCTGTAAGATTTGGAGAATGCTCCATAAACATTCATGCTTCTTTCTATTATCCCAGTTGTTATTTCTATTATTCCAGTTGTTATTTCCCTATAAGTGTTCTAGCATGTATAAAGAAGCTGCTTGTCATTAAATTGTGTGGAAGTCTAGCCATTTATGGTAAATGAACATAGCTCTGGGGGATCATGTCTTCACTCCTCATTTCATTTCTAACTGGGAATAATTCAGGAAGTTTGTGAGAGTTTCTCTCATTCTACTTTGGAACTAGAAAGACATTCATTCTTTTTACATTTTGAAAACCCTGCTTTTTTCACTTTTCATGTATGGCTTGAATTTGCTACCCGCTCCTGAATAACACAGATTTTTTTCTTTTTGACCCCATGTACTTTACTGCTTTTCTCAGTCTTTGCTTCTTCTTCTGTCCTTTTCCTTATTTCAAATTTACCTGTGATATAAACATGTTTTTAATGTAATTCACAATTCAGTTCTTTAGCAATATCCTCAATTTAACCTGTGGCCGAAACCTTACAAGATTTGACATTTCTTACCTTCCTTTATTCTTACTAGTTATTTAATAGGCACACTCTTTGAATAATTATATATACTAGTGCCCATATTTTTTGGCCATATTCTCCCCAAGGTATTTTGTATCCTATGTGGTTCTTACCTTGTATGTGTTCATTTATTTTCTTTTTTGCACTTGGATGGAACTGACCAGATAAACAAGAAGCAGACACCTCTGTATATTGCTCAGAATCACTCTGGTAAATATAATGGCAATAATGAGTTGCATATAGTTTTGATTATCACTCTTTAGACATTTTCATATTTATAAATGTGAAGTCATTGGAATTTGAGATTAGATCATTACATTTGGTGATACAATAATTTCTATATGAGATAACATCCTGTGCAGTTCAGCTGAAGCTGAGCTCCTCTCTTCAATGGGGGTAAATCCAGGATTAATGAAAGGGGAAATGTATTCCATGATAACAAACTCATTGATATGCATATCCAAAACTACTAACCTCAGTGCTTAGATAGCAAAATTCCCATTTCCCAGGAAATCCAATAATACAGTAGAAAATTTATTATAAACTCTTTGGAGAAATGAACTTGATATTATACAGATTCAATAATTTAAACAAGGGAGGACCAAATTTCTAGTGTTAAAAAATGATACTTGATGTAATAAAAGACTTTCAATTTTTTCACTTTGTGTAGGAAGAAAACACTCAGGGACTTATTTCTTTTGTGTCACCAGAGGCTTGAAAAATTAATATCATTTGGCAAAACACATGGTTCCAGAAAATTTCACTTTAAAAGAAGAGATATTCAGAAAGAAGATGGGTGGAGATTGTAAAGATTTTCACTGAAGAAAGAAATAAATGGATTTTCAAGGAAGGAAGTCAGAGCACAGCATCATGATGTGTTTACTGACTGACTATTTTCAGAGATTGCATCCAGAAAAAACTGTTGTACTGCTGAATAATGAAAAGGATAGGTGGTGGAAAACATAGGAAAGCCACAACAGAGAGCCAGTAACTAGAGGAAAAACAGAAATAGTGACATTTAGAAGAAGAAATGCATTCATAGAAGGAAGAGGCTGCAGTAGTGCCATGGAAGACTGGCTGGGTAGAAGAGATAAATTTCCCCTTTGTTGAGCTGAGGAGAATCTCATCAATCCAAGAAGAAAATACAAAAAAGCAGGAGATGGACGGTTTTCATAACAATGCCAATTGCCCACAGACATACAAAAAAATTGTCAACTTCACTAGCATTCAAGGAAATATCATTCAAGATTGCATTGTCTTTTCAGGTTTTCCTAGTCAGAGTGACATTTATCAAGTATCCAAATAATAAGTGCAGTGGAGGATTGGGGAGAAAAGTACAATCTTACACCTTGAGAATGAAAATTAAGACTTCCTCTCTGGAAATCTCAGTATGGAGATTCTTCAGGATACTAGGAATATGATTGCCATATGACACAGCTTTCCCATTCCTTGACCGTCAAACCAATGTAACAAAATCAGTTTGCACACATGACATATGAATTTCAATGTTTTAGTATTAGAAGTCACAGTTATAAAGTTATGAAACTCAGATTCCCATTAACAGAAGAGTGAATTTTAAAAAATGGAGATATTTGAGACTGATTTTGAGGAAACTAGTTTTTCATGATTCACCATTATGTCAAAGTGAATCCACACAAAGGGTATGACATCAGTGTCCTAAAACTTTCAAAAATATAAAGTTGTAACAGCAAAATCTCCTTAATTTAATAAAGGAACTAATTTTAGAGCAAGATAGGAAACTAAGGTAGATTCCTCTCAATTCAAATACAACATCTTCAGCAAAGGAGAGACTTGGAATTTTGCAATGAGTCAGGCATAATTTAAAATACTGCCAAAACTCCTGGGAAGAATTAGAATCGACACCTTGGAGCCCCTCACTTGTTATTTTATATAGGTATTTGCCCTGGGATATCAGAAAAAACATACATATTAACTTATAAGACAGAACTTGGGCATAAAGTGTGGTTTTGGAGGCATTTACAACAAGATTAAGGTGGTAATAAAAGATAAACTCAGAGATCTGTTGAGAGCTCTGAGCAACTACAGCTTGGTCCTGTGGTCTGCCTAAAGATTAAAACATCATGGGCACTTTCATTGAAACATATTGATTGCAGCTCTGTGACAGTAATTGCCAGGGAGAGATCAGAAATCACAGCTTGTTTGCATTTCCAAGATATATAGCCAAATCTCTTCACAGAATGGTGGGGGTTCATCCTGATCATATGGTCTCAGGATAATGGTGGTCTAGAATGAGCTGAAAGTTTTATCAGAAATGTGTTGTGTCTGTTGAAAAGTTATTTGAATAGAAGTCCACTGAGCACTGACTCTTTAAAAGGTGGTTTAGAATAAGAATAGTGAGGGAGAAGAGTTTTTGAGAATTCAAGTGACAGAAGGACTCAGGATTGCTGAGGCAGTGTCAGGTGATATATTTTTTTGCAGTTCCTAAAAGAAATCACAGATTTGGCAAGCAGGTCATGATTGCCATGCCCCAACTCATTGCATTGAAATCCTCTGAGACATGGAATTTCATCCATCTTTAGATCACTGACGGCAGGAGTCTATCAGTGGGAACTGAATTACCTGGCTTCATGGACCAGAGTGTTTGTCAGGAAGATCCCACATTAGAAAGATCAACATCTCTGTGTACATGAACAATATGGAGGGTGCATGTTTTCTTCAAATTGCAAAGTTCCCTCATTTCCTGGGTGGGTTGGGGAACAAATAGCCGAGGAGCTTAGCTTATTCAAGAAGAGGTCATCAAAAGCCTACCAACAAAGAAAAGTCCGGGACCAGATGGGTTCTCAGCCGAGTTCTACAAAACCTTTAAAGAAGAGCTCATTCCAATACTCCTCAAAGTATTCCATGAAATAGAAGAGGAGGCAACCCTCCCAAACTCATTCTATGAAGCCAATATCACCCTGATACCTAAAACAGACAGAGACATATTGAGGAAAGAAAATTTCAGACCAATATCCTTAATGAACACTGATGCAAAAATTCTCAAAAAAATTTAAGCAAATCACATACAAAAATATATTAAAAAGATTGTGCACCACGATCAAGTGGGTCTTATCTCAGGGATGCAAGGTTGGTTCAACATCTGGAAATCAATAAATGTCAATCACCATATCAACAGACTTAAAGGTAAGAATCACATGATTATTTCAATAGATGCAGAAAAAGCATAAAATACAGCATCCTTTCATGCTCAAAACACTAGAAAAAATTGGGGTAGTGGAAACGTTCCTTAACATTGTAAAGGCCATCTGTGCTAAGCCCATGGCCAATATCACTCTAAATGGTGAAAAACTGAAAGCATTCCCCCTAAAAACTGGAACAAGACAGGGATGCCCTCTTTCACCACTTCTATTCAACATCATTCTTGAAACTCTAGCCAGAGCAATTAGACAAACCAAAGAAATTAAAGGGATACAAATTGGAAAAGAACTCAAACTATCCCTATTTGCTGATGACATGATTATATATTTAGAGGAACCTGGAAATTCCACCAGAAAACTCTTAGAACTCATAAGTGAATTCAGTAAAGTAGCAGGTTACAAGATCAATGCTCATAAATCCAATGCATTTTTATACATAAGTGATGAATCTTCAGAGAGAGAAATTAGGAAAACTACCCCATTCACAATAGCATCAAAAAAAAAAAAATACTTGGGAATCAATCTCACAAAAGAGGTTTTAAAGACCTCTACAATGAGAACTACAGAACACAAAAGAAAGAAATTAAAGAAAAGCTTAGAAGATGGAAAGATCACCCATGTTCTTGGATAGGCAGAATTAATATTGTTAAAATGGTCATACTAACTAAAGTGCTATACAGATTCAATGCAATTGCAATTAAAATCCCAATGACATTTTACAGAAATAGAGCAAGCAATTATGAAATTCATCTGGAAGAATAAAAAACTCAGAATAGCTAATGCGATCCTCAGTAGAAAGAGCAAAGCAGGGGGTATTGCAATACCAGTAGCAAGTCCTTTTGGGACTAGAGCAAATAAATAGCTGAATAATATCTGATTATATCTGACTACAGGAAACCCCAAAAAGTTATGTTTGTCAAATAGGAAATCCTGGATCTTCTTTTGTATAACACTAGTACAATAGAAATCTCAATTTTTTGTTGTTGATGTCATTGATTTTTTTGTCTGTTTTTTGTAGGGAGTTTTGAAGTTATTTCATTTTCCTCCTTCTTTCTTCTTTTTTTATTAAAATCGTTTTTATTTTTACAAACTGCATTTTGATTCATTGTATACAAATGGAGTACAACTTTTCATTTATATGGTTGTACACAATGTAGATTTACAACATTCATGTAATTTTACATATACATAGGGTAAAACTGTTTCATTCTACTCTTTCCATCCCCCACCCCATTTTCTTCTACACCATCCAAAGTTCCTTCATTCTTCTCTTCCCACATCATCCCCCCTCTTGTTATATATTGTCATGCACTTATCAGAGAAAACATTCAGCCTTTGGTTTTTTGGGGCTTGGCCTACTTCACTTAGCATATTTTCAAAATTCATCCATTTACTATCAAATGCCATAATTATTCTTCTTTATAGCTGAGTGATATTCCATTGTGTATATATACCACAGTTTCTTTATCCATTTGTTAATTGAAGGGCATCTCGGTTGTTTCCACAATCTGGCTATTGTGAATTGAGCAGCTATGAACATTGATGTGACTGTATCTCTGTAGTATGCTGATTTTAAGTCCTTTTTGTATGAACCAAGAAGTGGGACAGCTGGGTCAAATGGTGGGTCCATTCCAAATTTTCTCAGGAATCTCCACACAGCTTTCCAGAGAGGGTCCACAAATTTGCAATTCCACCAGCAATGTATGAGTTTGCCTTTTCCCCCACATCCACGCTAACACTTATTATTTCTTGTGTTCTTGATAATAAGCATTCTAGTTAGAGTTAGATGAAATCTTAGGGTAGTTTTAATTTCATTTTTCTAATTACTAGGGATGATGAGCACTTTTTCATATATTTATTGATCACTTGTATATCTTCTTCTGTGAAGTGTCTGCCCAGTTCCTTAGCCCATTTATTGATTGCATTCTTTGTATTTTTGGTGTAAATTTTTTAAGTTCTTTATAAACTATGGAGATGAGTGCTCTGAAGTGGGTGTGGAAAAGAATTTCTCCCATTCTGTAGGCTCTCTTTTCACATTATTGCTTGTTTCCTGTGCTGAGAAAAAACTTCAGTTTGAATCTATCCCATTTATTGATTCTTGCCTTTATTTCATGCACTCTGGGGGTCTTGTTAAGGAAGTCTGGTCCAAAGCCAATGTGATGGAGATTTGGGTCTACTGCTTCTTCTATTTGGTGAAGGGTCTCAGGTCTAATTCCTAGATCCTTGATTCATTTTGAGTTGAATTTTGTAGAGGGTGAGAGATAGGGGTTTAATTTCATTTTACTGCATATGGATTTTCAGTTTTCCCAGCACCATTTGTTGAAGAGGCTATCTTTTCACCATTATAAGTTTTTGACAACATTGTCTAGTATGAGGTTATTGTACTTATGTGGGTATGTCTCCATGTCTTCTATCCTGTACCATTGGTCTACCTGTCTATTTTGGTACCAATACCATGCCATTTTTGTTACTATTGCTCTATAGTAGAGCTTAAGGTCTGGTATTGTGATACCTCCTGCATCATCCTTCCAGTCCAGGATTGCTTTGGGTATTCTGGGTCTTTTGTTCTTCCAGATGAATTTTATGATTGCTTTTTTTCTGTTTCTATTAGAAATGTCTCAGGGATTTTAATTGGAATTGTGTTAAATCTGCATAGCACCTTTGGAAGTATGGCCATTTTAATGATATTAATTCTGCCTATCCAAGAACATGGGAGATCTTTCCATCTTCTAAGGTCTTCTTCAATTTCTTTCAATGTTTTGTAGTTTTCGTTGTAAAGATCTTTCACCTCTTTGGTTAGACTGATTCCCAATTCCTTTTTTTTTTTTTTTTTGAGGCTATTATGAACAAAGTTTTCCTCACTTACCTTTCAGATGTTTCATCACTTATGTATAAAAATGCTTTAGATCTATGTGTTTATTTTATATCCTGCTATTTTCCTGAATTAATTTATGAGGTCTAGAAGTTTTCTGGAGGAGCATTTTGGATCCTCTAAATAGAGAATCATGTCATCAGCATATAGTGACAGCTTGAATTCCTCTTTTCCTGTTCATATCCCTTTAATTTCTTGTCTGTCTAATTGCTCTGGATAGTATTTCAAGGATGATGTTGAATAGAAGTGAAAGAGGACATCCCTGTCTTGTTCAGTTTTTAAAGGGAATACTTTCAGTTTTTCTTCATTAAGAATGATGTTGGCCATGGGCTTAGCATAAACAGCCTTTACAATGTTGAGGTATGTTCCTACTATCCCTATTTTTTCTAGTGTTTTGAGGATGAAGGGGTGTTGTATTTTATTGAATGTTTTTCTGCATCAATTGAAATAACCATATAATTCTTATCCTTAAGTCTATTGATAAGATGGATTACATTCATTGATTTATGGATGTTGAAACAAACTTGCATTCCCAGGATGAACACCACTTAATTGTGGTGCACTATCTTAATATATTTTTGGATATGGTTTGCCAGGATTTGGTTAAGTATTTTTGCATCTATATTTATCAAGGATATGGGTCTAAAATTTTCTTTTCTTGATGTATCTTTGTCTGATTTGGGTATGAGGGTGATATTAGCTTCATAGAATGAGTTTGGTAGGGTTCCCTCCTTTTCTATTTCCTGGAATACTTTGAGAAGTATTGGGATGAGTTCTTCTTTGAAGGTCTTGTAGAACTCGGCTGAGAATCTGTCTGGTCCTCAGCTTTTCCTAAGCTTGGCAGGCTTTTGATGGCTTCTTGTATTTCATTGCCTGATATTGATCTGTTTAAATTGTGTATGTCCTACTGGTTTAGTTTCAGAGGATCATTCTTTTTGATGAGAAATTCATTCCATTTTTTTAGTTGCTATCCAAAAACCTTTTAAGATCTCATTTTAAATTCTTTCTTTTCTCAATTTTTATTGAATTTCCTGCTCATTTCTTCTTCTATCTCTGTTTACTCCCATGTCTTTCATTCTTATTCCTTATAAAATATGTCTTAAAAATTTTATTATAACAAAGATCTCATTTTGTCAGGTAAAAATTGTTACTTCCTACCTAATCTCTTCATTTTGTGGTGTTCTAGAGATCATTTAGAGTATACATTTTATTTACAGGTGATAAATGTTTGCTTTAAGCTGTGATCATTGATGAATTTTATTTTCTCCCCATATGGAGATGCTGGTGAGTGAAATGGCCATGTAGAACATGCTCATTCTCAGGTGTGATACTCAGATATAAAACTTGCCCAGGACACATCCCTATGATAAACATACACACTAGGAGGAAGCACAAGTAACAGTAGAAGATAAATCTGTGAAAAGCATGTAAATCCTCCACCTAATAACAGACCACATGAAAGAGCAGACAAAAAGACACTTTTGATGTGTCATAATTTTATAATAATTTAATCCAAGGTCTTTGAAGAAACACTGAACAAATAGGTATAATAAATATGTTTAATTAATTCATTTCCTTTCACTCATTCATTTCTTTCAGGAAATTTAAATAGATAATGTTTGCAAATAACAGAAAATACTCATTCTTAATGATTTTGATTCCATTAACATGCACTTTTGTGTCCAATTTGACCTCGTTATCTTCCTCCAAAGACACTATAATGCATGGAGAATGATACCATTAACTCTGGAAAGGATGACAGGTAATATGACATCAAATGTTGAGACTTTGAGAATGAAGCTGTTTTTACATGAATAGGTTCAAGGGTCATTGCATTTATGTATGTTGTTGGTTTTAACTGCTTTCCCCTAAGTCTCCAATTTATCCATAAGTTAAGGATATCAGAGAAGAAAATGCAAATATTATTTCAAAAACATCAGTGCAATTGCTTGCATAAAGTATAAAATTAATCTACCTTGGTTCCTAAAACTATTTTCATGTTCATGACCAGTTAAATATTACACTATGAGGTCACTAAGTTTGTTCTAATTTACCTTCTGGAAGCAAAAAATGGGAAGAAATTGGGAATTTAAATAGACACAAGTGAATACCTGTTGCCGACTAAATCCAGTGCTATCAAGTATCTCCTTCTCTTCCTTTGATGACATGTCCAACAGTGACTCTGTTGAAAAATGCAGATATACATAAAATAACAAAAAATATAGTGTGAATGACAATTTATCCAAATGAAAGGGAAGAGTAGCTATGATCCTAAAATATTATTTTTCAAATGATAGCTTTGAATTAAGCTTATCATGGAAAGTGAAATAAGCCAATCCCAAAAAGCAAAAGTCCAAATGTTTTCCCTGATAAGTGGATGATGATACATAATGGGGGGGGGTAAGAGATAAATGGAGGAATATTGGATTACATAGAGGGAACTGAGAGGTGCAAGGGGGTGGGGGTATAAAAGATGGTGGAATGAGACAGACATCATTACCCTATGTACATGTATGATTACATGAATGGTGTGAATCTCCATCATGTATAACCATAGAAATGTACCCTATTTATGTACACTGAGTCAGAATGCAGTCTGTAAAAATGAAAAAAAAATCTTAAATTAAAAAAATAAGCACAATTTTAAGAGAATATAACTATTATTTGAAATTATTTCCTTAGTGTATGTGTGTGTGTCTGTGTATTTTATGTACTGAATGTGTATCCTTGGCAAGAAAAATAGAAATTATTTCAACCACATATCTTCATATTTGGAGACAGAGGATCTGTAAATGCCCTCATTTGCTGGCAACCTGACAGGGGGTTTATCTCTGCCTCTCAAGGACCTGCAATTACAGGTTTGACCCTCTGAAAGCAGTACATAGAGACATCATTGAGGTGTAGCTTTACTGATCCAATATTTCAGAACACCATTGGGAGACACTAGGTGTCACCATGTACAAGACCTATAATAACTCACAGGTTGATCCACTCAAGGTGAAAGAAAATTTCTCCGAAAAAAAATTAATTACAAGGGAACAAAGATGCATCACACAGTTTACTATTTCAAACAATAAATTTTAAAAATCTTGGACAACATGTTTGGTGTCCCACATAAATGATCACATTTACACCATTATAAATGAAATCCATGTTGCTTTTTCCTACATTCCTTTAATTTTCTTCTTTTTTCTAATAGGAATTGGTCTTGTAAATCTTCCATGATTATGTCAATTATTCTGGGTATAATCTGGTTGTACTTTCCCTAGGATTTCCTCAGATATATTCCAGGTTCCATACTGGATGATAAACATAGGACCTGTAAACATTTCTTTTTCTGTCTAGTCCATCATTTTCTGGACTTGAGGGGATCACTTTTACATCATGTTTCTCTCAAGAGTTTTATTTCTTTCCCCTCATATTTGAGTTTGTGGAAAGAGTAGAGAAGTTAAAATGTGCCATGGGTGATTCTGTTCTAGATGGAAATGAATGGAGCTTTCAAAATTGAGGTTATCAGCCAGAGACAGGAAATTCTGAGAGAATGAAAGCCTGTGTACAGAAAAGTTTTTAAATGCAATGTTTTTATCTCATGATATGGGGATTGGAAAAATAACTTCCAGAGGATGGTGCAGGGAGAGAATGAACAAGATGCAGAGTGAGGCACAATTTGTATTAAGAATGATTCATAGGAAGTGTAAGATATTTGGACATCCAAGTTCCAATGAAAGCTGATGGTCATATGTGCAGCATATGTATGAAGAGCAGGATCAATATCAATGCTACAAGTAGGTGGACATCAGGCCATATGCATGAATGGAGATGAATAATGAGAAGGCATCAGTCATCTACAACGTTGATGCATGACTGGTTGAAGATAATGTTTCCAGAAATATAGAGCATAGAAAAATTTTAGTGACTGTGAAAAATTTAAATTAAGGTAAGTTTTAGGTGAATACATCTAATGTTTGAATTTTTTTATTGTTGTGTATTTTACCCAGAGACATGTGTTTCCTTGGCAAGTTCTGTAGCTATTCTTTCAAAAACTACTCATTTATATTTGAAGAAATGGTGTCTGTAAATTCCTAAGTTGGCTGGAAACCTGAGAGGAGACTGTCTCAGCCCTAAGGTAGCTACAACTACAGGTGTGTCCCTCTGGACCAAGGCCATACTGATATCACTGAGAAGTAATTTTACTGAAACAATAATTCAGAAAGCCACATGGTAGACACTAGGTATCTCTACTCACAATTGGTTTGTGCTAAGAACCAGAGGAGATGCAAGGAGACAGGGATTCACTTTTTTCTAGAGATAGACATGAATGGATACTTCAGTAATGAGGTGGTCAGCCAGTGACAAAGAATGCTGAAACCATGAAATGTTGCACATAGAGACAGGGTTAAAATGGACAGAGGCCATTCATATAGGGAATGGCAAGGAGAATTGAGAGAAGATATTGTAGGCAGAAAGAGAGGGATAAAAATACAGATGAGGCAGAATTTTCATTATGAAATTACCTATAGAAGTGAAGGTGAAGAGACTTCCACGTTCTAAACAGACTTGATGGTCCTATATGCAGTAAAAGCAAAAGACCAGGATCATCCTAAAAACTACCAGCAGGTAGACATCAAGACCATAGGCATGAATGGTAAAGAATAATGAGAAGAAATCAGTAATCTATGAAGTAGATGCTGGACTGATTGGAGGGAATGTTTCCAAAATACAGAGAATAGAAAACTTTCATCATTCTACACAGTTACCAGTGTAGAATGATGTCTAATTAAAGAACAAAAAAAGAAGTTGGGCCACAGGAATGTGAAACACTGCTCCTGATCATATCTCAAAGTTTCCACTTTATCATGTAAAAAAATGGAGCAATTGTGAATGTTGCTTTCATTTACCATGTAGTTCCTTCTAGGGCAATAGCTTTCTATTTTGAGGAAACTCATTTAGGATCTTGGTGAGCACTTTTGTGCAACTTGAACTTGCATATTAATAATACACATGAGAATTAGAGAGATCTGTGGGAGAGTTTCAGTGGGAGGACAACTGATTAGCATGCAAGTTGATCTCCCTCATTGTTCACCTTTGAGAAGATAAACAAACAAAACATGTCAAAGAAATACGAGTAAATATTTCATTGCTCTGTGCAAGGATATTCTCAATTTATAACTTTTACTCAAAATTTCTGGATAGACAGTTCTTCAGTAAATAAGAGATGTGATTTACAGGAAAGCAATAAATAAATTATATATGTGTTGACAAAAGCCACAAGACTCAAATATTCTGAATCAGAGTCAGGAATAGATGTTTTGAAAAATTTGCAGTCAAGTATCCAATGGTAAAAACCAGTCTGCAGTGACCATTAACACAAAGATATTGGCATATATAGTAATGGCAAGATAGAGAATGCTGGAGAGCACAGTGATCTGTATTCAGAGGAGGAAAGAGGGACGCAGAGAAGATCAATGTCAAAGGAGTATGAAAATGTGGCAGCTGGCATCTTGAGTGAATCTTCTCAGAATCACTTAATCCATTTTATGATAGTACATTTCCTGTTTGTCATTTGCCTTATAATTGCTAAGTCCAAAGTTGTGATGAGATTCCAGGGGAAGGTACACTTGTTTATTCATCTGAGACAGCTTTCTGAGCTATTCAGCTTAGATATGTGTTTAGAATAACAGCTAATACACATTTGGTTGTTTATGTTAGTTCATACCCATGCTGGCAACTGATGCATCTCCTTTTCCTGTGTCCCCTCGTTTCACCACCATCAAGTTTCTTTTTGCTCTTTTGTGTGAAGTGTATGGTCCGATATCTGTGAAAAAAATTTTGATAATGCATAAAGAGTTCAGGGAAGCAGTCCAAAACAAAAGTGTTCTGAAAGCTTACAGAATTATCAGATATCAATAAACTCTTGTGTTTCATAGTAAATGGTAAATTCACTAAGAGTAACAGTGATGGCATTTTAGGAATAATCTGCTTACTGGCTTCTGGTTAAAAATGAATCTGGAGTGGCATTTCATGTATTTGCTCAAGTCTCTCAGGTGATAACATTTGCTTTCTTGAGTTCCAAAGATATCTCACTAATATCCTGCTATTCTGGCATGCCAAAGACCTGGTTTTCCAACAGCACACCAATAAAGTACTGATGGAAACAAAACAATTCATGATGATTATAAGAAGAGTACCTAAGGAAAATTAGCTTTCTTTTAAACAATGAATGCTTCAAAAATCCAAGTTCTCTCACCTCAATGACACATATGGAAGCCTCACACATTGTGGTGTCTATTAGATAAGGAGGGGACAAATTGGGAGCTGTGGGTTGCCCTGATTCTTGCAGTCCCCATGGGTTCCAATCATCTCTACACCAGATTTGCATTTGAAAGCAAAGTGAAAAGAGCTGAGGAACATTTTCTCCATTTCATCATAATTCCCGATTCCTCTCTCATTTCCCCTCCCCTTTAGGTTTTCCAAAGAAAAATATGAGGTGGGAGCTTGTGTCTTTGCATCTTTCATTCTTTGTATGGCTTTTTGCCACTCCTTCTTGCCTGCCAAACTAACAAATATATCTTAGTCATATGCTTTTGCCATCTCATCTTCTGAGTTGCGCCCAGTCTTCAAGAGACCTGCTCAGAATGAAAGTCAGATTTATGCTTGAACTTGATGTGTTTGTGTCCTGAACAGTAGAAACCAGGAAATGTTCTTGTGTATTTCCCAAAAGGACATCCATTCTCTGGCAACAAATAGTGTTTTCTGCAGACCAGGATCAATGGAATCACCTTAGAATGTAACGGACACGTTGAAGCCAGGACCGGCTGAGTCAGAAGCTTTGGAACATGGTCCCCAGAGATGATTCCACACAGTTTTACAGTTCCAGTGTGAACTTTGTCAGCTTCCAATTCTTCATCTATGTTAATGAGAATGCAGCTCTGGATTCCTCCTTTGGAGTTCCCTCAAATTAAATTTTCAAAGGATCTGTAATCTTTCCAAAGTGAATTTTAGATACCTGTGAATTTGGGGGATTCCCCTTGACTACTCATATGTCTTTTTAATTTTCCATTTGCTGTTTCTATCTTATATTTTTTTGTCATAGAGTGGCACCATGTTGCAATCATTAGATTTTATATATTTCCTCTCAGTGTTGGTCAATGAACTTAGTTTTGTGGATCAGGTCTTCATGCCTCAATCCACTTCCAACTGTGAAAAACTCACCAAGGTTGAGACAGATCTATATTCCCTTTCATTAATCTTGAGAACTTGAAACTCATATGTTCTTTCCACAGTGTGAAAAAACTGATCCTTTCCCTTCTCATGTGGGGCTTGAATTTCCCAACCTCTCCTAAGAACCACTGATTCTTTTTCCTTTTTGACTCTGTGTACTTCCTGAAGTTCTCAGTCTTCCTTTCCTCTTTTTCTTTTTCTTATTTCTAATTTACCTGAGATAAAAGCATATCTTAAAGGAAATTCACCATTCTCTTCTTTAGCAATACCCACAATTAAACCTGTGACTGAAACCTAGTATGTTATGCCACTCCGTACCTTCCCTTTTGTTCAATAGCTAGGTAACAGACACACTCTTTGAGCATTTACTACATAATAGTGCCCATATTTTTGGCAATATTCTCTGCAAGGTACTTTGGATCCTATGTGGTTCTTACCTTTTGCATGTCCACAAAAAGCACACACCTCTGCATGTTGCTCAAAGTCACGCTGGAAAACAATAATAGTGATAATTACTTGCATATAGATTTCATCATCACTCTTTGGACATCACCTTCTCATATATGTGAAATCATTGGAATTGGAAATAAGACCATTAAATTATATGCAACAATACTTTGCACAGGAGACACAAGCATATGCAGTATTGATGAAGCTGAGCTTTCCCACTCAGTCCCTTATTTTGTGGTGTTCTTGAGATCATTTAATACACACATTTTATTTATATGTGGCAAATATTTTTATGTAAGCTGTGATCATTGTTTGAGTGTATTCTTTCTCCTTGCAGAGATACTGAATGAAACTAGCATGTGTATCATGCTCATTTTCAGACGTGATGCTCAGATATAAACAATGCACCAGACCCATCTCCATGACAAACCTGCCTATTACAAGAACCCACATGCAGCTGTGGAAGAGAAATCCATTGAAAGGCATGCAAATCTTCCACTGGCTGACACATACAATATGAGAACCAGGAGGCAAAATGACACCTCCAATATTTCATAACATCCCAACAATTGTATCAAAGTACTTTAGTCTAACATCATGTAAAGAGGTAACAGATAATGTTTAGTAATTCTTTTGCATTCTTGAAGGGAAAGAACATAAACCTGATAGATACTTTCTGTAAATTATCAGTAAAGTATGCATCCTGAATGGTTTTGGTTCTATTAACCAGAAGGTACATGTTTGCTTTGTAGTTTTTATCTTCTTTAATCAGGACACTAGAAATCATGGAATATGATTTCTTTAACTATGGCATGGATGGCAGGTAATGTGAGATTCAGTGGTGATCCTTTGGAAATGAAGATGATTTTACATGAATGTGTTCATTGGTCATTACATTTACGTATGTTCATAGTGTCAACTGATAACTTCTCAATCTCCATCTCTCACCATTTAAGGATGTTACACAGTTCAAAACAAAACAGTATTCTAAAATATTGGTCCAATTTCTTGCATAAAGTTTATCTTTAATCCACCTTGATTTCTAAAACTATTTTCAGATTCATGACCACTTAAATGTTGTACAATTAACTATGAAATTGTGATGTTGGATGCCCAAAGTGTATTAGGTTATGCCATTTGCCCTAATTTCCCTCCTGGAAACAAAAGAAGGAAGATATTTGGAATTCAAAATGACATGTATGCATACCTGTTGCTGGCTAAATCCAGTGCCATGGAGTCTCTCCTCCACTTCCTCTGTTGAAATGTCTAAGTGTGACTCTCCTGAAACATGCACAGATTTATTTAAACTACCTTATAATATTGTTAAAGAAAATGTATCCAAATAAAAAGGAACAGTAACTATAACTCTACGATTTTACTTTCCCAATGATAATTTTAAATTAAGCATGAGTTTAGGTGAATATAGCCATTATTTCAAATATTTAATTGTTGGAGTGTGGGCCTTTGTATTTTAGGCAGGAACACGTGTATCCTATCAAGCACCATAGAAATTATTTCAAACCCCAAGTCTTCATATTTGGGACAGAATGTCTGTTAATTTCCTTGTTTGCTGGCAACCTGACCGGGGCTTACATCTGCCTCTCAAGGAATTGTATGCCTGTAATTGTCATGCAATTATAGGCATGCCCCTCTGAGTCCAGTACATATAGACATCATAGGAATGTAGTTCTACTGATCCAATACTTTAGAACACCATTGGGAGACACTAGGTATCACCATGTAGAAGACCTACAATAACTCACAGGTTGACCCACTCAAGGTGAAAGAAGATTTCAGAAAAAAAATCACTCAATTTCCAGTGAAACACGAAACATCACACAGTTTACTATCTCCTCTTCCTTCAAATATTAAATTTTAAAAATCCATTTAAACCCATCTTTAGTGACCCAAAAAAGTAATCACACTTACATCTTTATCAATGAACTCCTTTTGCTTTTTTTATACACTTGTTTGATTTTCTTTATCTTAAATTTTTAGAAGTTACTTTCTTGTGAAACTTTCATGATTTTCATAATTTTCTTATTCCTGTCAGAATCTGCTTGTGTTTTCAATAGGGCTATCTCAGATACTTCCAGTTATCATACTGGGTAATAAACATGGGACCTGTAAACATTCCTTTTCCTTTCTATTCTATCAGTTCCTGGACTTGATGGGACAAATTTTACTTTCTGTTGCTGTCAACAATTTTACTTATTTCCTCTCATATTTGAGTTTGTGGTAAGAGCTAGAGGAGATAAAAGATGCCAGATATGAAGTCTTTTCTAGGTTGAGATGAACGGAGACTTCAAAAGTGAGGTTATCAGCCAGCAGCAGAAAATGCAGAGAGTATAAAAGGCTGTATAAAGTAAAGTTTTTAAATGGATTGGGTTTATCTGATGATATATGAATTGGGAAGAACTTACAGAGCATGGCTCAAACAGAGAAGGGGAGCAAGATACAGAGTGAGGCAGAATTTGTATTAGGAAAGATTCATAGAAACCTTAAACCCATGTCATTATATTTGTAGAAAAGTTGTCAATAAATTTCTTGGTTGGCTAGAAACCTGACAGAAGCCTGCCTCAGCCTCTCAAGTACATGTAAGTACATGTGTGCCTCTCTGAACCCAGTACATATTGATATGATTCAGGAGTAATTTACTAGTCCAATACTTCAGAACAACACTTGGGGAGACACTACATGTCTCTCCCCATAATTCAGTATACAGTAAGATCTAGAGGAGAAAAATAATGTCAGGGATGCAGTCCTTTCTAGTGGTAGAGATAAATGCCCACTTCAAAAGTGAACAAAGTCAGGTTTTAGCCAGTGACATAAAATGCTGAGAGCATGAAAGGCTATACATTGAGGACAGGTTTAAATGGAAAGTGTCTGTCAATACAGGGATTAGCAAGGAGAACTGGTAGAAGGCATTGTAGGCAAAGAAAGGGTTCAGAATAGAGAGTAAGGCAGAATTTTTATTGTGAAAGAGTCTTTGGAAAGTGAAGATGCTTGGACATCCATGTTCTATGTACAACTGATGGTCATATATGCAGTATATGCATAAAGAGCTAGACCAACCTCAATGATACAAGCAGGTGGAAATGAGGGGCATGTGTATGAATTGTGATGTGTAATGAGAATTGCAACAGTGCACTAGGAATTGATTGCAACCTGACTGGGGGAGTATTTCCAGAAATACAGAGAATAGAAAATGTCTAGTGACCTGTGTTGAATGAAAGTTAATTAAAGGAACAAATAAGAAGCTGGTTTACAGAAATGTGAGATTCTGGTCCTAACTGGAACTCAAGGTTTCAAATGCATTATGTAATAAAATGCAGCAACTGTGAATGTTGCTTTAATTTACCATGTCGTTTCTCCTATGGCAATGTCTTCCTATGTTGAGGTAACTCTTTTATGATCTTATGAACACTTTTGTGCAATTTAAATACATTCAAACCCTTCAAGAATTTGAGAGATCTGTGGAAGAACCTCAGTGGGAGAGCAAATTCTTAGCAGGCAAAAGTTTCTCTCTCATTGTTCACCATTGAGAAGAAAATAAATAAAACATGTCATAGACATATGAGCAAACACTTCATTGCTAGGTGCAGGTATATTATTGATTTACAACTCATCAAAATTTCTGAAAAGAATGTTATCCAGCAAACCATGGATTTATTTATAAGAAAAGAGTTAATAAAATCACATAGCTATTTCATAAAGTTTCAAGTCTCAAGTGTACTAAATCAAAATCAGGAATATTGATTTGGTTAAATTGGCAGTTAAGTTTCCATTGGTAGAATAATTTTTGCAATGACCATTAATACAAAACATTGGTAAGTATACCAATGTCAAAATGCAGAATGCTGGAGGGCACATTGATCTGCATTCAGAGGAGGAAAAAAATCCCTTATAAATTCCATGTCAAAGCTGAATTAAAATGTGGCAGCACATATCTCAATTGAATCCTGTCAGAGTCATTTAATCCATTAAATTATAAGTACATATTCTGTCCCCCATTTGCCTTATAATCAATAAGTCCAAATTGTGATGAGATTCCAGGGGAAGGGACACTTATTTGCTCATCCAAGAGAGTTTTCTGAACTAATTAGTTCAGATATATGTGTTTAGGATAACAGCTAATATGCATATGCATGTTTGTGTTTGTTTATACCCAAGTGAGAAAGTGGTGCATCTTCTTTTCTCATATTCTCTGTTTTATCCAATATAAAGTTTCTTTTTCCTCTCTTGTGTGAAGATAGTGTTTTCATATCTATAAAAAATGTACGAGAAAACATACAGTTCAGACAAGCAATCAAAAAATGCATTCTGAAGCTTGTAGAATTATCAGATATCAATAAACTATTGAGTTTCAAAGAAATTTTTACATGCACTAAGAGTAACAGTGTTGGTATTTGAGTGGCAAACCACATAAAGCATTCTGCTTAAAATAATGTATCTAGTGTGACATATCTTGGCAGCTTTTCAAGTATTTTCATCAGAGGGCTAGTTGACCACGATGTTTTGTATGGATATATCAGAATTTTTCTAGTAATACTTTGCCTTCCTGACACACCTGGGAACATGGTTTCACTACAATGCACTAACAGACAAATACAATAATATTAATGAGAATACTGAAAATAGAAACAAAATATTAGCTGCCTTTAAAAATTGATGCTTCAAAAATGCTGCGTTGCTCATCTGAATGACTCATATTGACACCTTACCTATGTTGGTGCCTACTGGATAACAAGGGGAGAAATTTGTAGCGCAGTTTGCCCTGATTCTTCCAGTCCCTACTGGTTCAAATCATCTCTGGACCAGGAAAATTTCACTTAGATTTGAGACAGATAAACTGAATATAGGTGAATAGCATTATCTCCATTTCCTCATTTTTCCTAAACTGCTTCAGTCCTCCATCATTTTCCTTTCTCTTTAGCTTTTCCAAAGAACTCCCAGAGTTGGGAACTTAATTCTTTTGATTTTACATTCTTTGAATTAGCTCCACTTTCTCTTGCCTGCCAACTTAAAAAATTCATCTTAGCTATTTAAATTCTTCATCTTTGTCTTTTGAGTCCTTCCCAATTCCCAAGAAATATTCTCAGAATGAAAGAAAGATTTATGCTTGCCCTTGATCTGCTTGTGTCCTGAACTGTAGAAACTGATACTTTTCCTTTTTATTTTCCAAAAGGACATCCATTCCCTGACTCCAAAACATTTCTGTGAACCAGGATCTTTGGAATCACCTTAGAATTTAATGAACATGTAGATTCAAAGACCTGCTGAGTCAGAATGAGCTTTTGAACATGGTCTTGAAGGGATGATTTCTCACAGTTTTGGATTTTGAGTGTGAACTTTGTCAGCATTCAATTTCTGTAGGTTAATTTGAATGTAGCTCTGAATTCCTCCCTAGGCTATATCCTCAAATAAAATGTAGAAGTATATGTAATCTTTCCAAAGTGAATTTTAGAAATATTTTTGGGGAATATCCCATAACAATTCATACTTCTATTATTGCATTTGCTGTTTCTGCCCTATATTTTTGTCCTAGGTAGTAGGAACATGTTGCATATCATTAAATTGTATATATTCCTAATCATTTATGGTAAATTAACTTAGCTCTTTCGGATCAGGTCTTCTTTCCTCAGTTCATTTCCAACAATGACTAAACCAGGAAGTGTGAGAAAGTTTGACTCTCTCCTTCACTCATCTTTGGAACTTGAAACACAAATTCTTCCCACAGTTTAAAACCTCTGCACTTTTCCCTTCTCATATGTGGTGTGAATTTCCCACACTCCACTGAGTTCCACTACTTTTTTTTTCCTTCTTCAACTCCTTGTTCTCATTAAGAATCTCAATCTTCATCCCCTCCTCTTCTCTCCTTTTCCTTATTTCCAACTTTCCTGTGATGGAAGCATATATCAAATGCAACTCAAAATTCAGTTCCTTTAGCAATACCCTCACTTTAACATGTGGCTGACACCTATTATGCCTCCTATTTTCTTACATTTTTCTTATGATATTTGATAGGCACATTCTTTGAATAATTATAACATACCATTGGTTGTTATTTAAGGCACATTTACTTTAAAATATTTTTAATCATATATGGTTCATATATTCTACATGTCTATGCTTTGCTTCTTTGCTCTTGGATGAGACTCACCAGATATACAGGAAGCACACACCTCTGGATGTTGCTCAGAGCCACTCTGGTAAAATAATTGCAATAATGAGATGCATATAGCTTTAATCATCACTCTTTAGACATCACCATGTTTCTACTTGTGAAATCACGAGAATCAGAAATTAGACCGTTATTTTTTTGCACCGTATTTTCCATAAGGAATACTTTCTAATACACTCCAGATGAAGCTGAGTTTCTCTCTTTATCTGGCTACTGGTGGGGTAAATCAAGATGGATGAAATAGGAAATATGTTCCCTGATAACAAACTCACTTAAGCAGATATGTCTAAAACATGTTACATCAATGCATAAGTAGCCCATTTTGCATTCCTCAGAAAGTCTATGAACACAGTAGAAAATGTACTTAAATCTCTTGTGAAATGTATTTGATGTTATACAGCATTTAAAAGTTTAAACACCGCAGGACCATTTTTAGAGTTAAAATATAATACTTGATGTGATAAGAAAGCTTCAATTCTGTCACCTTGTGTAAGACTGAAACACTGCTTCACTTGCTTCATTTAAATCATTAGGGCCTTCCAAAATTTAGTGACTTTCAGCAAAATATTTACTGAATAAAATATGTAATAAAGTGTATTTAGCACAGGAAATACATCTACATTTTAATTGGATATACAAGCACCCTCAGTTTGAGTAAAGTGCACAATACTGTTCATTGAAGAAAGAATTAGAAAGAATTCCATGGCCCAGTCACTGTGCCCAGCACTGAGACCTGCCCCAGCTTGCATTCTGGCACCCATGCTCTGCACAATTTAGCGTCTGTACTGCGGTTGACCATCAATCAACATGTGAGGTCACCTCTGCCTGCTAACATAGATTATTCCCAACCTGGAAACCATCATTCCTCCTGGGGCAGCACCCTTCTTGGGACACTGAAATATGAAGTTCCTCTCAGGCATCAGGCTACTGAAGAACAGGAGGTTTGAACACTATAGAATAGTCTTATTGTAGAATTTTTATTAGTAACATTATTATGATTATTCCTAGTATACCTTTATTATTACCAGTTTTACTTTCTTTTATTAATATTTTTTCTCACTCTACTTTCCTCTTATCTATTTGTTTCCTTGGAGACTCTTTCTCCCTTTCCTCATGCTAACAACTAATTTTTTAATACTGTTTTCACTATTCCTACCACATAGTACCTCTATAGACTCACTTATTATCTCATTAATGTTATATTCTACATCCCTCCCCATCTGCTCTGTCCACCATTAGAAATTGTAGTCCTTATTGCAAACCTATGGGCTATGTGGTAGACAATAATTGAACTCACCACTTCTGTTTATTAAAACAATATGGTTAATACCTTAATAGGGACTCTTTGTGTGCTGCTAATATTGATCTCTCACTTCAAGGTGAGGTATTAGAAACCTACAGGGACACTATAAGTGGTAAAACTGTCATGCTTGGATTCACACAGAAGGGAAGTACATGAACAACATGAGAAAACAAGGAAGAAAGTGTGTCAAACAAACCTAGATACTATATCAATAAAACCCAATGACATCATGGCAGAAGAAATGTCAGAAAGGGGTTCAGAATGTATATAATTCAAATAATCTGAGAAACAATGAGATAAGAGAGCAAATGCAGGCCAATAATGATAACAACAATACACAGTTAAAAGAGCAAATGCAGAAAGCAAAAGATCAATTCAATAGAGATATTCTGAAAAAAAAAAAACAGAAATCCTTGAAATGAAGGAAACAATAAACCTAATTAAAAACTCAACAGAAAGCATAATAAACAGGCTAGCTCACATGGAAGACAGAACCTCACACACTGCAGACAAAATATTTATTCTTGAAAAAAATAGTTGACCACACAGAGGAGATGGAAAGAAATCATGGACAGAACCTCCAGAATTATGGGATATCATGAAAAGGCCAAATTTAAGAATTATTGGGATTAAGGAAGGCATAGAGAGACAAATCAAATGAATGAATAATCTCTTCAATAAAATAATATCAGAAAATATTCCAAATCTCAAGAAAGAAATGGAAAATCAAATACAGAGGCTTACAGGACACCAAATGTACAAAATTACAACAGATCCATACCAAGGCACCTTATAACAAAAATTTCTAATGTACAAAAGAAAGATAGAATGTTAAAGGCTGCAAGAGAAAAATATCAGATTACATACAGGGCACAAACCAATACAGGTATCACCAGATTTCTCAACCCAGACCCTAAAAGCTAGAAGGGCCTGGACAACATATTTCAAGTTCTTAAAGAAAATGGATGCCAACCAAGAATCTTCTGCCCAGCAAACTAACCTTCAGATTTGAAGATGAAATAAAATCCTTCCATGATAAACAAAAGCTAAAAGAATTTACAAATAGAAAGTCTGCACTATAGAACATTCTCAGCAAAAGAATTCATGAGAAATAAATGAAAATAAAACAATGTAAGTCAATAAAGGGAGGAATTAATGTAAAGGAATAGCCAATTAAAGTAGAAACCAAGGCAAGCTAAAAACCAGAAACAAGACAAAATGACCAGAAATACAAGTCATATGTCAATAATAACCCTGAATGTTAATGACCTAAACTCATCAATCAATGAACACAAAATTGCAGATTGGATTAAAAAGAAAGACCGAACAATATGCTGACTTCAAGAGACTCATCTCATAGAAAAAGATACCCACAGATTAAAGGTGAAAGGATTGGGGAAAACATACCACACACACAGACTCAGTAAAAAAGCGGGGGTTTTCATCCATATCAGATAAAGTGAACTTCAATTCAAAGTTTTTTTTTATTTTATTTTTTATTTTATTTTATTCTAAACAAATGGGATACATGTAGTTTGTCTGTACATGGGCTAAGGCTTTCTACCATTAAAGGTATAAAGGTTAAAGGATAATACCATTTGTATAATCATAAATTTACATATGGTAATGTTGTTTGATTGATTCTATTATTTTTCCCTTCCCCCCACCCCTCCCACCCCTCTTTTCCCTCTATATAGTCCTTCCTTCCTCCATTCATGCCCCCCTCCCTATCCCTAACCCTAACCGTAACACTAACCCCTCCCACCCCCCATTATGTGTCATCATCCACTTATCAGCGAGATCATTCGTCCTTTAGTTTTTTGAGACTGGCTTATCTCACTTAGCATGATATTTTCCAATTTCATCCATTTGCCTGCAAATGCCATAATTTTATCATTCTTTATGGCTGAGTAATATTCCATTGTATATATATACCACAGTTTCTTTATCCATTCATCAATTGAAGGGCATCTAGGTTGGTTCCACAATCTGGCTATTGTGAATTGAGCAGCTATGAACACTGATGTGGCTGTATCTTTGTAGTATGCTGATTTTAAGTCATTTGGGTATAGGCCAAGGAGTGGGATAGCTGGGTCAAATGGTGTTTCCATTCCAAGCTTTCTGAGGAATCTCCACACTATTTTCCAGAGTGGCTGCACTAATTTCCAGCCCCACCAGCAATGTATGAGTGTACCTTTCTCCCCACATCCTCGCCAACACCTGTTGTTGCTTGTATTGTGATAATCGCCATTCTAATTGGGGTGAGATGGAATCTTAGGGTGGTTTAGATTTGCATTTCTCTTATTACTACAGATGTTGAACATTTTTTCATATGTTTGTTAATTGCTTGTACATCTTCTGTGAAGTGTCTGTTCATTTCCATAGCCCATTTGTCAATTGGATTATTTGTATTCTTGGTGTAGAATTTTTTGAGTACTTTATAGATTCTGGAGATTAGGGCTCTATCTGAAGTATGAGTGGCAAAGATATTCTCCCACTCTGTAGGCTCTTTCTTCGCATTGCTGATAGTTTCCTTTGCTGAGAGAAAGCTTTTTAGTTTGAATCTATCACAGTTATTGATTCTTGCTTTTATTTCTTGTGCTATGGGAGTCCTGTTGAGGAAGTCTGGTCCTAGGCCGACATGTTGAAGATCTGGACCTACTTTTTCTTCTATAATCTGCAGGGTCTCTGGTCTGATTCCAAGGTCCTTAATCCATTTTGAGTTGAGTTTTGTGCAGGGTGAGAGATAGGGGTTTAGTATCATTCTGTTGCATATGGATTTCCAATTTTCCCAGCACCATTTGTTGAAGAGGTTATCTTTTCTCCATTGCATATTTTTGGCACCTATGTCTAGTATGAGAAAATTGTATTTATTTGGGTTTGCATCCATGTCCTCTATTCTATACCATTGATCTACCTGTCTAGTTTGGTACCAATACCATGCCATCTTTGTTACTATTTCTTTGTAGTAAAGTTGAAGTTCGGGTATTGTGATACACTCAGCTTCATTTTTCCTGCAAAGGATTGCTTTAGTTATTCTGGGTTTCTTATTCTTCCAGATAAATTTCATGATTGCTTGCTCTATTTCTGTAAGGTACATCATTGGGATTTTAATTGGAATTGCATTGAATCTGTATACCACTTTTGGTAGTATGGCCATTTTAACAATATTAACTCTGCCTATCCAAGAACATGGGAGATCTTTGCATCTTCTAAGGTTTTCTTTAATTTCTTTCTTTAGTGTTCTGTAGTTCTCATTGTAGAGGCTTTCACCTCTTTTGTGAGATTGATTCCCAAGTATTTTACTTGTTTCAATGCTATTGTGAATGGGGTAGTTTTCCTAATTTCTCTTTCTGAAGATTCATCACTTATGTATAAAAATGCATTGGATTTATGAGCATTGATCTTGTAACCTCCTACTTTACTGAATTCACTTATTAGTTCTAAGAATCATCTGGTGGAATTTCCAGGTTCCGCTAAGTATATAATCATATCATTAGCAAATAGGGATAGATTCAGTTCTTCTTTTCCTATTCATATTCCTTTAATTTTTTTGTCTGTCTAATTGCTCTGGCTAACGTTTCAAGGATGATGTTGAGTAGTAGTGGTGAAAGGGGGCAACCCTGCCTTGTACCAGTTTTTAGGGGAAATGCTTTCAGTTTTTCACCATTTAGAATGATATTGGCCATTGGCTTAGCATAGATGGCCTTTACAATGTTAAGGAATGTTCCCACTATCCCTATTTTTTCTAGAGTTTTGAGCATGAAGGGGTGCTGTATTTTATCAAATGCTTTTTCTGCATCTATTGAAATAATCATGTGATTCTTGACTTTAAGTCTATTGATATGGTGAATGACATTTATTGATTTCTGGATGTTGAACCAACCTTGCATCCCTGGGATGAAACCCACTTGATCATGGTGCACTATCTTTTTAATATGTTTTTGTATGCGATTTGCTAAAATTTTGTTGAGAATTTTTGCATCAATGTTCATTAAGGATATTGGTCTGAAATTTTCTTTCTTCGATGTGTCTCTGTCTGGTTTGGGTATCAGGGTAATATTGGCTTCATAGAATGAGTTTGGTAGGGTTCCCTCCTCTTCTATTTCATGGAATACTTTGAGAAGTATCGGAATGAGCTCTTCTTTAAAGGTTTTGTAGAACTCGGCTGAGAACCCATCTGGTCCCGGACTTTTCTTTGTTGGTAGGCTTTTGATGACTTCTTGTATTTCATTACTTGAAATTGGTCTATTTAAATTGTGTATGTCCTCCTCGTTCAGTTTATGTAATTCATATGTCTCCAGAAACCTGTTGATGACTTAGAAATTTTCTTTTGTTGGAATATAGATTTTCAAAATAGCTTCTAATTATGTTTTGTATTTCAATCGTGTCTGTTGTGATATTTCCTTGTTCATTCCGAATTTTAGTGATTTGGGTTTTCTCTTGTCTTCTCTTTGTTAGAGTGGCTAAGGGTTTATCAATTTTGTTTATTTTTTCAAAGAATCAACTATTTTGTTAATTTTTCTGATTGTTTCTTTTGTTTCAATTTCATTGATTTCAGCTCTGAGTTTAACTATTTCCTGTCTTCTACTACTTTTGGTGTTGGTCTATTCTTCTTTTTCTAGGGATTTGAGCTGTAGTGTTAGGTCATTTTCTTGTTGATTATTACTTCTTTTATTGAATGCGCTCCATGAAATAAATTGTCCTCTAAGTACTGCTTTCATAGTGTCCCAAGATTTTGATATGATGTTTCTTTGTTCTCATTTACCTCTAAGAATTTTTTAATTTCCTTCCTAATATCTTCTGTTATCCATTCATCATATAATAGCATATTGTTTAATCTCCAGGTGTTGGAGCAGTCTCTGTTTTTTACTCTTTCATTTATTTCTAATTTCAATCCATTATGATCTGATAGAGTACAAGGTAGTGTATCTTCTTGTATTTGCTAACATTACCTTTGTGGCAATAATATATGGTGTTTTTTAGAGAAGGATCTATGTGCTGCTGAGAAGAAACTGTATTTGCTCTTGGTGGGATGGTATATTCTATAAATGTCCGTTAGGTCTAAATTATTAATTGTGTTATTGAGGTCTATGGTTTCTTTGTTCAAATTTTGTTTGGAAGATGTGTCCAGTGGTGAGAGAGGTGTGTTAAAATCACCTAGTATTATTGTGTTATGGTCTATTTGGTTTCTGAAATTGAGAAGGATTTGTTTGACATACATGGATGAGCCACTCTTTGGGGCATAGATGTTTATGATTGTTATGTCTTGCTGATTTGTGGTTCCCTTAAGCAATATGTAATGTCCTTCTTTATCCCTTCTGACTAACTTTGGCTTGAAGTCCACATTATCTGAAATGAGGATGGATACCCAGCTTTTTTGCTGAGTCCATGAATATGGTATGTTTTTCCCCATCCTTTCACCTTTAGTCTATGGGTATCTCTTTCTATGAGGTGAGTCTCTTGCAGGCAACATATTGTTGGATCTTTCTTTTTAATCCAATCTGCCAGTTTATGTCTTTTGATTGATGAGTTCAGGCCATTAATATTCAGGGTTATTATTGAGATATAATTTGTATTCCTGGTCATTTGGCTCATTTTATTTATTCATTTATTTATTTATTTTGACACGACTTGGTTCCTCCTTTATTTGACATTTCCTTTAGGATAGTTCCTCCTGTTGCTGATTTGTTTCTTTGTTTTTCATCTCTTCCTCATGGAATATTTTTCTGAGAATGTTATGTAATGCTGGCTTTCTTTTTGTAAATTCTTTTAGCTTTTGTTTATCATGGAAGGATTTTGTTTCATTGTCAAATTTGAAGGTATGTTTTGCTGGGTATAAGATTCTCGGTTGGCATCCATTTTCTTTCAGGGCTTGAAAAATGTTGTTCCAGGCCCTTCTAGCTTTTAGGGTCTGGATTGAAAAATCTGCTGATATCCGTATTGGTTTCCCCCTGAATGTAATTTGGTTCTATTCTCTCACAGCCTTCAAATTTCTGTCTGTTTTTTATATGTTAGGTATTTTCATTATAATGTGCCTTGGTGTCGGTCTGTTGTAATTTTGTATATTTGGAGTCCTATAAGCCTCTTGTACTTGATCTTCCATGTCATTCTTCAGATTTGGGAAATTTTCTGATAGTATTTCATTGAATAGATTGTTTATTACTTTGATCTGTTTCTCTAAGCCTTCCTCAATCCCAATAATTCTTAAATTTGGCCTTTTCATTATATCCCATAATTCTTGTTGATTCTGTTCATGATTTCTTACCATCTTCTCTGTTTGGTCCACTTTGTTTTCAAGGTTAAATATTTTGTCTTCAATATCTGAGGTTCTGTCTTCCAGGTGTTCTATCCTATTAGTTATGCTTTCTATGGAGTTCTTTATTTGGTTTATTGTTTCCTTCATTTCAAGGATTTCTGTTTGTTTTTTTTTTCAATATCTCTAACTCTTTATTGAAATGATCTTTTGCTTCCTGTATTTGCTCTTTTAACTGTCGATTGGTGTGATCATTCAGTGCCTGCATTTGCTCTTTCATCTCATCATTCAGTGCATGCATTTGCTCTTTCATCTTGTTTGTTTCCCTGATAATTTTAATTATGTACATTCTGAACTCCCTCTCTGTCATTTCTTCTGCCATCCTGTCATTGGATTTTATTGATGTAGCATCTAGATTTGTTTGGAATATTTTCTTCCCTTGTTTTCTCATACTGTTCAGGTATCAATGGACTGCTGAGATATTGCAGATTTCCTCTATTGACTTACAATGTCCCTGAAGATTTCTAGTATATCCCCTCTTAGCCTTCAGTAGCCTGAAGCCTTGGAGGAAGTTGATAATGCGGTGCTCCACAAGGAAGCTGCCTCTCTAGGGGTGGTGGCCTTACGGTGGGGTATATTCCCTGCTAGTGGGCAGAGGTACCTCCACTTGCTGACGAATGGTCATCCAAAGGGGAACTAGGATGTAGGCTGAGGCAAGGCCAGTTTTGACCTGTGTCTCTGGTTTTACAGTCCTTGTGGGAGAACCTCACCGGGCAGGGAAGACTCACCTGGTGGGGAGGTCTCGCTGGTCAGTTCCCCTCCTAGAGGTTCCGTTCAATTCACAACTACTGCCTGGGCTGGGCAGCCTTCTTCTGCAATGTTCCCAGGGACCCGGACCTACCTCCTGGGCCTGGAAGCCTCGCCCTTCACAGACGAGTCTCCTTAGGTTGCCTCTTCTCAGAGAAGCTGCCTGCAGTCCTGAAGCCTTCACTCTGCCCCTCAGCTTGTCTGTGCAGCTCTTCCACCAAGAAGCTGCCTAGGTCCTGGGACCCTGCTCTGCACCTAATCACCTGGCTATGCGGCCCCTCCTCTGAGCAGCCACCTGGAGCCCCTTACAGTCACTCCGAGTCCCAGTGACCCACCTCCGGCAGCCACCTGATGTTCCGTGCGGTCGCTCTGAGTCCACGTGACCCACCGCGCACCTCCTTCTCCTCCAGGCAGTCACCCAGAGTTCTGGTGTGTTCGCCACGAGTCCCAGCAACTCACTGTGCACCTCCTCCTCCTGAATGCCACCCGTAGCCCTGGTGCAGTCACTCTGAGCCCAAGGGCCCCGCCGCGCTCCTCCTCCTCCTCCAGGCAGCCCCCTGGTGTTCAGGAGTGGTCGATCTGAGTCTAAACACCTCACGACGTACCTCCTCCTCCAAACAACCCCCTGGAGCTCTGGTGTGGCCGTTCTAAGTCCAAGTGACCCACTGCGCTCCTCCTCCTCCACCAGGCAGCCCCCCTGTGTTCAGGAGTGGTCGCTCTGAGTCCAAACCACTCACCACGCTCCTCCTCTGGACAGCCACCCGGAGCCCTGGTGCGGCTGCTCCAAGTCCAAGCAACGTGCTGTGCCCATGCTTCTCCTCCTCCTCTGGGCAGCCCCGGGTGTTCAGGAGTGGTCACTTTGAGTCCACACAGCTCTCCTTGCCACTCTTCCTCCTTTGGGCAGCCTCCCAGAGCCCCGGGGGGTTGCTCCGAGTCCAAGCGCTGTGCTGAGCGGCCTCCTCTCCGATGCTCCCAGTTGTCCGAGTTCACTGCTCCAGCGGGGGAGGGGTGTCTTGCTGGGCAGCTCTATTTCACAAAGTTCCCTGCGTTCTGGGACTACTGCCCCATCTGGGACGCCTCTCCAATGGGAGAGACTCACCCGGCTGCTTTGAGTTTTTCCCAAGTCTCTCAATATCTCCTCTTCTTGAGTCCTGAGTCCTGGAGCAACATGAAACTCAGCCACCCTCTAGTCTGCCATCTTGAATCTCCTCAATTCAAAGTTAGTCAAAAGGGATAAAGAAGAATATTTCATTCTGCTTAAGGGAAGCATAAATAAGCAAGACATAACAATCATAAATATTTAAGCCCCAAACAATGGCACATCTATGTACATTAAACAAATCCTTCACAATTCCAAGAACTAAATAGACCACAACACAATAATACTCGGTGACTTTAACACACCTCTCTCACAATTGGACATATCTTCCAAACAAAGATTGAACAAAGAAACCATAGAATTCAATAACACAATCAATAATTTAGACTTAACAGACATATGTAGAATATTCTATCCATCTATGAGTGAATATACTTTCTTAGCAGCAAATGGATCCTCCTCTAAAATAGACCATAAGTTATGTCACAAAGCCACTCTTAGAAAATACAAAAAATCAGAGATAATTCCTTATATTCATCCTATTAGATTATAATGGAATATTAGAAATCAATGACAAAATAGAAAACAGAAACTACTCTAATACCTGGATATTAAATAATATGCTTATTGAATGATGCATGGATAACAGAAGACATCAGGGGGGAGATAAAATAATTCTTATAGATAAATGGGAACAATGATATAATACATCAAAATCTCTGGAATGCTATGAAAGCAGTAGTAAGAGGAAAATGCATTGCACGGAGTGCATTCAATAAAAGAAGAAAAAGTCAACAAATAAACAACCTAACATTACAGTTCAAAGCCCTAGAAAAAGAACAGATCAACACCAAATGTAGTAGAAGAGAGGAAATAATTAAAATCAAAGCCAAAATCAATAAAATTGAAACCAAAGAAACAATTCAAAAAATTGACAAAACCAAAAGTTGATTCTTTGAAAAAATGAACAAAATTGATAAATCCTTAGCCACACTAATGAAGGATAAAAAACTCAAATTACTAAAATTTATCATGAAAAAGGAAATATCACAACACACACTACTGAAATACAAAACACAATTAGAATCTATTTTGAAAATCTATATTCCAACAAAATAGAAAATCTTGAAGACATCAACAAGTTTCTAGAGCCATATGATCTACACAAACTAAATCTGGAGGACATACACAATTTAAATAGATCATTTCAAGCAATGAAATAGAAGTAGTCATCAAAAGCCTACCAAACCAAGAAAAGTCAGGGACCAGATGGATTCTAGGTCAGGTTCAACAAGACCTTCAGAGAAGAACTCATTTTAATACTCTCCAAAGTATTCCATGAAATAGAAAATGAGGGAACCTTTCCAAACTCAATCTATGAAGCTAATATCATCCTGATACTAAAACAAGACAAAGACACATTGAGGAAAGAAAATATCAGACCAATATCCCTAATCAACATAGATGCAAAAATTCTTAACAAAATTTTAGCAAATCCCATACAAAAACATATTAAAAAGATAGTGCACCATGATGAAGTGGGTTTCATCTGAAGGGTGCAAGGTTGGTTCAACATCTAGAAATCAATAAATGTAATTCACCACATCAGTGGAAAACTAACCCATTCACAATAGCCTAAAAAAATACTCTGGAATCAATCTAACAAAAGAGGTGAAAGACCTCTACAATAACTACAGAACACTAAGGAAAGAAATCAAAGAAAACCTTAGAAGATTAGAAAGATCTGTCATGTTCTTAGACAGGTAGAATTAATAGTGTCAAAATGGCCATACTACCAAAAGTGCTATACAGATTCAATGCAATTCCATTTAAAATCCCAATGATGTACCTCATAGAAATAAAGAAAGCAATTATGAAATTCATTTGGAGGAAAAAGAGACCCAGAATAGTTAAAGCAATCCTTAGCAGGAAGAGCGAAGCAGGTGTTATTACAATAGCAGAACTTCAACTATACTACAGAACAATAGTAACAAAAATGGCATAGTATTGGCATAAAAATAGACAGGTAGATCAATGGTACAAAATACAGCACACAGATAAGCCCACACAAATACAGATATCTCATAGTAGATAAAGGTGCCAAAAACATGTGTTGGAGAAAAGATACTCTATTCAACAAATGGTGCTGGGAAAATGAAATTAAACCCCTATCTCTCACCCTGCACAAAACTCAACTCAAAATGGATCAAGGACCTTGGAATTAGATCAGAGAATCTGTATCAAATAAAAGAAAAGGTGGGTCCAAATCTTCATCATGTCAGCTTAGGACCAGACTTCCTTAACATGACTCCTAAAGCACAAAAAATAAAAGTAGGAATCGATAATTGGGATAGATTCAAACTAAAAAGCTTTTTCTCAGCAAAGGAAACAATCAACAATGTGAAAAGTGAGCCTACAGCATGGGAGAAAATCTTGCCACACACACATCTGAAGAGCACTAATCTCCAGAATCTATAAAGAACTCAAAAATGTTTTCACCAAGAATACAAATAATCCAATCAATTAACGGGTTAAGGAAATGAGCAGACACTTCACAGAAGATGATCTACAGGTAATCAATAGATAAATGAAAACATATTCAACATCTTTAGTAATAAGAGAAATGCAAATCAATACTATCCTAAGATTTATTCTCACCTGATTAGAATGGCTATTATCAAGAATACAAGCAACAAGAAGTATTGGCAAGGATGTGGGGAAAAAGTACACTCATACATTGCTGGTGGAGTTGCAAATTGGCACAACCATTCTGGAAAGCAGTATGGAGATTCCTTAGAAAACTTAGAATGGAACCACCACTTGAATCAGCTATATCCAAAGACTGAAATCAGCATACTACAGTCATGCAGCTACATCAATGTTTATAGCAGCTCAATTCACAATAGCTAGATTGTGGAATCAACCTAGATGTCTTTCAATAGATGAATGGATAAAGAAACTGTGAGATATATACACAATGGAATATTATTCAGCCATAAAATATAATAAAATTATGGCATTTGCCAGTAAATGGATGGAGTTGGAGAATATCGAGCTAAGTGAAATAAGCCAATCCTAAAAAATCAAAGGCCAAATGATTTATCTGATAAGTGGATGATGATACATAATGTGGGCTGGGGAGGAGGCAAGAATGGAGGAAGAATGGAATGTACAGAGGAAAAGGAGGAGTGGGGAGGGGTGGAGGGATTAAAAAAATAGAATGAGACAAACATCATTACCCTATGTACATGTATGTGTACAACAAGAGAAATGAAATGTACACAATTTGTGTACAATAAATCAAATTATAATAAAATGAAATGAAACAAAAGGAATCCCAAGGGAAAAGGGTAGCAGCACAGCATCATACAGTGCTTACTGACTGCATTTTTTCAGAGATGGCAGTCAAATGTTCTGGTTTGTGGCTGTATGATCAAAAAGATGGGCTGTGGGTAAACACTGGAAAGCCACTATGGATAGCTTGTGATCAGGTGAAACCAGAAACAGTGGCTTGTAAAAGGAGAAATGCATTCATAGAAGAAAAAGACTTCAGCAACTTCAGGGAAACTAACTGGGTGGAAAAGTGCAATCTTTCCTTTGGTGTCTGATGGAAATGTCACCAACCGAATTAGGAAATGGAGGAAAGGAATAGATGAACTGGTCTCAAAATAAGAAATATGAATTGCCTACAATCAAGTGAAAAAAAGTTTTTCAACATCTGGCATTCAGGAATATACTGTTCAAAATTCCATTGAAATTTCAGCTCATCCTGTCAAATGACATTTATCAAGTATTCAAATAATAAGTTCTAGAGAAGATGTGGGAGGAAAAGTAAATAATATTCTGTGAGAATAAAATTTAGCATTTCCACAAATCCACATATGGGGGAGAAAAACAGTTCCCTACAAATTTCTATAATGTAAAATTTGTAACATCAAAATCTTTCTAAATTTATAGAAGGATATTTTATAGAAAAAAAATATGAAACTTATGTAAATTCTTCTCAATTCAAATACATTTTCTGCAAAGTAAAAATTTGGATTTTCCAAAAGATATCAAGGAAAATTCTATGTACTACCAAAATTTCCAGGGAGAATCAGAGTGTCTGTTCAGGAGACTCTTCACTAAGATTAATTTATGTGGGCTATTTCCCTAGGAAATCAAAAAAGAAACACGCATTTGTGTTCTTAACTTTTGTAAGACTGAACTGTAGCATAAAACTGTAGTTTGGAGGCACCCACAAAAAGAATCGGGGGGGTATAGAAAGAGTCAGGCATAGATCTACTGATAACACTGGGCAGCTACAGCAAGGTCCTGTGTTCTATCTAAAGAATAGAGGCATATAGCACATTCACTGAATCCTGGTATTTGCAGCTTTGTGACAGCAAATGCCAGGAATAAGTCTGATAGAAAACAGGATGCATGAAGAACACAGGAACAGATGTACAGGTGAACACACTCTGCTGAGAGTCATTTGGATATGTTGTCCCATTTTCACCACACTGGAGTTTGGAGGTACCCTCCTGGAAATTACAATAGACTACTGGGATAAAAATCTTTTAAGAAGGGTATCATTTTAGCAACACTGTGTGAGAGATTACAAACCACTGTATGTCTTGTGCCTTGAAGACACATAGACAGCTCTCCTCACAGAATGTTGGAGGTTCACCATTATCATATAGTCTGAAGACAGTGACTGAGAGGAAGGGGCTGAAAGCTCTCATAAGAAAGACATTGTTGTTCTTGTTGGAAAGTTTGTAGATTACAGTTCAACAGGGGCATTGCCACTTTCAAATATGTGCTTTGAGAATAATGATACTGAAGGAGAAGTGCTATTTCAGATTTGAAGCGACAGAAGATTCTCGAACTGCTGGGGCAGGATCAGGTGGGATGATACTTTCAGGAAGTTCGCAGAAGTAATCAGATTCTGCAGGGATGTCATGTTAACAATGATTCAAGACTGAAAATTCTTAGGAGACTTGGAATCATCCACACTATATTATCACTAACTGCAAAATTCTGTAATGGGATCTTCATTACAGACTTGTCCCCAGTTTCCACAGACTGGAGGGTTTATCAGGAATATTCTTAATTAGAGAAACCCACATCATTCAGTACAAAACCAAGTACTGAGATTGCATTTCCTCTAACACTTGCAGTGTTCCCTCAGCATTCTCTAGATGGGGTAAGGGAGAAGAAAGCAGGTGAGCTAAGGTTGTGCTTTCCACCATGAAGAAAGGCCTGGTTAAGCTAGAGCAGAAAAGAAAACTACTGGACCACATTTGCTTCCTCAAATCTCCTGAAAACTATATGTTTCCAAAATTAGAAATCCTGGACAGAGGTCCCTCTATTTCAGTTACATTAGTATCAAAGAAATGGGAAGATTTCAGAGCTTTATAGTGTTTTTTGTTTGTTTGTTTTCTTTTTCTTTCTTTGGTTTGTTATATCTTTGGATTTCCCAATTTATTTCTTTTCTAATTATATATCTGATTTTCTGAGATATGTTCATTCATTACTAAAGGCCCCTTAATCTCTTTTTCTTCTTATTTTAAATCCTTTCTATTCTAATTCTTCTTGAATTTCATCCTTATCTCCTGCTCAGTTTCTGCTTACTCTCAGCACTTTTAATGTCATTTCTTTTTAAAATTTATTACGATAAATTTATTGTCCCTAAGGCTCTTATTTCTGAGAGGTGCATATTGTTATTTTTTACTGATCCTCTTCAAAGTCTGGGCTTATAAGAACATTTGAAATATACATATAAGAAGTATACTATGGATATTTTACTATGTTTTGTTTGGCCTAATTTACCTTCTGGAAGCAAACAAGATAAGCTGACCACAAATATAAAGAGACACATTTACATACCCATTGCTGGCAATTTTCAATGCCATCAACCCACTCCTGCTCTTCAGCTGATAACAGGTTCAAATGTGATGCTGCTAATAAACATAAACATGTACTTAAGCAACATTAAATTGTCAGAATGAGCAAATACTGGACCAAAGAAAGGGATAACATGAATAGCACTATAATTTTAATTTCAAAATCATAATTTTAAAATAAGCTTAAATTTCAGTGAATGTTTATGTTGTTTGAAAATGTTTGATTGTTGTCTGAAGGGCATAGAGACTGTATACAGGCACAGGTGAATCCTTGCAAAGAAATGTATCACTGCTTCAAATCCCAAGCCTTTTGTATTTGGTAACGGGGGTATACAAATTCCCCAGCATGCCTGAGCCTCCCAAGAATCGGCAAATACAGATGTGCCCCCACATCTCCAAGGGCACACTGAGTTATATAGGGAAAAATTACACTGATCCAAAACTCCTGAGGCACTATATTTCATCAAGTTCAATGCATATGATGATGCAAAGGTTCAGCCATTCAAGGAAAAAGGGTATTTTGAAGAAAAAATATAAAATTACAAGAGAAACAAGAGCCAACATAGAGGCCCTTCAACAGATGGATAAAGAATCAGTTAGATATACATACACATGGAATACCATTCAGTCATACAATGAATCAAAATGCAGTCTCTAAAAAGTTGAAGAAAATAAATGAAAGAAAAAGAAACTTCACTCTCTTTACTATGTCTTTATCAGAATAGTAACTTTTCAAGAACCACTGCACATCATTACTAGAATTCAATATCAACAACAACAGCAACAAGAGGTCACTGTTCCACTTTTACCAGTGAACTGCATGTTCCTTTCCTTTCCTTTGTCTTCATTTCCTCTATTAGTATTCACTTGACCTCTGGAAGCAGCAATCATGGTTCCTGCTACTCCTGACATAAACTGGATTTGTTTCCCTGGTGCTACCTCACTCATGTACCCTCATTTTGACTGGGTAATAACCACTTGATCTCTAAATTATTCCATTTTCTCTCTATTCCCCTAGGTCATAGACTTTCAGGGGCTGCTTTTATATCTCATGGGTGTGAATACTTCATTTTTTGGCAATCATAATTGAGTGTGAGGTTGGATTATGAGGCCATAACAGGTTCATGGAAGGTCCCTTTTTCGAGGTAGGAATGAATGCAGACTTGAGGAGTGAAGGTATCATACAAAGGCAGAAAATGGTCATGGTATGGAAGACTGTAGCATGGCATAGAAAAAAGGCTTAAATGGGACAGTCTTTGATGATATAGGGACTGCTGAAAACTGCCAGAGAAGTGTGTACTCAGAGAAAAGGCTAAAGATGCAGATTAGGCACAGCTGTATGGTGAAACATGCCTAGAAATGTTGAGGTGTTTGGAAACCCACATTCCAAAGATGGTAACATATGCATAAAAGGGGGGTATGTCTCCAAAAGGACCTGGATTCTGTCATCACCATGGAGAGGTTAAAAAACAACAAGCAAAAGAGTGATAAGCAGGGCTGGAGATATAACTCAGTTGATAGAGTACTTGCATTACAAGCACAAGGACCTAGGTTTCAATACTCAGCACCACAGGAAAAAAAAAATGATGAGCAAACACTCTCTGGCAGTGTGCAAGTATTATGTATTGACTGATCTGGGTCGAAATTTCAGGAAAGAGTATTCACCAACAAATGTTCATTTTCCTAGCAAGTGATAAATTAAAGTACACATGATCATATATTTTCTCATTTCCTGCTACAAGCTGACCACAAAGAATGTGGAAATCATGAAGTAAAGGGGAATATGAACCATAACAAAAGTTCAATGCATTCAGGCAGTACACTGGATGTCACAGCAGAGCGGACACTGTCTTATAAATGAGTCTCTCCTATGTTTCACAGAATGACCTTGACATTCTGGTCTCAAGAAAAAAAGTTCCTCCTGTTGCCAGGATTCTGGACTCTAGCACTGCTCCTCTGGACCTAAATGGAAAATGTGGGTGGCAAGGGAATCAGCCACATAATCCATGTAACTGGTGCAATGACTCCAATTTGGGAAGCTTCCTTGTACCAATGTCTATGATACGATATTTGTAAACACCTTCTCTTCGGGCACTGACAAAAATAATTTGAACCTGGATGAAAACAACTACACAGTCATCATGGGGCAAATCCTACCAACACATAGCAGGAAACATAAATCATGAGTGAGAATTTGCCTATCATTTCATAGGTCATAATATAGGTCTTTTCACAGAAGTTGCACTGCAAATGTTGACTGATTTCAGTTTCCTTGTTCCCTTCATCTAGTTTCCATTTTGGGGAACTGCTATGTTTCCTGTTGGTGGCAGGCTTTATGTCCATGGAGACAAGGGACTTTGTAATGTTTCCTGTTTCACCCACCATTCACTCATTAATGAAACACAAAAGCAGACAATGATTTACCTTGCAGGAAGCATGTAAGTCCTTAGAAACTGACAAGAAAATTAGCATGAAAATTAGAAACTCACAAAAACTGGCATGTATCAATACCACCTCATATTCCTACTGAATGAGTATGAATTTCAGCCTGAGTGATAAAAAGTTTAGATAGCAGTGATAAAGTTTTCATTAGCTTTGGGTTATCTCTTTTTTTGTTTGGGGATTTTTGTTGAATACAACCACAGGAATGAAATATACTAAATTGATATCAGAATTACTGCTTTAGTAAAACTTGCAGTTAAGTTTCCAATGACCATAAGTACTTAGGCAAGGGTAAAAGTACCAATGTGAAGATGCAGAATGCTACAGAACTCAGAAATGTGTATGCAGAGGAGCAAGCAAGGAACCTAAGAAATTCAATGCCAAAGCTGAAGTAATAACATGGCAGCACATATGAGGAGTGACCTGTCAGAATGGCATTGTCCATGTTATGGTAAGCATGCAACCCATCCCTCATTTGTATTACGGTCTAAAAGTCCAAAGTTTTGATGAGAATCCAGGGAAGTTATAGTTTATTTCTCATCAGAAAGGATTTTCTGACTAACTGGATCAGATATATGCTTTCAGAATCAAAGCTAATATATGTAGGGTTGTTTGTTTCATACCCATGTGGGACAGTGGCACATCTTCTCTGCCTGAATTCTCTGGTTTCAGCCATTTCATGTATCTTTTTCCACCCTTGTGCACAGATGCAGGTTCCACATCTAAAAAGAAAAATCAAATAAAAACACATGATAAGGAAAAAAGAATTCAGATAAGCCAATCCTAAGCAAAATGTGTTCTGAAAACCTTACATATTGGACAGACTGCAGAGAAGGAATTTGCATCAAAGTCTTTGATATATATACAGTGAGGAACAGTCTTCATGTCAGAGGAATAAAGAAAGAATTTCATCACAAATTCTGGTTCAAAATGAGTCTACCAGAGCATAGCTAAAAGTGATTTCAAATATTTTCAGAAAGGGCTGGCTGTGCAGAAAACTATGTATCTAGAGATCAGAATTTAGCACCCCAAGAGACCGCACATTTGCCATACCCACGGATATGGATTCTTTCCAATGCAGCAATAGATTAGTACTAGCAGTAGTGGTGGTGGAAGTAGTAGTAGTAGTTTAGTTGTAGCAGTAGTAGTTGAAGTAGTAGTAATAGTTGAAGAAGCCCACATAATAATGAAATAATCACTGCATTTCAAACAACAAAAGCTTCAAAATACTCAGTCTCTCATCTGATTCACTGATATGCTTGCCATACATATGAGTGTGGACCTGTTAGCTATGGAGGAGAAATTCGTATCTGCTGGTTCAACTGACTCTTCCAGTCCATACTGGTTTCAATCATCTGTGCACCATGATGATCTCACCTTTGAATTTAAGGCAGCTACTCTGAGAGAACCTGAATTGAATTCTTTCAGATTCTTCACTTATCCCGTCCAAAATTACCTAGCTAATGTCTTTGGTTTTTCCCTCATTTTCCCTTCCCTTTAGCTTTTTCAAAAGACCCTTTAGAGCTGGGTACATGATCCTTTCCATTTCAGAATCTTTGTAAGCCATATACCAACTCCTTGCTTCCCAAAGGAGAAAATTGATCACAAAAACGTGATTTCTAAATCTCCGTCTTTTGCACTCTTCACATTACTCAAGAGACATGCTCAGAATTATGGCAATATTTATGCTGACATGTGAGCTGCTTGTGTTCTGATGTGTGGGATCCACTACGATTCTTCAAAATGCACCAAAGGAACCTCCTTATTCTGGTGACAAAAAAAAAAAAAAATCTGCACAACCAGATCATTGCAATCACCTTCGAACATAAAGAAATGATAAAAGCAAAGACCTGCTGAGTCAGAATGAGATTGAGAACATGGCCATATCACATGATTCATTACAGTTTGAGAATTCCTGTAACAACTTGCTCGCCTTCCAGGACCTCTACCTTAATTTGATACAGCTCTGGGTTTCTCCCTAGGATGTCCTCCTCAAATCAAAGTTTAGAACAAGCTGTAAGCTTTCCAAAGTGAACTAGAGATACCTGTGGTTTTGTGGCTCCTTCATGATCATTCAAATTGTGTTCTACTTTTATAACTGATGTTTCTCCACTACACATTTTTTCACAGGTACTAGCAAAATATTTGGTGTCACTAGATTGTATACATGGACAATCATTTGTGGTAAATAAATGTAGCAATGTGGGATCATTCCTTCTCTACTCAATTCCTTTCCAACTGCCACTAAGTCAGGAAGGTTGGGTATGTGGTACTATATCCCTCCTTCAAATTTGGACCTGGAAACTCACACATGCTTCCCATGCTTTGAAAGCACTGCTCTTATCCCTGCTCATGTGTGACTTGAATGTCCTTCCAGCTGCTCAGTACAACTGCTCCTTCTTCCATCATTAACTCCTGGGAATCAGCGCCTTTCTCACTCTTTGATCCCCCTTCCTCTCTCCCTTTCTTTATTTCAACTTTCCCTTGGTTGAAGAATGTATCAAAATGCAACTCACAATTCACTTTCTTCCACACTACCACCCATATAACCTGTGGCACAAACCTAATAAGATATGACTCATTCTATTTTTTGTCCTTGCTAGACATCTCAAGGCTGTGCCTTGGAACAAATAAAATACAGTAATGCACATGTTTGAAGGCCACAGTCTCACCAATATAGTTTGTGTCATCTGTGGTTCTTACCTTCTATATGTCCAATTATGATACTCTTTGCTCCTCGATCAGATCCTCCAGATATGTCAGAAGCACACACCTGTGGATGTTGTCCCCAAATACTCTGTGTAACAGAAATATCAATAATAAGTAGCTCAAAGATTTCATCAATGCTCATAACTCATCACCATATATGTCAGGGTGAAATCACTGCAACTGGAAATAACATGAGTGCCTTCTGAGCGAGAATATTTCTGGTAAGTTACACTACCCTATGCACTGATGCACAGTATGAGCTTTAGTGTTTTTCTGACTACTGTTGGAGTAAATCAGGATGAGGAATCTAGGAAATGTCTTTCCACTCAACGAACACACTGATGTACATATATCCAAAACAAGGAGCATCTATATCCATTTCGTCAACTTTGTAGTGCCCCGACAAATCTACAAACGCTCTATAAATCTTCTTTGAAATGTTTTGAGACTTGCACTTGACATTATACACCTTCAAATTTGTAAACACCAAATGGTGAAAATTGTAGTCTTAAATTATGATACTCAATTGGAGGAGAGAGTTTCAATTCCATTATATTTCTAAGACACCGTATACTGTGAAACTCACATGTCTTCTGAAGCTGTTCACATCTTTGGATGCACTTAAAATTCTGAGACTTGAACAGTACATTATGATGCTTGATTTCCAAATGGATATTGCCTAATTTCCCTTCTGGATGCAAAGAAGGTCAGTTGACAAGAAATTTAAATGGACACTTTACTCACCCATTGCTGGCTCTTTCCCATGTCATCAAGCTGCTCCTGCTTTTCTGCTGGTACCATGTCCAAATGTGACTCTGCTGATGAACATAAAGATGTATGTAACTAACTTTAAACCCTTAGAATGAGAAAAATCTGGACAACTAAGAAGGAGTAAAGGTAATCCTTCAATAATTTTAGTTTCACACTTACAATTTTCACTTGAGCTTAATTTTAGGTGCATGTTTATGGTGTTTGAAACTTTTGGATTGTTGTGCATGGGGCCCTGCAGATTGTACACAGGCCCAGGTGGATCCTTCAAAAAAACTGTTTCCCTACTTTAAATCCCAAGCCTTTTGTGTTTGGAGAGGAGGTTGTGCACATTCCCTGGCTGGCTGAAAACCTGTCAATAGCATGCCTCAGCCTCCCAGGAATCTGCAAATACAGATGTGCTGCTCTTCAATAAGGGGATGCTGAGTTATTTAGGGAGTAATTAGGCTGATACAAAATTCCTGAAGAACTTAAATTCATCAAGTTTAATGTACAGGAAGACACAAAGGTTCAGCTGTTTAAGGAAAAAGGATGTTTTGGAGAAAACATATAAAAATTACAAGGGAAACAAGAGACAACCTAGAGGCCCTTCAATACATGAATGGATAAGGAATCGGTCAAATAAATACATACACAATGGAATACCATTCAGTCATACAATGAATCAAAATGCAGTCTCTAAAAAGTTGAAGATAGTAAATGAAAGAAAATGAAACTTCACATTCTTTACTTGAATAGTAACTTTTCAGGAACCACTGCACATGATTTCTGGAATTCAACATCAACAACAACAGCAGCAACAACTGGTCACTGTTCCACTTTTACCGGTGAACTGCATGTTCCTTTCCTTCCTTTTGTCTTCATTTCCTCTATTATTATTCAGCTGACCTCTGGAAGCAGCAATCATGGTGCCTGCTATTCCTGACATAAACTGGTTTTGCTTCCCTGGTGCTACCTGACTAATGCACCCTCATTTCGACTGGGTAATAACCACTTGACCTCTAATTTATTCCATTTCCTCTTGATTCCACTAGTCCTGGCCTTATAGGGGCTGCTTTCATAGCACATGGGTGTGAACACTTTATATATTGACAATCATAATTGAATGTGAAGTTGGAATTTGAGGGCAAAACAGATTCATGGATGTTGCTGTTTTCGAGGTAGGTTTGAATGCAGTCTTAAGGAGTGAGGGTATCACGCAGAGGCACATAAAGGTCACAGTGTGGAAGACTGTAGCACATCATAGAGAAAAGACTGAAATGGGACAGTCTAAGTCTCATTATCTAGGGACTGGTGAAAACTGCTAGAGAAGGGTGCAGGCAGTGAAAAGGCTAAAGATGCACATTAGGCACAAGTGTATGGTGAAAGAGGTCTAGAAATGTTCAGGTGCTTGGAAAGCCACATTCCAAACATGGTCACATATCCCTGAAAAAAGGGCATGTCTCCAAAAGGATCTGGATTCTGTCATCACCATGGAGAGATTAACAAACAGCAAGTCAAAGAGTGATGAGCAAACAATCTCTGGCAGTGTGCAAGTTTTATGTGTAGACTGCTCTGGGTCAAAATTTCAGGAAGGAGTGAGTATTCACCAGCAAATGTTCATTTGAAAGGAAGCGATAAATTAAAGTACACATGATCATACATTTTATCATTTCCTGTTACAAGATGACCACAAAGCTTGTGGAAATCATGAAATAAAGTGGAATATGAACAATAACAAAAGTTCAACACATTAGTCAGTACACTGGGTGTCAAAGCAGAGTGGACACTGTCTTATGAATGAGACTCCCCTATGTTTCTAAGACTGGCTTTGACATTCTGGTATCAAGAAAAAAAGGTTCCTCATGTTGCCAGGATTCTGGACTCTAGCACTGCTCCCCTGGACCTAAGTGCAAAATGTGGGTGGCAAGTGAATCACCCACATAATCCATGTAACTGGTGCAATGACTCCAATTTGGGAAGCTTCCTTGTACCAATGTCTATGATACGATATTTGTAAATACCTTCTCTTTGGGCACTGACAGAAATATTTTAAAATCTGAATGAAAACAACTATACAGTCATCATGGGGAAAATCCTACCAATGCATTGCAGGAAACATAAATCATGAGTGAGAATTTGCCTATCATTTCATAGGTCTTAATATAGCTGTTTTTATAGAAGTTGCGCTGCAAAAGTTGACTGATTTCAGATTCCTTATTCCTTCATCTAGTTTCCATTTTGGGGAACTCTATGTTTCCTGTGGTGGCAGGCTTTCTGTTCGTGGTGACAAGGCACTTGGTAATGTTTCCTGTTTGACCCACCATTCAGTCAAAAATGAAACACAAAAGCAGATAATAATTTACCATCCGGGAAGCATGTAAGTCCTTAGAAACTGACAAGAAAATTAGATATGTACTCACAAAAACTGGCATGTATTAATACCACCTCATATTCCTACTGAATGAGTATGAATTTCAGCCTGAGTGATAAGAATGTTAGATAGCATTGATAAAGTTTTCATTACCTTTGGGTTTTCTCTTTTTTGTTTTGGGGATTTTTTTTTTTTAATACTACCACAGGACTGAAATAGACTAAATCCATATCCGAGATACCACTTTAGTAAAACTTGCAGTTAAGTTTCCAAAGGTAAGAACACCTTTCCGATAACCACAAGTACTTAGGCAAGGGTACAAGTACCAATGTGAAGATGTAGAATGCTATAAAACTCAGACATATGAATGCAGAGGAGCAACCAAGGAACCTGAGAAGTTCAACATCAAAGCTGAAGTAATAAGATGGCAGCACATATGAGTGACCTGTCACAATGGTTTAATACATGTTATGGTAAGCATGCAACCTGTCATTCATTTGTCTCATTGTCTAAAAGTCCAAAGTTTTGATGAGAATACAGGGAAAGATATAGTTTATTTGTCATCAGAAAGGATTTTCTGAACTAACTGGATTGTGGCATATATATACAATGGAATATTAGCCATAAATAATGATAAAATTATGACATTTGCAGGCAAATGGATGAAATTGGAGAATATCATGCTATGTGAGATAATCCAATCTCAAAAAACTAAGCACGAATGGTCTTGCTGATAAGTGGATGAGGACATATAATGGTGCGTACGAGAGGTTAGCATTAGGGTTAGGGTTAGGTTAAGGGTTAGGGATAAGGAGGGTGATAAGAATGGAGGAAAAAAGGACTGTATAGAGGGAAAAGAGGGTTGGGAGGGGTGGGGAGGAAGGGAAAAAATACAGAATGAATCAAACAACATTGCCCTGTGTAAATTTATGATTGCACAAATGATATGCCTTGAATCCATGTACAAATAGAGAAACAACATGTATTCCATTTGTATAAAAAAAAAGTTTCAAAGGTAAGAACACCATTCCGATCACCATAAGTACTTAGGCAAGGGTACATATACCAATGTCACAATGCACAATGCTAGAGAACTCAGACGTGTGTACGCAGAAGAGCAAGCAAGGAACATGAGAAGTTCAACATCAAAGCTGAAGTAATAAAATGGCAGCACATATGAGGAGTGACCTGTCAAAATGGTTTCAACCATGTTATGGTAAGTATGCAACCCATCCCTCATTTGTCTTATGGTCTAAAAGTCCAAAGATTTGATGAGAATACAGGGGAAGATATAGATTATTTCTCATCAGAAAGGATTTTCTGAACTAACTGGATCAGATATATGCTTTCAGAATTAAAGCTAATATATGTAGGGTTGTTTGTTTCATACCCATGTGGGACAGTGGCACATCTTCTCTGCCTGAATACTCTGGTTTCGGCCATTTCATGTATCTTTTTCCACCCTTGTGTACAGATGCAGGTTCCACATCTGAAAAGAAAAATCAAACAAAAACACATGATAAAGAATAAAAAATTCAGATAAGCCAATCGTAAGCAAAATGTGTTCTGAAAGCCTCACATATTGGACAGATTGCAGAGAAGGATTTTGCATCGAAGTCTTTGGTATATACACAGTGAGTAACAGTCTTCATGTTAGAGGAATAAAGAAATGAATTTCATCACAAATCCTGGATGAAAATGATTCTACCATACCACAACTAAACCTGATTTCAAGTATTTTCAGAAAGGGCTGGCTGAGCAGAAAACTAGGTATCTAGAGTTCAGAATTTAGCACCCCACGAGACCGCACATTTGTCATACCCAGGGATATGGATTCTTTCCAATGCAGCAGTACATAAGTACTAGCAGTAGTGGAGGTAGTAGTAGTAGTAGTAGTAGTAGAAGTAGTAGTAGTAGTTGAAGTAGTAGAAATATTCGAAGAAGCCCACATAATAATGAAATGATTGCTGCATTTCAAACAACAAAAGCTTCAAAATGCTAGGCCTCTCTTCTGATTCCCTGATATGCTTGCCACACATATGAGTGTGGGCCTGTTAGCTATAGAAGAGAAATTCCTATCTGCTGGTTGATCTGATTCTTCTAGTCCATGCTGGTTTCAATCATCTGTGCTCCATGATCTTCTTCCCTTTGGTTTCAAGGCAGCTACCCTGACAGAAGCTGAAATGCATTCTTTCAGATTCCTCACTTATCCCCTGAAAAATTACCTAGCTAACGTCTTTGGTTTTTTCCTCATTTCCCCTTCCCTTTAGCTTTTTCAAAGACCCTTTAGAGCTGGGTACATGACCCTTTCCATTTCAGTTTCTTTGTATGCCTTATTCCAACTCCTTGCCTGCCAAAGGACAAAATTAATCTCAAACACGTGATTTCTAAATCTCTGTCTTTTGCACTCTTCACATTAATCAAGAGACATGCTCAAAATTATGGCAATGTTTATGCTGACATGTGAGCTGCTTGTGCTCTGGTGTGTGGGATCCACTACGATTCTTCAAAATAAACCAATGGATCATCTTATCCTGGCTACAAAAAAAAAAAAAAAAAAAAAAATCTGCACAAATAGATCATTGTGATCACCTTTGAATATAAAGAAATGATAAAAGCAAAGACCTCCTGAGTCAGAATGAGATTGTGAACATGGCCACATCACATGATTCATTACAGTTTGAGAATTGCTGTAACAACTTACTTGCCTTCCAGGACTTCTACCTTAATTTGAACACGGCTATGGGTTTTTCCCTAGGAAGTCCTCCTCAAATCAAAGTTTAGAAAAAGCTGTAAGCTTTCCAAAGTGAACTGGAGATACCTGTGGTTTTGAGGCCACTTCATGATCATTCAAATTGTTGTCTACTTTCATAACTGATGTTTCTGCCCTACAAATTTTTCACAAGTACTAGCAAAATATTTGGTGTCACTAGATTGTATACATGGACAATATTTGTGATAAATAAACGTAACAATGTGGGATAGTCTCTTCTCTTGGCTACTCCTTTCAAACTGCCACTAAGTCAGGAAAGATCTGTATGTGGTACTGTATGCCTCATTCAAATTTGGACCTGGAAACTCTCACATGCTTCCCACATTTTGAAAGCACTGCTCATTTCCCTGCTCATGTGTGACTTGAATGTCCTTCCAGCTGCTCAGTACAACTGCTCCTCCTTCCATCATTAACTCCCAGGAATCAGCGCCTTTCTCACTCTTTGATTCCCTTCCTCTCTTCCTTTCTTTATTTCAACTGTCCCTTGATTGAAGAATGTATCAAAATGCAACTGACAATTTAGTTTCTTAGGCAATACCACCCATTTAACCTGTGGCACAAATCTATTAAGGTATGACTCATTATTTGTTTGTCCTTGCAAGCCATCTCATCTGAACAACCTTGGAACAGATAAAATACAGTAACACTCATGTTTGAAGGCCACAGTCTCACCAAGATAGTTTGCATCATCTGCGGTTCTTACCTTCTACATGTCCACTTATGTTACTCTTTGCTCCTCGATCAGATCCTCCAGATATGTCAGAAGCACACACCTGTGGATGTTGTTCCCAAATACGCTGTGTAGCAGAAATGTCAATAATGAGTAGCTCAAAAATATCACCAATGGTCTTTACTCATCACAATTTATGTCAGGATGAAGTCACTGCAACTGGAAAAAACAGGAATACCTTATGAGCAAGAACATTTCAGGTAAGTTACACTAACCTAGGCAATGCTGCACAGTATGAGCTACTGTGCATGTTCTTCTGGCTACTGGTGGAGTAAATCAGGATGAGGGAACTAGGAAATGTCTATCCTCTCAACAAACACACTGACGTACATATCTCCAAAACAAATCGCATGGATACCAAAGCAGTCAACTTTGTAATGCCCCAACAAATCTACAAACGCTCTATAAATCTTCTTTGAAATGTTTTGAGAATTGCACTTGACATTATACACCTTCAAATTTGTAAACACTGAAAGGCCAAAATTTTAGACTTAAATTATGATACCTGATTGGAGGAGAGAGAGTCAATTCAGTCACCTTGCTAAGACACAGTATACTGTGAAACTTACATGACTTCTGAAGCTATTTCCATCTTCAGGTGCATTAAATTCCTCAGATTTGAACAGTAAATTATGATGCTTGATTTCCAAATGGATATTGCCTAATTTCCCTTCTGGATGAAAAGAAGGTCAGTTGACAAGAAATTTCAATGGACACTTTACTCATCCATTGCTGGCTCTTTCCCATGTCATCAAGCTGCTCCTGCTTTTCTGCTGGTACCATGTCCAAATGTGACTCTGTTGATGAACATAAATATGTATATAAGTTATTTAAACCCTTAGAATGAGAAAAATCTGGCCAAATAAGAAGGGTAAAGGTAATCGTTCCATAATATAATTTCAAACTTAAAATTTCCAATTGAACTTAATTGTAGGAGCATGTTCCTGGCGTCTGAAACTCTTGGATTGCTGTGCATGGGGCCCTGCAGATTGTACAAAGGCCCAGGTAGATCCTTCCAAAGAACTGTTTCACTACTTCAAATCCCAAGCCTTTTGTGTTTGGAGAGGGGGGTGTGCAAATTCCCTGGCTGGCTGAGAACCTGTCAATAGCATGCCTTAGCCTCCCAGGAATCTGCAAATACAGATGTGCAGCTCTTCACCAAGGGGACGCTAATTTTTTTAGGGAGTAATCAGGCTGATCCAAAACTCCTGAGGCATTACACTTCATCAAGTTCAATGCACAAGGTGACACAAAGGTTCAGGCATTCAAGGAAAAAGGAAATTTTGAAGAAAAAATATAAAAATGACAAGGGAAACAAGAGCTAACCTAGAGGCCCTTCAACTCATGAATGGATAAAGAATCCGTCATATATATATATATATATATATATATATATATATATATATATAGAATGGAATACCATTTAGTCATACATTGAATAAAAATGCAGTCTCTAAAAAGTTGAAGATAGTAAATGAAAGAAAATGAAACTTCCCATTGTTTACTAGGTCTTTATCGGAATAGTAACTTTTCAGGCACCACTGCACATCATTTATGGAATTCAACATCAACAACAACAGCAGCAACAACTGGTCACTGTTCCACTTTCTCCAGTGAACTGCAGGTTCCTTTCCTTTCCTTTGTCTTCATTTCCTCTATTAGTATTCACTCGACCTCTGGAAGAGCAATCATTGTGCCTGCTATTCCTGACATAAACTGGTTTTTCTTCCCTGGTGCAACCTCACTCATGCACCTTCTTATCTACTGGGTAACAACCACTTGAACTCTACATTATTCCATTTCCTCTCTATTGCACTAGGTCCTGGCCTTCCAGGAGCTGCATTTATAGCACATGTGTGTGAACACTTTATATATTGGCAACCATAATTGAGTGTGAGGTCGGAATTTGAGACCTTGACAGGTTCATGGATGGTGCCTTTTGCAAGGTAGGAATGAATGCAGACTTGAGGAGTGAGGGTATCATGCACAGGCATAAAACCGTCATGGTGTGGAAGACTGTAGCATGGCATAGAGAAAAGACTTAAAAGGGACAGTCTTTTTTCAGATAATTTAGCTACTGCTGAAAACTGGCTGAGACAGGTTCAGACAGTGAGAAGCCTAAAGATGCAGATTAGGCCCAAGTGTATGGTGAAATAGGCCTAGAAATGTAGAGGTGCTTGAAAAACCACATTCAAAGATGGTAACATATGCCTGAAAGGAGGGCATGTCTCCAAGAGGATCTGGATTCTGTCATCACCATGCAGAGGTTAAGAAACAGCAAGTCAAAGAGTGATGAGCAAACATTCCCTGGCCATGTGCAAGTTTTATGTGTAGACTGCTCTGGGTCGAAATTTCAGGAAGGAGTATTCACCAGCAAATGTTCAGTTTACAAGCAAGCGATAAATTAAAGTACACATGATCATACATTTTATGATTAACTTTTACAAGCTGACCACAAAGCTTGGGGAAAACATGGAATAAAGTGAAATATGAACCATAGCAAAAGTTCAACGCATTCAGTCAGTACACTGGGTGTCACAGCAAAGTGGACACTGTCTTATGAATGAGTCTGTCCTATGTTTCACAGATTGGCCTTGACATTCTGGTCTCAAGAAATAAAAGGTCCTCCTGCTGCCAGGATTCTGGACTCTAGCACTGATCCTCTGGACCTACATGCAAAATGTGGGTGGCAAGGGAATCAGCCACATAATCCATGTAACTGGTGCAATGACTCCAATTTGGGAAGCTTACTTTTACCAATGTCTATGATATGATTTTTGTAAACACCATCTCTTCAGGCAGTGACAGAAATATTTTCAAACCTTGATAAAAACAACTACACTGTCATCATGGGGCAAATCCTACAAACACATTGCAGGAAACATATAAATCATGAGTGAGAAGTTGCCAATCATTTCAGAGGTCTTAATAGAGATGTTTTCATAGAACTTGTACTGCAAAAGTTGACTGATTTCAGTTTCCTTGTTCCCTTCATCTAGTTTCCATTTTGGGGAACTCTATGTTTCCTGCTGGTGGCAGGCTTTATGTTCGTGGAGACAAGGCACTTTGTAATGTTTCCTGTTTCACACACCATTCACTCATTAATGAAACACAAAAGCAGACAACCATTTACCTTGCAGGAAGCATATAAGTCCTGAGAAACTGACAAGAAAATTAGATATATACTCACAAAAAATTGCATGTATCTATAGCACCTCATATTCCTACTGAATGAGTATGAACTTCAGCCTGAGTGATAAGAATGTTAGATAGCATTGATAAAGTTTTCATTAGCTTTGGGTTTTCTCTCTCTCTCTTTTTTTTTTTTTTTCCTTTGGGGATTTTTCTTGAATACAACCACAGGACTGGAATGGACTAAATCGATGTCAGAATTACCACTTTAGTAAAACGTAGAGTTAAGATTCCAATGGTAAGAACATCTTTCTGATCACCATAAGTACTTTGGCAAGGGTACAAGTACAAATGTGAAGATGCAGAATGCTAGAGAACTCAGATAGGTGTATGCAGAGGAGCAAGCAAGGAACCTGAGATGTTCAACATCAAAGCTGAAGTAATAAGATGGCAGTACATATGAGTGACCTGTCAGATTGGTTTGATCCATGTTATGTTAAGCACGCAACCTATCCCTCATTTGTCTTAAGGTCTAAAAGTCCAAAGTTTTGATGAGAATCCAGGGGTAGATATAGTTTATTTCTCATCAGAAAGATTTTCTGAACACACTTGATCAGATATATGCTTTCAAAATCAAAGCTAATATATGTAGGGTTGTTTGTATCATACCCATGTGGGATAGTGGCACATCTTCTTTGACTGAATACTCTGGTTTCAGTCACTTCATGTATCTTTTTCCACCCTTCTGTACAGATGCACGTTCCACATCTGAAAAGAAAAATCAAATTAAAACACATGATAAGTAGTGAACAATTCAAATAAGCCAATCATAAGCAAAATGTGTTCTGAAAGCCTCACATATAGGACAGATTGCAGAGAAGGATTTTGTGTCAAATTCTTTGGCATATACACAGTCAAAATCAGTCTAATTTTTTAAGGAATAAAGAAATGAATTTCATCACGAATCGTGGTTCAAAATGAATCTACCGCAGCACACCTAAACATGATTTAAAATATTTTCACAAAGGTTTGGCTGTGCAGAAAACTAGATATCTAGAGATCAGAATTTAGCAGCCCAAGAGACTGCACATTTGCCATACCCAGGGATATGGATTCTTTCCAGTGCAGCAGTAGATTAGTACTAGCTGTAGTGGTGGTAGTAGTAGTAGTAGTAGTAGTAGTAGTAGTAGTAGTAGTAGTAGAAGAAGAAGTAGTAGAAGTAATAGTTCATGTAGTAGTAATAGCCAAAGAAGCTCACAATGTAATGAAATAATCGCTGCCTTTCAAACAACAAAAACTTCAAAATACTAGGCCTCTCATCTGATTCACTGATATGCATGCCACACCTATTAGTGTGGGCCTGTTAGCTATGGAGGAGAAATTCCTTTCTGCTGGTTCATCTGATTCTTCCAGTCCATACTAGTTTCATCATCTGTGCACCATCATCATCTCACCTTTGGTTTTAAGGCAGCTACCCTGACAGAAGCTGAATTGATTTCTTTCAGTTTCCTCACTTATCCCCTCCTAAATTACATAGCTACATATTGCATTGAGGTATATAGTTGAGATTTGTATACATTTAAACAAGTTTATTGCTTCCTTCTCTCTTAGCAATGTATTTCAATTACTACCTTAAACTTGATATTTCTGAGTCATTTATCAAAATGGCATTTTAGTTTTGTATTATATATTACTAAAAATGCTACTCTAATTTTACTCTTTTGAATTAGTTATACTCTTCTGCTTGTTTTATGTCAAGGAAGAATTTACTTGAGTTTATAAAAGTCATTCTCAGGGTGACAGGTCATGAAAATTCTGTCCCTTATACCTTGCTAAAATTTTATTTTCCAGTTGAAAAATAATCATGTTATTTCTTTTTAAGTGCACTTAAAAGTATATAAAATATTAACTATATTTGGCTAATTTCTGAACCTTTTCAGATCTTCGACTTTCTTTCTTTGACTTTAAATCCATTGGAAGAAAAGGTTCAAGAGCTAACTAAAGAAGAGACTATTTGTAAACAATTGACAGCAGATTCTGATAAAGGAAAAGATCCAATATTTGGGTAACATATTTTAGTTCAAAAGAATTCCTGTAAATAAGTTAAAAATGCATGCTTTTACTACTTATTCTAAATATAATGATGTATTTAAGATATATGATATTTTATATTTGATAAGCATTTTTAAATATCACTTAGAAATGTCTGAGTTTTAGGTGTATTGTTCTCCATAATTTTAGAGAGTTTTGTTTATGTGTACCAATATTAATCATAACAACTTTGATTTTAAATGTAAACTTAGTAAAATATAAGTAAAATGTATTTTAAGGGATTCAGCATATGTGGTTAGTATTGAAACTATATTATCCCTTGCTTTCTGAGTATTTTAAGCACATTACTAATTGTTTAAGCTAAAACTAAAAATATTTTTCCTGAGCACTATTGTTCATTATACAATTAGAAACCATTTTCTACCCCATATAAAGTTGTTCAATAATTCTTACTTATCAAAATTAAAGAGATTTTTACATGCAGATATTGAATATTTTCATTCTTAGGAAAGATGAGCAACACTTTGCCATCACCCATTTCCTCTGATATCATTGCTTAGGAAAGCCTGCTTTGAGTTGAGGAGAATCGCTCAGTGGTTTGCTTTGCTTAGTATTTACAAAGCCCTGGATTCAGTTCCAGCCCAGGTGGATGAGAAAAGAATTAACACTTGCTCAATCCTTGATACAGCATCAAATCTGGAGTGTACATTTACAAATATATTCTATATTCATTCCTACTTTTCTAATTTTTTCTTTGAAATATGTGTATATTTATTATTTGTACATTGATAGTCTGTTCTGAAATTGACATTGCTATAAATATGTATAGTTCATACACAGCATTTGGGGATCTGGAAATATTTTTACATGGTCTTGGACTGGAACATATGACAGACTTACTAAAGGTGAGATTTATATATGTTTATTTGTTTGTTAATATAACATTCAATTGTAATTCATAAGGATGCGTATGAATGAATGCTGTACATTTTCTGCATAATTTGTAATATATCCCATCTGAAACTTGAAATAAATATCCCCAAATTTTATTATTATATTTACATAAAATATAAGCTAGTTGAATTTAACAACTTTTTCCAACAGTCCAGTGCCTCTGTCAACAAAGCCATTTGTTTTTGCAGTTGCTGATCATCTTGCATAGAAGACTAGAAGCATGATTTTAAACCAAACATGACATAAGATTCTTCCTCTGATTTTTGACCACAATATGTTACTCAAATGTTTATTCCCCTTAAAGACAATAATAGCTAATGTAAAGTTGTCTTGAATATTAAATTAGACCCATACACCAAGCATTACCTAGGTACTTTAAGCATACGTTGTGGATTTGAGTAGATGAGAACTATGAGGATACTGTAGCAATAAATTAGTACTTAAAACAGATCCCCCTTAAGAGAATGGAAATTTTGTTCAGGTGTTTTATTTTGGGGGGGCACCAGGGATTGAACTCAGCGACACTCAACCACAGAGTCACATCCCCAACCCTATTTTGTATTTTATTTAGAGACAGGGTCTCACTGAGTTGCTTAGCACCTCGCTTTTGCTGAGGTTGTTTTTGAACTCTTCCTGCCTCAGTCTCCTGAGCCACTGGAATTAGAGGCATATGCTACCATACCTGACTAGAGTTGGGATTTATTGTACAATTTTGAAACTATTTCAAAATTTTGAAACTATTTTTCTATTTGGAGTAATCTTTAGCATAAATATAATTTCTATTCAACTTTATAGAAATGTTTTCATGTGATGTAAGCAAAATTGTAATTTGAAAATAATCATGTTATTTGAATCTGGAAAACTAGCTATATTTATACTTTTTGAGGTGAATATATATTATCTACACAGTAGTGTAGTTCTCTATCTACATCTCTTTCCTCTCTGGAAAGTTGTAAGTTGTTTAAGAGAGCAGCAGTTAGCTATCTTATGTACACTTAACTACTTCCCTTCATACTATTTATATTGAAAGGTAATAGGGTTTTTTTTTACATTTTTTACAGGAAAGGGTTATAGCTTTAAGACACCTTTTGATCATGAAAAAAGATGAATTTGCAAAGTTAGTATCATTTTCAAAAACTCTAGCTATACTAATTTTTTTTTTAAATTGGACCTCCCTTTATTTTCTATTTCAGTAATCCTAGGGTTACAAACTGATTGATATTTTATTAGGTTCTTGATTAAATATGATTAATGAAAAACTCAAAAATCTGATTATAGTCTTAAGTTACTTTAAAAGCATTTAAAGACATAAAGTTGTAGTTTTGTTCCTTTAGGTGGTCATGATATCACAGTTAAAACCAGTCCTTCATTTCCAAATGTGAAATAGATTTGCAAAACAGACTTCTTAGAAATAAGAGGTATTTTTTAAATGTATGTGGATATATGTATGTGTCTTACAAATACTACCACTATTATCATTTTCTCAAAACTATCAAGATATTATTTTGTTCACATACGAATATACAACCAATGGAATCCAAATCATATAGAACCACAAGAATGGGATCCTAATTAGGGTAAGTTATGCTCCATGTATGTACAATATGTCAAAATAGTCTACTATCATGTATATCTAAAAAGAACAAATAAAAAGTCATAATTTTGACATCTAATATTATTAATAATTAAAAAATAGTGTGAGAAATATTAGAGATATTTTAATAAATAGGCTGTGTAAAAAAGCAATGAAGTTTGTTACCTAAACGCATTAGAAACTTGAAATTATTGTAATCACTAATTTTGATTAAAACCTGAAATTATTATTAGAATCACTAATATTGATTATTACAAAAATCAAAATAAGCATACTCTATCAACTTGTACTCTGTTGTTTTGACTATTATGTATTAAACTCTAATAATTGGGTTTGAGATTCTATCACAACTATTATATATTGCAAAAATATTTTAATAGTGTAAATAGCTATATCATCACACTTATAAGCAAACCATATATTTTAGTATATTATTTTCTAATATGTCTGTTTTTCAAGATGCAGATTTTAGCAGAAAACCTCTTTAATGATTTTGAAGATTAAATCATTCCAGTATAATTATCTTAACTACAGCTTAAAATTATTTTTACTTAGTTTGGGATTACCAATAAAGATCAGCAGAAAATTCTGGCTGCTGTTAAAGAACCGGAAGTAGAAGAGATAAATTTTGTAGAGTTACCTGAAGTGGCAAAGTTGGAAATCAGGTAAAGTTAACTTATCAATTTATATTAATATTATGTAGAATCAACTGTCCTTTTTTAGTTTAATTTTGATAATGTCTATGTCATTTGATTTTATAACATTTTCTCAAGGAAAGAGATTTTGAAATATTCTCTGTTCAGAAATAGGACCTTTATAAAGTCAATTTTTATAGTTATACTAAGAAGCAGAGCAGCACACCATCTTAACTCATGTTGAAACATTAATGCTTTATTTTTTATTGCATCTTGTTAAATCAGACTATATAAGAGATACCATGCTTTTCCTAGTATAGTTCTTACACTCTTTAAATTCTTTTAGATGTGAAACAGAAAAAAATTAGAATAGTTATATTTTCTCTTGTTAATAAGAAAGCATTTCTCACATGCACTTAGCTATATTTTCAACCTTTATTATGTGAGATATTTTATTTTGAAGATATAAATTTCATTTCCAGTAATATAAAGTTGTTAAGCACTGATTACTAATAATCCAAATCTATTTCATTTTATTAATAAATTATAGAGAAGTGAATGTGTTTTACCTTTGTATTTTTAAATAATTGTAGATTCTCATGATATTTCAGAGATAAAAAGGGAGGTCCCATGCATCCTTCATGCAGTTTGACCCAGTGTTCATATCTTACATAGCTGTAGTATAATATCCAAACCTAACAATCTGCAGAGCTTATTTGTATTTTACTGGTTATGCATGCATTCATTTGTGTGTGTATATTTAAGTATGTAATTATATCATGTATAGTTTCATCTAACCACTCTCAACACTTTTAATATTCCTGTACTACTGGCTTCCTCATCCAACCCCATTATAGCCATACTCATCCCTTTCCCCATTTTAACACCTAGCAAACAATAATTTATTCTTCATCTTTATGATATTATTTCATGAATGTTATATAAATAGAATCATGCAGTAAATGTCTTCTAGAAATTGACTTTTTGTGATTATTGTTAAGTTCAGTCAATGTTTTTGCATGTATCAGTACAATACTTTATTCCTTTTTGTGGATGAGTAGTATTTCATGGTATGTTTTTACCATATTTTAACCATTTACCCATTGAGGGACATTTAAGTAGATTTTAGAATCTGATTATTCCAAATTAAGCTGCTGTGAATAAGATTATTTTCTAAAGTAAGTTTTCATTTCTCTTGGCAAAATGATCAGAAGAGCATTTTAAAGATTGCATGGGCCTTGTAAGAACAAGGCCCTAGGTTCAATCCCCAGCAACCCCCACCCCCCCCCAAAAAAAAAAAAGGTTGCTTGGGAGCTACCCTTTAGTTGTTTTGTTTTTATTACCAAGTCTCCTTTTTTCCAAAATGTCAGTATTGTTTTATGTTCACCCAACTATATATTAGTAATCCAGTTTCTCTGCATACTCATCAGCATTTGGTGAAACACTAATTATTTTTAGCCACTTCTACAGGTGTGTAGTGATGGATCATTTTGATTTTATTTGCATTTACTTAAAGGATAAAGGTGTTGAATAGCTTTTCATGTCTTATTTTCCATCTGTGTATCCTTTCTGGTGAAATGTCTGTCTCTTCCCCATTTAATTTTCTATGTATTGTTTTTTAACATTGATATTGGGAAGTTGTCTATATTCTAGTATTTTGTTGGATTTGTGCTAATTTTTTTTTTAGTCTGTAATTTTTATTTTCATTTTAATGGGGTCTTGCATAGAATAAAATTTAAATCTTCAGGGCTAGCATTTCACTCTTATAGATCATACTTCTAGTGTCAAGTTTAAGAAAATTAGATTCTTAAATGTTTTTCTAAGTCCATGGTACATTTTCAGTTCATTTTTGTGACTGTATGGTGGAGGTTGAAGTTCATTTGGGGGCTCTGGATGTCCAATTGTTCAAGCACTGGTTGTTAAAAAGGTTATTCCTTCTTCAGAATTGTTTTTCATTATTTGTTAAATTTTAATTGGACATATTTGTGTAGAATCTTCTGGGTTCTCTATTCCAGGTTCTTCAAGTGTCTCCCTCTGTAAGAATATGTAGACTATCTACCCTCATCCGAAATGCTTGGGATCAGAAATATTACAGTTTTTTTTAAGTGTTTTTGGATTTGGGAATATTTGCATAGATGCTACCTATTGAGCATCCCTAATCCAAAAATCCAAAGTGCTCAGAAATTTGATTCAGATTTCAGATTTTCCAGTTAGCAATGTTCAATTTTTATCGTACTGTCATGATTATTCTAACTGTATATGGTCAGACTTAACATTAGGAAAAAATATTCCTATCATTTTATTCTTTCCCACAATTGTCTTGGCTATCATACAACCTTTTTCTTTTCATATATATTTTAAATTAAGCTATTCTGTGTCTACAAAAAAACTTTTCTGAGATTTTTATAGTAATGACACTAATCCTATGCAAAGTTGACATCTTAACTATATTAAGTCTAGTAAATCCATGAACATAGATATGGCTACTATTTCAAGGTTTTCTTTTAATCATCATTTTGTAATTTTTTACTGCATAAATCTAACAATATGTACAGAATTTAAGCTTTCATTGTCTTTAGAGCATTCTTGGTGGTATTGGCTTTTTTATTTGTTTCCACATGCAGTTTATTTCTATCCTCTGACTGTGAATATTTCAGCTTTGCCAAACTCACTTACTAAATCTAGGAGGTTTGTTTTCTAGGTTCTTTGAGATTTTCTATAGAAATGTGGTGTGCAGAGAAATCTGAAAATTTCTTCCTTTCCAATCTTTGTGCCTTTTCTTTTTCTTCTTTATTACAGTGGACAGAAATTTTAGTATTTTGTTGAATAAAAGAGGTGAATAATGGGCATTCTTGTCTTCTTCTCATTCTTAAGGGAAAATCACTCCATTTTTTTTTTACAACTAACCATGATTTTAACTATATACGGATTTTTGTAGATAGTATTTTGAGACAGAATATTCAGCTCTGTTCATATTGTTCTAAAATTTTTCATCATGACTGTTGAATTTTATCAATGCTTTTCTCTGTCAGTTGACATAGTTACACAGATTCTTCTGTGGTCTGTTGGCAGCTTGACGCAAATCCTCCCAAACTTAACAGGATCATATTTAGTAAGGATAAATGAAAATTTCAAAATTAATTGTACTACTACGGGATGGGTTATATATAATTAAATGCACCTGAAGAATCACCAAAGTTTTAGTGGATTGCTAATTTTATCTTCATAGTGTCACAGCCTAGCCATGAAAAGCTAGCACTGTTAGACCAAATTAATAGAAATATGATGTCAAGAATAAATAAGGTAATAGTTTCATTGTACATAATACTTAACATCTGGAGGGTATTTGCTTATAGAAGGATTTAACATAGAATAGAAAATTTATCACGTATGTATGTATATATATATCATGTGATCCTACAATACATATAATCAGAAAAATGAGAAATTACACTTAATTTATGTATGACTTATCAAAATACATAAATGCATTCTACTGTTATGTATAACTAAGTAGAAATTTTGTTTTAAAAAGAAAACTCATAAGACTTCTTTTGCTTTAGATTATGATTGTATATTTAGTAATTTTTATAAAAACATTTTTGTATGTAGACATTTCCTATAGTAAAAACCTTGATTTTGGAATTCTGAATAACCCATAAAAATTGTTTTTCTTCTACCAAGTAATCGTGAGCTTCTCCTACTTAACCATACTACCTGATAATTAAATTATGAAATTTTCTTTTGTATCGTATTTTTTCTTCACTATTTGGAGTTTTCTTACCAACTATGTTTTCCCTCATCTTCTGCTTCTCATTGTACATGGTAACAGTGTTTTTTCTTATGTATGCTTCTCCTAACTCATTTTTTCCTGTTTGTTCTTTTAATAATTAGAAAATTCTCATCCACTTCTCCCTTTTGGTTTCATTTGGGTCAAAAAGCAACCATTATTATCCTGGTGACCCAGAGGCTAATGCAGGAGGAACACAAATTTGAGGCTAACCTCCTAAACTTGGTGAGGACCTAAGCAAGTTAGGGAGACCCTGTCTCAAAATAGAAAGGACTTGGGATGTAGCTCAGTATTAGAGTTACCCTGGGTTCAAACTTCAGTACCAAAAAAAAAAAAAAAAACAAAAAACTATTATTACATCCACCAAATTTAGTAATAATGTCTTTGCAGAGGACAAATACAGATTTTTTCCTCTAGAGCCCTTAAAAGTGCCTAGCAGTAGCTAGGCATGATTTTACATGTCTGCGAATCCCAGCTACTGGGATACTGACACAGGAGGATCACAGGTTTGGTGCCAGTGTAAGTAACTTTGTGAGACCATGACCGTCACTAAAATTAAAAAACAAAGCTGGGGATATATTATATAACTCCACTGTAGAGTGCTTGCCTAGCTTGTAGAAAGCCCCCCAGTTCAATCCCCAGAACCCCCTGTCCCTACCTCAAACCTACATAAAGTCCTATGAGTTCCCTATAAAGAATCTCATTTTTCTGCCTCCTCAGAGTCCTCTAATCTTACCTTCAATACCAGGGTATTATTGTTTCTAATATTCACAGTCACCTCAAGAAAAAAAAAAAAAAAAAAAAAAAAACAACTTGGGAATCAATCTATCAAGAGGTGAAAGACCTCTGAAATAAAAACTACAGAACACTAAAGAAAGAAATTGAAGAAGACCTTAGAAGATGGAAAGATCTCCCATGCTCCTGGATAGTCAGAATTAATATTGTGAAAATGGCCATAGTACCAAAAATGTTATACAAATATAATGCAATTTCTATTAAAATTCCCATGACAATCTTCATAGAATTAGAAAAAGCAATCATGATATTCATTTGAAAAAATGAGACCCAGAATAGCCAAAACAATCCTTAACAAGAAAGCGCAGCAGGAGGCATCACAATACCAGACCTCAAACTACACTACAGAGCTGTAGTAATAAAATAAGCATGGTATTGACACCAAAACAGAAATGTAAATGGTATCCAATAGAACAGACAAAAAGCCAGATAAATACAGATATCTCATACTAGAAAAAGGTGCAAAAAACATTCACTGGAGAAAAGATAGCCTATTTAAAAATGGTGCTAGAAAACTGGAAAGTCACATGCAACAAAATGAAATTATCTCACACCATGCCTGAAACTCAAACTCAAAGTGTATCACAGACTTAGGCTGTAAAGCAGAGAACCTGTACCTACTAGAAGAAAACGTTGGACCCAAATCTTCACCATGACAGCCTGGATCTGACTTCGTTAATAAGCCTCCAAAGTACAAGAAGCTAAATCAAGAATCAATTAATGGGATGGACTCAAACTAAAAGATTGTTCTCAGCAAAAGAAACAATAAATGTGAAGAGAGAGCCTACAGATTGGGAGAAAATCTACTACATGCACCTCAGATAAAGCATTAATCTCTAGCATATACAAAGAATTTTTAAAAAATCTTAACACCAAAAAACCAAATAACCCAATCAATAAATGGGCTAAGGAACTGAAGAGACACTTCACAGAAGAAGATATAACAGTCGATCAACAGACATACGAAAAAATGTTGAAAATCTCTATCAGTTAGATAAATGAAAATCAAAAGTGCTCCGAGATTTCATTTCACTTAAGTCAGAATGGCACTTATCAAGAGTAAGGGCCAAGGATGTGAGGAAAAAGTTACATTCATACAGTGCAGATGAGAATGCAAAATTGTGCAACTACTATGGAAAGTAGTATGGAGATTACTCAGAAACTTGGAATGGGACCATCATTTGACTCAGTTATCCCACTTCTTAGTTTATACTCAAAGGGCTGAAAAATCAACATACTACAGTGACACAGTCACATCAATAATTATAGCAGCTCAATTCACCATAGCTAAAGTATGGAACCAACCTAGATGCCCTTCAACAGATGCATGAATAAAGAAAATGTGGTGTGTGTGTGTGTGTGTATACACACACACATACATAAATACACATACACACATACATACAATGGAATATTACTTGATTTTAAAGAAAAATGAAATTTTGGCATTTGCTGATAAATGGATGGCGTTAGAGAATATCATGCTAACAAAGTAAGCCAAACCCAAAAAATTGAATGTCAAAAGTTTTCTCTGATATGCGGATGCTAATTCACAATATGGGGGGTGATAGGGAAGAATTGAGTTTCTGTATATTATGTAGAAGGTATTGAAGGAATGTGGAGGGGAAGGGGAAGGGGTATGGAGGTAGGAAGGATAGTAGAGTGAAACAGACATTATTCACGTACATATATGACTACATGGCTGATGTGATCTTACAATATGTATAATCAGAAAGATAAGAAATTACCCTATTTATGTATGAGAATATCATTTGAGAAGACTTTAAAAGCAATAAACTTTGAATATATTTGTTCATTTTGTTTACATTTTTTCATTATTGTTTCTGTGAAGGAGTATGCCAGGCTCTATAAACTCACTTGAAATTAAATTTTTTGATATTATTTGTATACTGTAAGGGTTGCCAGTATGAAGTTTCTTTGTGGGATTTAATAGACTTAAGAATGTGTAGAATTCTGAATGAATTACTTATTAAAACTGCTGAATTAAAAAAATAAAACTAGCAGACATATATTCCAGGAATTTGACCTTATTATTAAATCAAAGACTTGTTTTCCATGCTGTTATGAAAACGTACTTCCCATTTGTTCAAAGTCATTTTTAAATGAAAAAAATTGTCATTAAGTCGAACAGCAGGAAAAATTGAATTGATTGAATATAATCTCTTGGTAATGTTAACTTCAACAATTTAGCTATTCATTTATTTTAAGATGCTTTTCTTGTATGTGTAAAAACTTTTACAATTTCTGTTCCAAGAATGTATATGCTTACTTCATTTACTGTTTTCCTACTTTGGTAGATTTGTAGAATAAAAAGGTCAGTTTTTAAAAGTTGCCGTTCCACAGCAACTTTGAGATATTTTGAACAGAAACAATGAATTTTCATTCATGTCTGAAATTTTTATCAATTTCTGCTCAGATATTTTTTCTTAGCTCTGAGCTACATGAAATCTACTTGAATGTGTCAAGTTTCTCACAATTGTGGTTATGGAGAAACTATTCCTTCTCAAAAAAGAAAAATCTACATAGATAGATAATGTTACTTGTAATGTATTATTCACCTCTATTGTTTATAAATATTCTAAGGAGTGAAGGGTGGGGAGGTAGTACAGGGGTAGGAAGGATAATAAAATGAATCAGACATTATGACGCTATTTGTATAAATGATTACACATCCAGTGTAATTCTACATCATATACAACCAGAAGAATGAAAAGTTATACTCCATTTATGTATGATATGTGAAAATGCATTCTACTCTCATGTATACTAATTAGAAGAAATAAAATATTCAAACTAAATATGTAACATCCCAAAAAATTGTTGAAATAGATTACATCAGTATAGTTTTTTTTCACCAAGATTATTTTGAACCTTGGTGTCATAGAAACAGAATAAGCATAAAAAGTACAATGTAAAATAACATGTGAAGTATAATGTCATTTGTGTACATTCCTAACACAAATACTTGAATAAAATGTGTACTATAAGAAAATATTACAGTAGAATATTTTCCAGTTATTTTCAGTTATTAATACCAGTTATTATCTTTGAGTGGTAAAAATGTTGATGCTTGAATTATTTACAGATATTCTACAATGAGTACATAGTACCTAAATATAATGTTTTTATTATAGATTTTAAATTTTATCTTAATACTTGACTTCAAATTTTAAATATGGAGTATTAGTCTGCTTACATCATGTTATAACAAATAATTTTTAAATCTCTCTCAGTTCAACAGTGAAGTTTATTTCTTGGTTATTATTGATTAGCTGTGTAGCTCTCCACATTGTTAGATGAGAACAGGCTAAAGGAACAGTCCCAGTATGTGATAAGCTCTTTCTATGGCAAAGGAAAAAAAGAAGTGCACTAGTCACACAGCAGAACCAGTAGGCCAGTTGGTGCTTTTTAAATGTGTGTTCAACAGTCACACAGTGACTTCCAATCATATTTTATTTGACGAAGCAAGTCGTGGCGAGGCCTCATGTTACCGGGCCTAAGGTAAAATCTGACAAGGATGGGCCTGGTTATAGTTAGCTTAGTTAAAACACACACACACACAAACACACAAACACAGCTAATTTGATTAAATAAACCATACCTGTGTCATATTTGCTTATTTTGAATAAATAGGTGCAAAATTATTAGGGCTGTCATACAAAGTTTTGTAGGTTATATAATGTGTGGTTCTGATGGGGAGGCACCATTCACATTATATAATAAAAATGGTACTCTGAAGAATTACATAACTGATATCATTTGATATTTCCAATGGCAGTTCTGAATGGATCATAATTTCCTTGAGTTCATGAAAAATATTTCACATTAATGAATTATTTGTTGAGTAGTTATTATTTTTAATTGGTAATAACCAAAATTTCCATATTTAAGGAGCACAAATATCTAAATTGTAAGTATATATAAATATCACATGGAAACAAAAATACAAGCAATTAGTGTTACTTGCTTGGGTAGCAATAATGTCTTATATTCTTTAAGTTCTGTCCTTTCTATAGTAAAGATCAGAAAGAAAATAGAATAAAAATTACTTGTATTTTGAAAATGCTTTTATAAATACTTTCTTTTCCCAAGTAGTATAATTTTTTTTAATTTTCAATTTGCTTATCAAAAGCAACTGTAAGGTGTTTTTCATTGTCAGTGACATATATATACATATTATGGTCATAAAGTTTATATTTTATAAACAATATTTCCAACCTAATTTTTTCAGGCTAACAGATAAGACTTTTCTTAAATGAAAATGTTATATACTTTCTTGTAAGGGGTCTTAAAGAAAAGTTTCCTATTAATTTTACTTAAGGCTTACTTTGCTTGATAACCTATTCTAGAAATGGTGTAAAAGAAACATTATATGCACTATAATGAAATAATTCTACATCTAAGAATTTGGATTTAAAAGTATCATTTGGTTCTGTAGTAATAGATTTTGTGTAAATTTTTATTTTAGTAGATACTATTAAAGCCTTTTCCACAAAGATTAGCTCATGAACTTGTCAACTCTCAATGTTAATGATCTACTTAATTCTTGTCATTTTGCTAGAATATAGCATTTTGTATTCCCATATTTATTATCATTTCAACTTTTGTTTCTTTTTCTCTGAATTAGTTGTTCACATCCTTTGCTAACTCATTGAATTGTGTCTCTTGGTACTTTTCACTGTATATTAGATTGTGTTACTGAAACTAATCTAGTCAATAGCATCTTCTCTTAGTCAAAATCAGTAGTTACCTTATTTAATGTGCTTGACCTTTTCCTCTTGAAATCATCCCCTGTACTGTAATTCATAGCCACTTTTAACTCCTTATTTTCTTCTACTTCTGAAGTTACATTTTCTTTATTGTCTTTTCTTTTCAGCCTTGATCAATTCCCCTCTCTTCACAGCAATGCCCTTTTTCTCTAATGATCTTCTTTGTGATCATAGTTTTGATTTCTAATGTTGACCAAATCACAGACATTTCTAATTACTCTTGTGATTTGTTATTATGTTCACAAGAAAGGCTGAATTCCAGTTAATGGTTAGTGAAAATAAAAATGTAATTTTTTTCCCACGGAAGTCACTGAACCTCTGAATTGTGTGTATACTCAGGAGTCTGTAGACCTCAGAATAAATACCCTTGTAAGACCTGCATTATCTACTGCTTACTAGTGGTTACCACCTGCCTCTCATCCTAATTGCAGTCATTACCATAATTAAGTCTGCTTGAATGCCAGCTGTTTGGAAGACAAACGCTTTATAATCCCTCCTGCAGTCCTTCTGAAAGTCCTGTTGTCACCATTCTAGAGATATGGAAACATTTGGCTCAAGATTAGGCTTGTGCGGGATTATAAAGCTAGTAAGTGTGGAAGTTGATTCCAAACTCAGCTTGAGTCTTGATGCAAGTGTCTGTGCTCTTAATTATTATGCCATGGTGTTTTCTCTCCATCCCTTATTCTCACCACCCATGCTCAAATTGAGTTCTCTGCTTGGCACCAACTTTGATGGAAAGCAAACAACTGAGAATCATTCTAGATTCTTCCTATTATTTTGCATGCAATCTATCATGAGATTTTTCAATTTATTATCCTAGAAGTTTCTTACACTACCACTCAACCTCCTCCTTCCAGTGAGACTGTCAGATCCTAAGTTTAAGCTTTCCTTCATCATCTCTTTGATGTATCTTTCTATTAGTCTCCCAATGATTCTATCTACTTTTGTTTTTGTGTTCTTCTAAGTCACATCACTCTCCCAATAAACTTTCTTCTACAAAAGCCTGACATTATACTTTTTTGTTTAAAATCCTTTAATAACTCACTTATAAACTAGTATTAACATTAGCAGTTGTTGGTGAGGATTGGAAGAAATAACATATGTAAAAATAACTAGTGGTGTCTTCATATAGGAGATACTCAAATATTGGTTGTTTTATCTTCCTTTTTGTGTGTCCCTTCAGGTAACAATGTTATAGTTGTGTGTCCACATTCGCCTTGAAATATGAGATCCTTAAGATTAAAACTTATTTTTCACCTCTTTTTAATTGGTATAGTTCAGGGCCTAATTTAGTTCCTAATACATTTTACCTAATCTATAAACATTTTTAAAGGATCTATTAATTTTATAACTAGATTTTGTATCTAGCCCCGTAGAAGGGAATAAATTGCTCTTAAGTGATTTCTGTGTATTTATTTCCTTTCTTTAGTTGTGATGAGTTCCTCAACTTCCTTATGAAATTAAGCACACAGTGTGTCCATTTAATAACAGCTGTAAAGAATATCATTACTGAATTACCTGTAAATCCTCATAAGGTATTCTACCAAAATTATTAAGGGATAAAGTCTGAATGCTGAAGAACACTCCAAATAAGTTCATGATAATTCAGTTAAGAGTACTGATTTGGTAAAATATCAGTTTTTCAATATAATATCAAATTAAGTAAATTAATTTAATATTATTCCTTTGCATACTAGTAAGTTGAAAAATACTGTGTTCTCACCCACAAGCAAAGGAAAATGAATAAGACCAAAAATTAAGCCAATCCCTGTAATGAACTTCCCATTTGTTCTTAAAGGAAATGTAATTGTTGAAAATATAAAGTAACAGGAGACCCAAATGAAAGTTGAAACAAAACAGTGTGTTGAGTGTTACTAAAAACTATTATCAATATAAAGTTGTTTTAGTAAGGAAGTTTTAGTGAGAAAAAAAAGTGACCTGCGAAAACAAACTTATGTTTTAGCTATTCACAGTTGTTTTAGCTGTTGATTGTAATAAAAAAATTAATTAATTTGTTTTCCTGTGATCTTATGTAATATTAATATGGGAATCATTTATTCAAATATTATATTAATTTCCATATTATATGTACATATATTTAGGAAATACATTTAGCAAGCTGATTCAACTATTTATACAAAATTACTGAATTATTTATATAAAATTACTATGTATATAAAATTACTGACTTATTTTGGTGTCAGGATTTTTCCTGAAAAAAAAAAAACCTCAATTATATAATTTAGAGTTTAGAAATTTTGTGTAAGCATTATGTATATAAAGTTGAAAAATTTCTTTCCATTAATTAAAATGTGACTTTTGAAAATATTAACAGACAGTCCTGGAATGGGCTTCTTCCCAGAATTTTACTTCAGTTTGTGAAGAACTTGTTAGTAATGTTGAAGATCTGAGGGAAGAAGTTTGCAAACTAAAAGACTTAATTCAGCAGGTATATGTTTAATATTAAAAGGGGAGGAGGGTAATTATGCAAAATTTTTACAACAAAAGATGCTAGACAGTGGAACAGCTCTGACGAGAGCAGCGAGTGGAACATGGAGACAAGCGGAAAAGGACAGTTTCCAATGGAAGAAATTCACACAGCAAACAAGCTTTGCTGGTCATTAAAGAAATGCATACTACAGAAGCATGCTGCTTTCATGTTTTTGGTCAGCAAGGGAAAAGGTGTTACCCCAGTGATATTCTTTCTAGTTGAGTTCACCAGGCTAATATTCTCAGTGAAACTGGTGGCAAACCTTTCAAAAACATTGCAGCAAGATGTGCCAAGGACTATAAAGACATTTCTGTCTTCAGTAGTAGTTTATTCCAAAATTGTCTAAACCATAAGTGTTGTGTACTAGGACAATAATTCGATAAATTATGGTATACTTGTTTGTTATAATGTGCACACCCAGGGACCAGGTAGGTAGCTTTGGGCTGTAGAGCCCATGCGCATACATAAGGCTCTTGGTTCAATTCTCTGCACCAGAAACAGAAAATGATGTTCAGCCAGTTGAAAAATTAATGAAGGTCAAATTATAGAAATTTCTATACATTATTTATATGTAACTATGTAGTTGCAGAAGGCCAAAATGAAATATAGCTCTGTTAATACAATTGTGGATGAAATATTCCTTCTATTGGCCAGACTCTATAATAATTTGTAATTTGACTTGTGTTTTTTAAAGAGTGTGGTGCTTTTTGGTTCTGCTTTTGTATTCATATAGGTGTGTATATTTGCTTTTATGAACAGGTGATTTAAAGAAAATTGGCTATACCAAGATCTAAACTGCTGAAATAGGACTTTGTTGAAGGAGAAGAGAGTAGAGGAAAACATTTAGAGGCATCTAAGGAACTCACTTCTGAGTTCTGAGTTTTTCATGTGTATTTAATTAAAAAAATTATTTCTATAAAGATTTTGTGATGTATATTTTGTGAAAATTAGGTTATATATTAAATTTTACAGCTTCATCCTGTAATTCAATGTGTTCACTAATATTTTATCAAAAAAGGTATTTTCCTCAAAATAAACTTTATACATGTCCCAGGTAATTTGTCATTCTGACTATAACATAATATTTAATCAGAATGAGTCCTTAAAGTGAGAATAAAAGAAGTTGTGAAGCAAAGTCTACAAAGTAATAGTGGGGAAAATATATAGTAAATGGGAAAATGAGCAATAAATTTTATAATTCTCTGAGAAAGTAACTCCTTAACAGTGAAAGAGGTATCTTAGAAGTTGTGCTCTGACTTTATTCATTCACCTAACATAGGACTGCCTGCTGTATGTCAGGCCTCTCTTCTGCCTAAGCTAGATAGAGCCTGAACTGGCTGAGGACAAAAAATTATAGCTCCATTCATTTTCACTACCTCTAACTTATCTAGAAGAATTTATTTTAACTTAATGTAATACTTTTCGGGGGGATTCAAGGAAAATCTGGAAGGATTTGTGTACAGAAATTTCCTACAAAGCATCAGCTTTTAAAAATATTTTCTCAGTTGTAGATGGACAGAATACCATTATTTTGTTGTTCTATTTTTATGTGGTGCTGAGGATCAAACCCAGGGCCTCATGTGTGCCAAGTGAGCCTCCTGCCACTGAACCACAACCCCTGTCAAAAGTATCAGCTTTTAATGTAGGGAATTCCCTAAGACATACTTTCCTCAAGGTTGGTTATTAATTTGGTTTCTCCAGTTCAAAGTTAACAAAGATGGAGTGGATAAGTGGGGAGTGCATATGGAGTCCTTGATATAAAATCGGAGAGAGAGAACCAGAGTTTTCTGAAATGAAGGAAATTAAGAAGCATTGCTTTAGAGACTTGTTGACTTTAAAACATAGATAATGCAATCAGGTACCATAACTTTTATTTTGATAATGTGTACTGTACTTGTAAAGAGAATTTTTTTTTCTTTTTTTGGTACTGGAGATTGAACTCAGCGGTCCTGGAGCACTGAGCCACATCCCCGGCCCTATTTTGTATTTTATTTAGAGACAGAGCCTCACTGAATTGCTTAGAGCCTCACCATTGCTGAGGCTGGCTTTGAACACTCAATCCTCCTGCGTCAGTCTCCTAGCTGCTGGAATTACAGTCATGCACTACTGTGCCTGGCAAGAGAATTTTCATCATTCTGTAGGTGCATAGAAGGCCTTCTTTTTCAGTGTCTTTGTGTATCTAGAATTTACAGATTTCTGTATAAGGACTAGACTTGAGAACACATTTATTAGTTTATAATAATATCAGATACAGTTCTTTGGGCAGGAAAAAATTTTTGAGCAAGCTATTGAATTTTTTTCTTTTGATTAATTTTCAAGTAATAATTATCATAATGGGAATTAACTTAGGAATCAATATGACTTCTTGGTTTTGAACATATTGTTATGCTTGTCAAAATTTTAATGTTTCAAAGTTTACCATAATAACTGAAAGAGTTTTAAAAAAGAAACATGAGTTATCACAGATAAGTCTGTGGAGGTAACAAAGAGAGTGGTGGGGGAGGTCAAGGCTAGACTTTAACACCACTCAACCTCTTTAAACCAGCACAGTGACAGCTCCCGTCAGAAAGGGTCATCCTATGTAATTGGTTAAAAAAAGGAATGACTGCCTCAGAATTCAGTAAATGGAGCAAAAGTGTCAAAAGGAATCTTGCTGAGTGAAGCCATTTGGAAGTTACACCAAGATGACAGTCTTAATGATATTGGCATTGCACTCTGTCTGTTTGCTATAAGTTTAAAATTAATTTTGCAGGCCTTGTAATTTAAATATTTACACTGTCGACATTAGAAGTTATTACTTCTGCCTATTTGAAAATATTTATATCACTACTCCCACACAGGATGTTTCTAATAAATAGTGCTCTATAAATCCACCTGATTCTTTTTGTCTCCAGGATCTTTTGGTTTCTGCTTATTCTCTTCTTGTTGACCCACCCAGCAGCATTTCTCCTTTCCTTTCTTTCTCCTATTTCTGCCCTCCTTCCTCTCTGCCTCCCTCCCTGTCTCCCTATCTCCCTTTTTCCACACTGAATGAGGCTTCTTTTGCACATTATTTGTAAAAGGACCACTTCAGTTTTTGTTGACATGTGTTTCTGCAATTATATTTAAATAAAGTATTTCATTTCCAGCACAAACATCTTTTCTTCCAATTTTTGTTCACTTTCATCTATTGTAGATTTGTTACAAGAATGGTTCACTCTTTTTTAAGACATTAGTTGATATTTAATATGAAAGGAAGTAAGTATCAATTGTTATTCCTTACAGGTAAAATATGAACTTTAAGTTATAATTAAAGAAACTTTATCTCAAGACTTAAAAGCACCTTTTTAAAATTTGATAATCTATGAAAGCATTTATTTTTAATGTAAAACTAATGTACAGTTATGGAATGATGGTGAAGAGCTCTCTTTCAAGATGTGTTCACTTTAAATCTTCATTAGAATCTTGAGTTGCCTCCCTCTATATCAAGTGAATTAATATGGACCCATTTCTCAGATGTTAAAAAGATGTCATTTTATTTTATTTATTTATTTTTTTGTATATTAACTCTATCCTTTTTTCCATTCTAAATATTAGCTGCAAAATGAATGGGAAAATGATCCAACTCGTATACCATTAATGGAAGAAGTATCCACATGGAAGAGTAGAATTTTGAAGAGGACAGCTATTACAATATGTGGATTTGGGCTGATTCTTTTCATTTGCAAGCAAAAATTTCAGAGAAAAAACCCTAATATTTGTTTTTAAATTATGTATGTACATCTTATTCAAATCATCCTCATATTGCTTTTAATAACCATCTGTGGTACAATATCATTTCATTCTTTGCCTATAATCCATAGGAAAATTATGATAATATAAAGCAGAGACTTTTTCTTTAGAAAGTGATTTTTCAATTTGAGTTGTAAATATAGTTTATTATATTTTGTTAATTTTGATCAAACAGTAAATTATACCTAATCATTTAGTTTGAACATTCAACTAAATCACATTCAAAATAAAAGTTTCATCTAATATTTTATTTTAAAGTCTGTTCATCATAGATAATCTTAAGAGACTTTGTAAAGAATTCATAAGTCAATAACTTTAGTTCTTATTTACCCCTTCTATTACTACAAAATAAGGACTTTTGCTGCATTTTTTGAGTTATATTTTTAGGAAATTATTGATTTTGAAAACATTTCATAAAATGCAAAGGATGAAGGTAGAATGTAAAAGTTTATAATTGTGGATTAAGTACATAGGAAAAATATTCCAGATGCAAAATACAAAAGCAGAAAATCAGAATAGTGTGAAAAGCATAGAGTACATTAGAATTTTCCATGTAAAGTATTTCTGAAATATAACCTAACATAGGTATAACGTTCTGAGGGATTTTATGAAAGTGGAATTTGACAAAAATTTTCACACATGTAAAACAAGATTTATTTTATCATAATCAAAATATTGATATTCAGATTTTTAAAATGAAGTGAATAAAAGGAACAGTCCCAATTTAGCAGGCAAAGTGGTATTTAACTCTTCCATATTTAAAGCTGATGCAGTTATTTAAAATTGCTTGAGAAGTAAATATGCAAAGGGAAAGAATTCTTGAAAAAATCTGTGATGATTTTAAACTCGTATTTCTGTAAATTTGTTGAAAAATGTGGAAATTGTACTCTTCAAAAGTAAACTGATCATACTGCAAAAACTATTGGGTTTTTCTTGAAAAGGGGCTAGACAGATCAATATCTGAATGTCTGTGATAAGCCCTTCATAAACTTTTTATTTATGTCATAGGATAGTGCCATGAGAAATATATTCTACTTTTACAGAAATTGAATCTTACAGACACTGTTGAAGTAAATTGTTGAAATTCACATCACTAAAAATACCAAAACTGGGAGTTTGTTCAATTTCTACTGTTTAAATTCAGATCCCATGCTCTTTCCAGCATTCATTCATTCATTAAAGTACTAAGCACTTACCATGTGCCCCCATTTTAGGAAACCAATGATCCCTACCCTTAATGCAAAACTTACATTTTAATAGAAATAAACTACAAAGCATAAGATACCATAAATACTTTTTATAAAAATTATACGAGGTGAAACAGGAAAGTGTAGGATGAAGATAGTATTTTAGAGAGCAGTGATGAAAGACCTCACAAACTTCAGGTCTTCTGTGAAAAACAAAATATTACAAAACAAGGGCTGGTGTTGTAGCTTAGTGGTGGAGTGCTTGCCTGACTGTGGCACTGGGTTTGATTCTCAGCCCCACGTGTAAGCAAGTAAATAAAATGAAATAAAGGTCTACTGACAAATAAAAATATTACAGAGCAAACCATGCAGACATCTGGATAAACCCATTCAAGAAAAAAAAAAACAGGCAAAAATATCACTACAGTGCTGAAATGCTCCAGAAACTGCAAGGAACTCTGAAGGTCTGCAATCAGTGTGACTAAAGCAAATACTAACACAGAAACAAGAGGAGCCTGTATTATTTGAACCTCTTAGTTTTAAATTAACTGAACTTAAAAACCTTTGGCACATTTTGGATAGAGAAGATATCTGATGTATATTTTAAAAGCACCTCTTCTACTTTTAAAACAGACTGGGGATACAGTATGGAAGCTGTGGGACTCTCTAGGAGGCTGCTACAGTGAGTTAGCAATGCAAACAGTGGAACCAGCTGTGCCCAATATAGGCTTTTAAAGAACCGATAGGATTTACTTACAAGCAAAAACCAATAACCTAAGATAATTTTTTGGTTTAAATACCCAGAAGGATAAAATTGCCACTTACTGAGATAAGGAAGTCTCTGAAACAAAGAGCAAGTAGAAGGGTGAAGGAAGTGATCTGAATAAATAGAATATATTAGAAATTCAGGAGAGAGAGCAGAATATAAAAATTAGAAATTTATAACTTTGAAAATATGCCTGAATTAGATAACAAGGGAGTGATGTAGACCAAGAACTGAGCTCAAAGGCACTGACATTTATAGGACAGGGAAACAGGAAGAACTGGGGAAGACAGAAGAGTGGCTAAATGATGTTGTTAGACAGAGGCCAACAACTTCAAACTTATGGGTCTAATTCAGCCCAACAGGTGGTTGGCAGCATTAACAACAGAGAAAAGTAAATTAAAACCCAAGGAGATAAGGTAGTATGGATATAGAATACAACTCACATATTGATAGTTAAACTGTAAATTGGTGAAAACCACCTTGGAAAACATGGTATCTACTAAGTTTTACACATTTTCCTGATGACCCAGCAGTACTACTCTTAAATATATGCCCTAGAAAAATGAGATGCACACACCCACAAAAAAACATCAACAAGTGTTCATAGTAAGCTTATCAGTAGCCCAAAATTTCTAATCACCAAAATATTCTTCAGCAGTAGAATGGATAAATAACAACATATACACAATGGAATACTGCATAGAGCTTAAACAGCAAACTGTCTACATATAAAAATGGGTGAATCTTATAATTTTTAAAAGCCAATCAAAATTTTGTACTATATGAATACTCCATCTATATAGGGTCAAAATAGGTCCATCTTATTCATGGAGTAGACGTCAAAATAGAGATGTCTTTAAGGTAGATATTAACTAGGATAGGAAGCAAGAATGCTGGAAATATCCTGCATCTCAGTTTTGCTAGGAGTTACTTTGATATTTGCATATAAATTCAGAAATACATACAATATCTAAAATTCTAAGACAAAGGGGTTATTAAAAACTGCATGTGTTAACAAAATGGGTTTTGGAGGTCTGTAGAGTAGAAAAAGGGGAATAGAAAGGAGGAAGGGAAAGGGGGTCACTAGAGACTTAAAGTGGAGTAAATGAAATTCCTGCATGTATGATCATCTCAAAATGATCCCAACTATTAGGTGCATCTATAATGCACCAATAAAAGCAAAAAATAAAGTAGGATATGAAAAAATAAAACTTAAAATACTGCACAACAACCTAAATTTGAAAACAAGTTTGAAATGTAGGTCTTATTTTTCTTTTATATCATAGTATTACAGATGCAATATTGGGGTTCATTTCTACACAATCATACAAGTATAGAATATAATTTGCTCCAGGTTACTTCCCCTTTCCCACCCATCCCCTTTCCTTTCCTTGACCTTTACTTACTTTCCCCTATTATAATGTTTTAATTATATGTAAATTTGAAATTTACTTTGGTATAGTCATATATGTGTATGGGATAGTTTGATTATTCTCTAAACTATAGATATTACTGAAAAGAAAATACTAAACATGTTTTTAGGAGGATTGTAAAACAATTTAGATCTCATCTCCCTGTCATGTGATGCCTGAGGTTACGAGACATACTCAGCATCCTCAGTGGCAGCGATGACTCAGCTCCAGGGTCCTGGCATCTGCAATGGAGCTCTGGGCTCATCCACCTGGACTGGAACTGAGCAGAGTTATTTGAAAACATGATCCTGCCCTCCAGAGCTCACCTCCAGTTGGGAAGATAAAACACACATATAAAAACCATTGCCCATATTTCCATTGTGGCTTGTGGGGGCTGCACAGGTCTGAAGGTAGCATTGCCCACTGTACTGGTCAGGCTAGGTGAGCAGGATTGTAGGGTGAAAGGGAAGGTGAAAGAGAGAAGGTAGGAGACATGATGCTACTTAGGGCAATTCCTGTGCCTAGGGGGAATATCTAAGCTCTCAGTGCTGGGGTGGATGTGTCCAAAGGAACCCTGAGCTGGAGGATCAGGGTTTGTGTCCTCTGGAACACTAGTAAGACCCAGAGTGACTGTGGAGGACATGAGGAATGTCCATGCAGGACCAGCTTAGGCCATGTGGGTTGACATCCTTTGTCACAACTTCCTTCCCTGAGGCCTGCCAGCACTACCCATGGGGCACAAAGTGTGCAGAACCTTCTGCTGACTCCAGGGCCCATAGAGACAATTTTCACCAGGTGAGTGGGTTTTGACTGGCTCTGCAGACACTTTGGACAGGTCCACAGCACCACCCCATGAGTTATCAGCATGTCCCCAGTGATGGCAGCTCCCTGGAAGGATTCGGCCTGGGCTCTTACCTCAGTTTAGGAACTTGTGTCACTGCAGTGTCCCTACTCTGGAAGAAAGCTCTGTAGTGAGTTGGGCTTGGGCACAGGCTCCTTGAATCAGCTGGTGGACAGAGTGGGAAAGGCTGGGTGGTGGTCTTCTTTCCAGCAGCCTCACCCACAAATCACTACTAGAATAGGAATGGTACAGCAGGTGCTGAATCATGTACAAAAGGATAGGCACTCAAATGCAAGAGCCCCCAGGCTGTGGAAGGCTCTGGAAACTGCCAAGGTGTCAGCAATCAGATTGGTGTCTGAGGACTGTGAAATGCAGCTGAGAAATATCTCAGCTGCGTGTCTAGCAGTGGGCCCAGGACTGAGCAGGCAGCTGAGCTGTTCACCTCCACTACAGCTTGTGACCCAAGTTGAATACTTCTGAGCATGCACCATGGCCCTAGGCCCATGTTCCAGGCCCAGGACTGCCCATATGATACTTCCCCTGATCACCTCTGATAGGGTGAACTGGCATGGTGAGGCTGGAGGCACAACCACCCCAGGCAGTGTGCAGTCAGGGCTGCCCCTGCCCATCAGGCCTCTGGGGTGAGTCCACCCAGAGACCAGAAGTGTTTTAAACAAGACTTTCCCCAGATGATGGTGGATCCCAAGAAAGCTGGATGAGGCCCACATACATCCTCTCTTTCCATTCAGACTTGGCCTTCCTGCTTGGTCTCTGCAGGCTCCACAGTCACAGTGTACCCAACACAGAGGTACCTAACTTGACTTGAATATAGATTTTCATGCCCTTCTTGTTTCTTCTGATCAGTGATGCCTGTTTCCTTCATTTTCCTCTCTTTAGGCAGAAGAAAGAGATACTAGCCATGTGGATGAAGCTGGTTCTGGAGATGAATTTGTGCCCATGTGCATACTTTTCTCCATCCTGCTAGCCATGGAGAGAGCAGATAGGAATTCCCAGAATAGCCATAACCCCAGGAGCCCAGGGAGCCCTCACTTTGCCCCTCCTAAGCTGCTCACCTGCAGCCCTTCATTCACACAAAGACCTTGTCAGAGGAAGTGAGAGCGAGGCTCCTGCTGTTGACCACAGCTCAAGCCAGGACATAAAGTAGGTACACTCTTTGCTTGTCCCACATCTGGACAACATCTAGGTTCTGTTTGCTTTCTCAGGTATCAGATGGATCCTGGATTTGGGGTTAAGTCATTGGGTAAATCACTGAAGCTCAATCTTATTTCTTATCTGTGAAATGGGGGAACTGCCTCCCCCAGTTTGTGGAAGGAAAGACCCCAGAACAGGAACTGGTCACTGCAGTTGTTCACTGCAGTCAGTTCTGACCCCTGCATGGACTAAGAGGAAGGGATCCGAGGCCCAGGTCTGCAGTGCCTAGCTCTGTAGGCCAAGGCCCAGTGAGAGGGCAGCAGGAACAAAACAGAAGCAAGAGCACCAGAAGCTAACAGTGGCTGGCTAACAGGGACTCAGTCCTAGTGTTTGGAACTCAAGCTGCAGGGCTTGTGTAGCCACACCCCTCCACAGTGTCCACCTAGCCTGCACAGGATCAGTGGGGAGTGGTACCAGTGATCAACTCCACTTCAGATGCCTCTTGATGTACATTATAAAATCATAAGCCTAGGTAGGAAAACCTATGACTAGACCATTTGTACCATTTTTGATCTCAGACATGTGATTACCATACATAAAGTTGGAAAAACATAGATTTGGGAACATGAAGAACAATGTGAGGCTGTGCCTCAGTTTCCCCATGTGAAACTGGAGTGGCCATGAATTTCCTCCATGAACATGCTGTGTGTCGGCACTTGTGGTTTGTTGTTGTGTCTGATCACTGAGTTCTTGCTTCTGTTTCAGCAAAGCCAGCAGCCCCAGATTCATGTGGCAGTGTCCTTAGCCAGTCATCTTCCCAGTCACCCAGGCCCATGTAAGCATCTGTTTTGAAGGTTGGGGAGAAAGAGAGATGAATGAACAGTTTTTGACCTGAGGGTCAGGAGGGCTGGACATGAACCACTGTTGCTGTTGACTCATAGGTCTCCTGAGGCTGGGTACCTTGGTTCATGAAGGGGGACAGTTGTATTCCAGTCAGATCTTACTTTGGGGATGGTATGAAGCTCAGGCCAGCTGGAGCTCAAAGCATGCACCTGAGACTCCTCCTCATCCTTCCACAGCAACTGCAGGTCTCCAGTTCCTCTCAGAACCTGTGCACCCCCACACAAAGTTCCACCAGCCTGCACCTGGGACCCAGTGAGGGAATGCTTGTCCTTGCCATGAGCTCCCCAGGGCCCATTCCCCCATTCCCTGCTCCTTGTGACTGCTTACCTGCCTTTGTCCAGGCTCCCTAAGGCCCTTGGGGTAGTCTGGCTGAAAGTCCTTCCTGGGCACAGGGCTCCATTTACTGTAGGAAAGGCATGCTTCCCAGGGAAGTCTCAGAATTCTGACTGTAGTGCAGATAACAGGATCACTGCCTTCACAGGGTGGTGCTGGAAGCAGAGAGGCACAGGGTGCAGTCCACAGTATGTGGTGAGCACAGCAGAGCATGGGGGTCCTTCCTGAAATCCTGGCTTACAGGGCGCAGCTACTCAGCACCTGGTCACAGAATACAGGCTCCACCTGTGTTATTGCATGGGACTGCAGGAGAATACTACATATATGTCCAGGGGTCCTTGGAGGAGTCCAGGCTGCGCCAGTATGACCACCCACACTATGCCACAGGTGGGAGTGTCCAATGAGCTGATTTAGAAATGCCACAGAAACCCTACTGAGCTCACCCAGAATCAACCTGCTGTCTTCCTGTCTTTAAAATAGCAGGTGAGAAGCAGGCCTGGGGCCATGGTTGCATAGCTGTGTCAGCATGGACAGGTCACTGCACCTCTCTGAACCAGACTCTCCATGTTTTGACCAATACAAGCAGCATCAGAGTCTGCTACAAAGGCACACCAGGGACTTGTGGATGGGCAGTGCTGTACCACTGTGTTCACTGACTGCCTTTTCTTTCTTGTGATAGCAGAGCACAGGGGCAGCAGCTCCTGCTCCCTGTGATCCAGCAGCCCAGTCCCTGAGAAGAGCCCTGTCAGTGTCAATTGTGTGGTCCTGGACATCCAGCCGAGTGACCCAAGTGCCAGCCACAAGGTGCCTGGAAGATAAGGGCTTCAGGGAAGTCAGCCCTTGATGTCTCTCCCTATACACACTTCCTCAGAGACTTCACCTGCTTTAGCTGGTATCTCCTTCAAGGCACAGGGTCTGTCTGTCTGCACTGTCTCTCACATGCATACAGAACCCCAGCTATCTCAGGGTTATGGAGTCAGTGACAGTAGGAACTCAGGGCCCCTTCCTCATTATCTGAGATGTTGTCTGAGGAGCACTCAGTGTGGGGCAGGCTTTGGGGCACAGCATCTAGAGAAGAGACCAGGCAATCAGTACAGGAGGACGGAGCTCTCTCTTTCAAAGTTGAGGGCTCTCCAGGGAACACACAAATGGCCCACACCTCATGTCTCCTCCCCAAGGACGAGTGCTGGAGGGATAGGCTTGGGCTCATTTCCACAGCCAGGTAGCACAGAGATCCTGCACCCTGAACCTCATCCAGATGGATGATGTGGGCAGAGATGGTGGCACAGGATTATCCAAACCATGGAAAGACCTAGTACCTTCAGGCAGGACCTTAGACTACTCACAGGACCTGTCTCCTCGAAAATGGGGACAGTGTGCTTTGAGGTCAGACTGAAGCCCATGCTCAGTAAAAGAGGGCTCCTGAGGCAGGCAGGGCAACCTCCTCTCCCCTTCATCTGGGACTACCCTGCTTGACCCATCTCTGCCTAACTACTCTCTCAGCTACTCTCTCCACAGACATCCAGGTCATCTGCTGCTCTGAGGAAGACAACTACATTGAGATGTACTGAGAGAAGACCCAGGCCCTGCAGCACACCAAGAAAGAGTGGGCAGCCATGGGACAGTACCCATCCCTGCCAAGGGCAGCAATCTATGCCTGGTCTTTGCCCTCCACACACCCCCTGCCCACTCAGCTTCAACTTCAGGGACTCAACCCTTGCCTGGGAGGTCATGGCTCACCCAGGAGTTTCCTTGGCCACTCAAAGCCAGACCTCTGCCACCACTCAGTCCACCATCCTCCAGACCTGAATATTGAGAAAGGACAACCTATCAGTCCTTGATGTCAAACGAGAATCTCCATGTTAACCCCTCACTTCCTGATGTCCTTTTCCTACAAAGGCTCTGGGGGTTCAAAGGTGGGACTCAAACCCTTGGCTGCATCTAGAGTAAGAGAAAAATGACAGAAATATGGATTTATTTGCAGTTCAGTCCAAACTGGGAGACAGTTTCTGCCTTCCTGGAACCCACAGAGGCCTGAGAATTAACCTGAGAAGATCACAGCAGAGCCCAGAAAGTTTGTTTGGGTCCTGCTGGCATTAATCTCCTGTGCCAGGGCTTTGATGGGCAGTGTCGACTCAGTTCTGTTCTGGGCATCAGGATGCTGGTAAGGGGCTGAGATGGAAAAGAGCTTTAAGAACATGTTGGCACCATGCTGTGTCCATCTAGACATCCCACTTAAGAGAGGGCTGCTGGGTAGAGGTGATGGGTCACATTGCAGGCAAGCAGGAATATGCTTTCCCAGGTGGCAACCTCACTCTGGGTTGCATAAGCTCTTCTCATGCTTGATGTTCCCATCCTGACTTTTATACTGCCCTCTCCCCACCTCTCAACATGCATCCTGCTGGAAGGAACCCAGTAGATGAGGCACCAACCCATAGTTGCAAAGGGTTTGGACTTGGCCCTGAGCTTTGTTGATGGTTGTCAACAGAGCTTCCTGTGGATCAGTCTGCCAGCTTGCAGTGCATGTCATAATGTATGCTTTTCAAGAAAAGTCATACAAACTGGAGTTACTCCTGGCAGCCATAACCTATGTGAACTCTGTGTGTCCATAGCTGGGTTCGAAGCTTTGTTAAACCAAACATAACTGACCCTTGGAAATGTGCTCAATCTCTCAAACTTCTAGTTCTCTGTGTGAAATGAAGGCAATAATAATGATATTATAGGTGTAATGAGAGTTTTAAATTAAATTATGTGTATAAAGCACCCAGAATATTATAGGCATCAAATAATTGTTAGTTATACTATTTAATTCCTTTTTTCAAATCAAATGAAATCCCAAAATTATTATAGAAATTAATTTGTGACCTTGTGCAGAAATAATTCCTGCAGCTCCATAGACTGCATCTGTAGGAAAGTTCAAATTTTCTCTCTGAAGATTCAATAATTGAATCTGCTCAGAAAGACAATAGAGGGATTCACGGGAGAAAAGGCACACAAGTTCAATAGCATGCACATGTGTACAGGAGCCACACAAATATGAAATTCAAAAGGAGGAGCAGAGAACTGAAAGTGTTATGCCCCATGGAAAGGAACGGTGCAATCTTCCAGCAGCGGTGTCCACAAGCCACCAGGATGTGGGAGAAAGACCCTGAGAACTGAAGCTGTGGCCCTATTCACAGATCAGGTGATTGGGCAGCATCTCTTGTAGGTCTTCAGAAGCAGGGAGACCTTGCACCTTCACTGTTCTTGACTCTGTTGCAGGAAGTAACTTAAGGAGTAGACAGGTCTTAGCAGCTGAGAAGGAATGTGAAGAGAAAGTGTCAGCATGCACCCTCAGAAGAATGTGGGCGGCCCCCAGACCCGGGGGCCACTAGGGCTTGCGGTGCAGCTTTCATTAGGGTGTGGAATCCAGTGGGTGTGTGGTATCCACAGGACTGGGCTCCTCTCCTGGTTGGGAAGTGCTGAGCACGGGCAGGCCCCCAGGAGGGGTCTGTTTGGTATATAGGCTCCACTCTCATTCATGCCTCTGGCAATTAGGTTTGATGGTGGGACCTGATGGGGCAGAGAGTCCTGGTGGTCAGGGTCCAGTCAGCAGTTAGCCCAGCCTCACATGGGTAGGGTCTATCTCTATTGAAGTCTCCTGGCTTGTCTACTCCCAGGAAACATAGGGAACTAGAAAGTGACCAAGTAATTCATGGGCCATTTAGAGCATTCTTCGGTTCTGGTACCTTCCTGACCCTTATTTGCCCTTGCTAGCTCACGTATTATTATAGACCTTATGAGCTGTTTGTTCTATGGTTTAACAGGGTGTTTGTTTTTCCTTTAGGGACCCTGTGTCTTCTCTAAGTTTCTCTCTGTGGCAATGGGGTTGATGTGGTCTTTCCTACACCAGAGAGGCAGACAAGGATCCTCGCCAGGGCCCACGGTTGGCCTCACCAGGGTCCATTTCCTCTGCAGCATCCATTTCCCCTAGAAGTGGACACTTCAGGACTGTTGCTGTGTCTGCAGCCGTCCGAACCAAAACATTGCAGACCAGCATGTTTGGGGCGTAGCATACTTTACTTTTCCACACATACCAAGAAAAATAAAATGGTTGCTGTTCAGAAAGTGGTGTTAATGTCTTAATCTTTAAGGATTTTCCTCCTGTGGGAAATTTTAAGCACTTTAAATTGATTTAATTATGTTATTACTGAGAGAAAGTCATTTAGTTCTTCAGGAGCATCTGGAGGAATGCTATTCTGTTAACTTCTACTGATATCTAACAGTGTGCACGTGGTCGGGTAGATTACAGACAGGGAGAAAGATGCAGAAGGGAAAATGAAAGAGAATATATATGTTTTTATTTCCATAACAGCTTTCTCTAATCCCACTGGTTTCTGACCTTCTGAGTTACAGGACTAAAATTTCACCAAATGTAATTTACAGTTCACTATGTGTAAAATATATTCTGAATGTGAGTCCCTTTATTTTCTGCACAGTAATTAGTGGGGCCTAACCAACAAATAAAAGTTGACTGTATTCAAAGTTGCCACGTGTGTATATTGTGCACCAGTCACCATGATCATGCCAGTCCATGTGTCCTCTGCCTCGTGGGGACTGCGTATGGACATTGTATGCATGTGTGCTGAGCACATGGGAGCTGCCCTCTAGAGCGCCCAACATGCCATCACTGTGTCATCGTCAGCAGTGGTCCCTGTGCTGCACCTCAGACCCCAGGGCAGATTTATTCTTTCTTGTGCACATCACACCCTGGAACCAGTATGTCCTGTGCACATCACCCTGGCCACAGCCATCCTCCTGTCTGCTCCTGTGAGCCAGCTTTTCTAGAGTTCACATACAAGTAGGATCATGTGGTTTGCCTGCTGCCATTTAACAGAATGTTTTCCAGACTCATCATAGGGTCACAATGACAGGGTTTCCTTCTTTTTAATGCTGAATAACATTCCATTGGACCTATATACCTTGGCTTTCTAATCTACTCATGGGAGGGTGGATGCCTAGGCTTTTCCTACCGTGGGCTGCTTGGTGGATTCGACCTTGAATATGGCACTGCAGGCATCTCTTCAACACATTGACTTGGATTCCTCTGGTTCTATAGCCTGAAGCAGGATTTACTGGACCCTGCAGTGGTTCTATTTTGAAGTTTTTGAAGACCTTCCATGCTGTTTTCCATAACGGCTACACCAATCCATATTCCCAACAACAGTAGCCAAAGTGAACTTTTCTCCACATTCTTCATAATAGCGATATCTTTGACCTTTTTGACAACAGTTGTTGAACCAGGCGTGAGATGATGTGGTCTTTCCTACACCAGAGAGGCAGACAAGGGTCCTCACCAGGGCCCACGGTTGGCCTCACCAGGGTCCATTTCCTCTGCAGCATCCATTTCCCCTAGATGTGGTCTTTCCACATCTAGGTGTGAGATGACACCTTCTCCTGTTGTGAATTTGTGTTTCCATAATGACTAACAGAATGCTGTGTTTTTCCAAGAATGGCTGGCTGTTGTATGCCTTCTTTTGAGGAATGTCTGCTCAGGTCTTTCACCCATTTTCCTCAGGTCACTTGTTTGTATGATGTTGTGATGTTTCCATTCCTTTGTGTTTTGATGATTAACCACTGTAGATGATGGGTTGTAACTGTGTCTGCAGGGTCCAGTAATCCTGCTTCAGGTGTGTGGATCCATTTCTGGGCTTCCTGTGGATTTCCGTTCTTTCCAATGATCTACCTGTCTGCTCTTATGCTACCACCAGGCTAGTTTGCTTTTGATAGCTTTGTAATACAATATGAAATCAGCAAGAGTGATGTCTCCTGCTTTGCACTTTCCACTCAAGGTGTCTTTGCTATTAGGCATCTTCTGGGGTTCCATGTGAGTTTTAGGATTGTTTTTTCCTATGTCTATGAAAATTGTCAGTTGAATTTTGATGGGAATTGCATTGAAACTGTAGATGTTGTGGATAGTGTGCACATTTTTTTAAATATTAATTCTCCTAATCCATGAACTAAGCTAAATTTAATTTTTAGTACTTTGATGCTATTATAAGGGAGATTAAAAAATTCTTTCCTGATACTTCATTGTGTATAGAAATGTTATTGATTTGTGTATGTTGATTTTGGACCTTGCAAATTTGTTTAATTAATTTTGAAAATTTTTGGTGGAAGCTGGGCATTGTGGTACATGTCTATAATCTCAGTGGCTTGGGAAGCTGAGGCAGGAGGATCTTGAGTTCAAAGCCAGCCTCAGCAAAAGTGAGGCACTAAGCAGCTCAGTGAGACCCTGTCTCTAAATAAAATACAAAATAGGGCTGGGGATATGGCTCGGTGGTCAAGCGCCCTTGAGTTCAATCCTCAGTACCCTCCAAAAAAATTTTTGGTGGAGTTTTATGGGTTTTTGATATGTGCGATCACGTCATTTTCAAAGACAATTTTATTTCTTCCTTTCCAATTTTGATGACATATATTATTTTTTTCTTGCCTAAAATTGTAGGAGCTGTCATACTCACATTATACCTGAATTTAGGGGAAATGTATGGTATTAGCTTTGGACTTGTCATATGTCTTTACCATGTTAAGGTACTTCCTTCTGCGTTAGTCAGCCTTCATTATTACAATGAAACACCTGAGACTCACTAATTTATAAAGAAAAGAGGTTTATTTAGTTCAGCTTTGGAGGCTGAAAATTCAGACAGCATAGCTTGGGACCCCCTGGGTGTATCACTTTATGGCAGATGGCATCAAAATATCAGGAGTGCATGTGAGAGGAGGAGATCCTGTAAAAAAAAAAAAAAAAAAAAAAAAAAAAAAAAAAACAGGGAACCAGGCTGAGTGGAGGCAGCCTGGAACCTCTCACTAGCCTGACCTTTTAAACCCCCCACCAACTCTCAGTCTTACACTATGGACACCAGCCTTCCAACATGTGGACTTCAGGGAACACACTCAAGTTGTACCATCTTCTGTGCCGCCTCAGTGGGAACTTGATGGTGATGATGAAGGAAGCTGATTTTGCAGGTGCTCTTTCTCCCTCTGTTCAAGTGATCCTGTGTCCATCATTTTCACTCCATATGTGCTGTATCACACATGTTGATACCAGGTGTTAGACCAGCCCATATCCCAGGGATGGTCACAATCGTTCATGTCCTGTGAGCCTTGGATCTGCTGTGTTCAGATTGCACTGGAGTTTGAATCTGGAATGTCTCCTGAAGGCCCTGTGTGGAGGCTTGCTCTACAGCTGGGCAGTGGAGAGAAACTCTAAGAGGAGGACTCAGGGGGAGACCTTAAGGCCATGGCACATGCCCATGAGGGTACCATCCTGAGGGGTCCTCCTCTTAATCTCTCATCTTCCTGGCCACCAGGTGCCTGTTTCTCTCCACTGCATGTGCTGCCATGATCTGCTGCATCTCCACAGGCCCACTACATGGGCAGGAGCCTCAGAGCATGTGAGCCAGGACAACCTTCTCTCTTTGTAAGCTGGTTATCTCAGGTATATTTTATAGTGATGGAAAGCTGACTATGACAGTTTTAGTATTTTGGTGAGGAGTTTTGCAGCTATGTTCATCAGAGATATTAATTTATAATTTTCTTTTCTTGTAGTGACAAGTCTGACTTTGATATCGGGGTAACATGTGCCTTGTAAATGAGTTTTGAAGTGCTCTCTGCTCTTCAGCTTTTGGGAAGAATTTTAGAAGGGTTGATTTCAATTCTTTAAAATTTTGATAAAATTTATCTGTGAAGTCAACAGATCCTCAGATTTTCTTTTTTGGAGGATTTTTGGTTATATATTCAATCTACTTACTCATTAATTGCCTGCTTAGATTTTCTATTTATTCATGATTCAATATTGACATCTATGTTTCTAGGAATTTACCCTTGCTTCTAGATTATTCATTTTGGGTGGCTTATAGTCAATCACAGGAGTCTTTTACGTTCTTTGTATTTTTGTGATATCCATTATAATGTCTGCTTTTTCACTTTATGGTTTTATTTATTTGAGTTTTATGTTTTCTTAGTCTAGTTGAGGTTTGTCAATTTTTCAGAAAACTGACAGTTTTCTTGATCTTTTGTATTATTTTTCTCTTTTTATTTCACTTATCTCTGCTCTGATTTTTGTGAATACCTGATTCTGTTACCTTTGGCAGCAGTTTGTTCTTTACTAATTCTTTGAAATGAAAAGTGAGACTGTCCACTTGAGATCTTCCTTTTTTCTTAAGGTTGACATTTTTTACTCTGCACTTCCCTTGTAGTATGGCTTTGGCCTCATTCCAGAGATCTTAGTATGTGTTTCTATGTCCATTTGTTACTCAGTATTTTATTTCCCTTTTGATTTCTTCTTGAACTCATGGACTGTTCAGAAGTGCAATATTTAATTTTCACATGTTGGTAAATTTTTCAATTTCTTTTCCTGTTATTTGTTTCCAATTTAATAGTAATGTGGTCAGAAAAGATATTGATATGTTGATTTTTTTTTTAACTTGTTAAGACTTGTTTTGTGGCCTAACATACAATTTATTTTGGAGAATATCTGTTTGTACTTGAAAAATAAAGTGCATTCTTCTGCTATTCGGGCAATGCTCTGCATAGGTCTGCTAGGTCCATGTGGTCTACAGTTTTCCAGTTTGCTGTTTCCTTGATGATTTTCTGTCTAGATGAGCCATCCACTATTAAAAATAGAGCCTTGAGGGCCTCTGTTCTCATTGTATCACCATCTACTTTTTGCTTTGGTTTTGTTGATATTTGCTTTACTTTACATATTTAGGTGCTTTGGTAATGCTACACATACATTTACAAAAGCTATTTCATCTTGAAGAAATTGCTAATTTATCATTACATAATGGCCTTCTTTACCACTTGTGAGAGTTTTTGACTTAAATTTAACTTTATGTTATATAAGTATAGCCATCTCTTCTTTTGATTGCCATTCCTATGAAATAGCTTTTCCTTTCCTTTGCCTTCAGTGTGTCCCTCAATCCAAAACAGTTGCCAAACACACAGAATATAAGTGGATCTTGGAACTCGGACAACTGGGAGCATCGCAAAGGCGGCCGCTCAGCACAGCGCTAGGACTCAGAGCAACCACTGGGGATCCGGCAGCTGCCCAGGGGAGAAGCGGCGAGGAGAGCTGTTTGGACTCAGAGCGACCACTTCTGAACACTCCTGCCCTGAGGAGGAGGAGGAGGAGTGTGGCCGCTTGGATTCGGAGTGACTATACCAGAGCTACAGGCGGTTGCCAGAGGAGAAGTGGCGCGGTGAGCTGGTTGGACTCAGACCACTTCTGAACACCGGGGCCTGCCCGGAGGAGTAGGAGGAGGAGAAGCAGGAGCACAGCGGGGTGTTTGGACTTGCAGTGACTGCATTAGAGCTCCAGGCAGCTGCTCAGAGGAGGAGGCGATTGGTGAGTTGTTTGGACATCAAGCGACAGCTCCTGAACACAGGGGGCTGCCTGGAGGAGTAGCGCAGTGGGTCCCTTGGTCTTGAGTGGCTGCACCAGAGGTCCGGGCGCTGCCCAGAGGAGGTGTGCAGCAGGTGACGTGGATTCAGAGCCACACAGAGCGACCACTCCTGAACACCCCGGGGGTTACCTGGAGGAGGAAGAGGAATGGGGAGGGTCACTTCGACTCGGAGTGATTGCCCAGGGCTATGAGCGGTTGGTGGGAGGAGGAGGCACACAGTGAGTTGCTCGGACTCCTAAGTGACTACACCAGAATACTGGGTGGCTGTCTGGAGGAAGAGGCATGTGGCGGGTCTCTGGGATGCAGAGCGAATGTAGGTGGCTGCTCAGAGGAGGGGCCACATAGCCAGCGATTAGGTGCAGAACAGGGTCCCAGGATTTAGGAGGCTTCTTGGTGGAAGAGCCGCACAGAGACACGCATAGGGCAGAGCGAAGGTTCCAGGCCTGCGGGCAGATTCTCTGAGGAGGGGCAGCCTAAGGAGATTCATCTGCGAAGAGTGAGGCTCCCATGCCCAGGAGGTAGGGCCGCACCCCTGGGAACTTTACAGAGGAAGGTAGCCCAGCCCAGGCGGTAGCTGTAAATTGAGGGGAACATCTAGGAGGGGAACTGACCAGTGAGACCTCCCCACTGGGTGAGTCTTCCCTGGTGGGTGAGGTTTCCCCACAAGGACGGTAAAACCAGAGACACAGGCCCAAACAGGCCTTGCCTCAGCCCGCAGCCTAGTTCCCCTTTAGATGACCATTGGTCAACAAGTGGAGGCACCTCTGCCCACTAACAGGGAATATACCCCACCTGAAGGCCTCCACTCCTAGAGAGGCAGCTTCTTTGTGGCGCACCACATTATCAACTACCTCCAAGACTTCAGCCTACTGAAAGTTAAGAGGGGATATATATAGAAATCTTCAAGTACATTGTAAGTCAATAGAGAAAATCTGCAATATCTCAGCGGTCCACTGATACCTGAAAAATATGAGAAAACAAGGAAAGAAAATGCCGCAAACAAATCTAGATGTTACATCAATAAAACCCAATGACAGCATGGCAGAAGAAATGACAGAAAAGGAGTTCAGAATGTACATAATTAAAATGATCAGGGAAGCAAACGATGAGATGAAAGAGCAAATGCACGCACTGAATGATGAAATGAAACAACAAATGCAGGCATTGAATGATTGCACCAATCGACAGTTAAAAGAGCAAATACAGGAAGCAGAAGATCACTTCAATAAAGAGTTAAAAATATTGAAAAAAAAACAAACAGAAATCCTTGACATGAAGGAAACAATAAACAAAATTAAGAACTCCATAGAAAGCATATCCAGTAGGATAGAACACCTGGAAGACAGAACCTCAGACATTGAAGACAAAACATTTAACCTTGAAAACAAAGTTGAACAAACAGAGAAGATGTTAGAAGTCATGAACAAAATGTACAAAAACTATGGGATATCATGAAAAGGCCAAATTTAAGAATTATTGGAATTGAGGAAGGCCTAGAGAAACAAACCAAAGGAATGAACAATCTATTCAATGAAATAATATCAGAAAATTTCCCAAATCTGAAAATTGAAATGCAAAATAAAGTTCAAGAGGCTTATAGGACTCCAAATACACAAAATTACAACAGACCCACACCAAGGCACATTATTATGAAAATGCCTAACATACAAAATAAAGACAGAATTTTAAAGGCTGTGAGAGAAAAGAGCCAAATTACATTCAGGGGGAAACCAATAAGGATATCAGCAGATTTTTCAATCCAGACCCTAAAAGCTAGAAGGGCCTGGAACAACATTTTTCAAGCCCTGAAAGAAAATGGATGCCAACCAAGAATCTTATACCCAGCAAAACTTACCTTCGAATTTGACGATGAAATAAATAAATCAGCCAGATATAACAATCATAAACATCTATGCCCCAAACAGTAGCTCATCCATGTATGTCAAACAAATCCTTCTCAATTTCTGAAACCAAATAGACCATAACACAATAATACTAGGTGATTTTAACATGCCTCTCTCACCACTGGACAGATCTTCCAGACAAAAATTGAACAAAGAAACCATAGATCTCAATAACACAATCAATAATTTAGACTTATGGACATTTACAGAATATACCATCCAACCAAGAGCGAATACACTTTCTTCTCAGCAGCACATGGATCATTCTCTAAAATAGACCATATATTATGCCACAAAGTTAATGTTAGCAAATAAAAGAAGATAGAGACACTACCTTGTATTCTATCAGATCATAATGGATTGAAGTTAGAAATAAATGAAAGAGTAAAACACAGAAATTATTCCAACATCTGGAGATTAAACAATATGCTATTATATGATGAATGGATAACAGAAGATATTAGGAAGGAAATTAAAAAAAAATTTTAGAGGTAAATGAGAACAAAGAGAAATCATATCAAAATCTCTGGGACACTATGAAACCAGAAATTAGATGGAAATTTATTTCATGGAGTGCATTTAATAAAAGAAGTAAAATTCAACAAATAAATGACCTAACACTCCAGCTCAAAGCCCTAGAAAAAGAAGAACAGAGCAGCACCAAAAGTAGTAGAAGACAGGAAATAGTTAAACTCAGAGCTGAAATCAATGAAACTGAAACAGAAGAAACAATACAAAAAATTGACAAAATAAATAGTTGGTTCTTCAAAAAAATAAACAAAATTGATAAACCTTTAGCCACACTAACAAAGAGAAGAAGAGAGAAAACCCAAATCACTAAAATTCGGAATGAACAAGGAAATATCACAACAGACAGGATTGAAATACAAAACATAATTAGAAGCTATTTTGAAAATCTATACTCCAACAAAATAGAAAATTTCAAAGACATCAACAGGTTTCTAGAGACATACGAATTGCCTAAACTGAATGAGGAAGACATACACAATTTAAATAGACTAATTTCAAGTACTGAAATTAAAGAAGTCACCAATAGCCTACCAACAAAGAAAAGTCCGGGACCAGATGGGTTCTCAGCCGAGTTCTACAAAGCCTTTAAAGAAGAGCTCATTCCAATACTTCTCAAAGTATTCCATAAAATAGAAGAGGAGGGACCCCTCCCAAACTCATACTATGAAGCCAATATCACACTGATAACTAAACCAGACAGAGACTCATCAAGGAAAGAAAATTTCAGACCAATATAGTTAATAAACATCAACGCAAAAATTCTCAACAAAATTTTAGCAAATCGCATACAAAAACATATTTTAAAAAATGCACCATGATCAAGTGGGTTTCATCCCAGGGATGCAAGGTTGATTCAACATCCAGAAATCAATAAATGTAATTCACCATATCAATAGACTTAAAGTCAAGAATCACATGATTATTTCAATAGATGCAGAAAAAGTATTTGATAAAATACAGCACCCCTTCATGCTCAAAACACTAGAAAAAATAGGGATAGTGGGAACATTCCTTAACATTGTAAAGGCCATTTATGCTACCCATGGCTAATATCATTCTAAATGGTGAAAAACTGAAAGCATTCTCCCTAAAAACTGGAACAAGGCAGGGATGCCCTCTTTCACCACTTCTATTCAACATCGTTCTTGAGACTCTAGCCAGAGCAATTAGACAAACCAAAAAAATTAAAGGGATACGAATTGGAAAAGAAGAACTCAAACTATCCCTGTTCGCTGATGCCATGATTATGAATTTAGAGGAACCTGGAAATTCCATCAGAAAACTCTTAGAACACATAAGTGAATTCAGTAAAGTAGCAGGTTACAAGATCAATGCTCATAAATCCAATGCATTTTTATACATAAGTGATGAATCTTCAGAAAGAGAAATTAGGAAAACTACCCCATTCACAATAGCCTCGAAAAAAATAAAATACCTGGGAATCAATCTCACAAAAGAGGTGAAAGACCTCTACAATGAGAACTACAGAACACTAAAGACAGAAATTAAAAAACACCTTAGAAGATGGAAAGATCTTCCATGTTCTTGGATAGGAAGAATTAATATTGTCAAAAGGGCCATACTACCTAAAGTGCTATACGAATTCAATGCAATTCCAATTAAAATCCCAATGACGTACCTTACAGAAGTAGAGCAAGCAATTATGAAATTCATCTGGAAGAATAAGAAACCCAGAATAGCTAAAGCAATCCTTAGCAGGAAGACTGAAACAGGGGGTATTGAAATATCAGATTTTCAACTCTACTACAAAGCAATAGTAACAAAACGACATGGTATTGGTACCAAAATAGAAAGGTAGATCAATGGTACAGAATAGAGGACATGGACACAAACCCAAATAAATACAATTTTCTCATACTGGACAAAGGTGCCAAAAATATGCAATGGAGAAAAGATAGCCTCTTCAACAAATGGTGCTGGGAGAATTGGAAATCCATAAGCAACAGAATGAAACGAAACCCATATCTCTCAGCATGCACAAAACTAAACTCAAAATGGATTAAGGACCCCGGAATCAGACCAGAGACCCTGCAGATTATAGAAGAAATAGTAGGTCCAGATCTTCAACATGTCGGCTTAGGACCAGACTTCCTTAACAGGACTCCCATAGCACAAGAAATAAAAGCAAGAATCAATAACTGGGATAGATTCAAACTAAAAAGCTTTCTCTCAGCAAAGGAAACTATCAGCAATGCGAAGAAAGAGCCTACAGAGTGGGAGAATATCTTTGCCAATCATACTTCAGATAGAGTGCTAATCTCCAGAATCTATAAAGAACTCAAAAAACTCTAAGAATACAAATAATCCAGTGGACAAATGGGCTAAGGAAATGAATAGACACTTTACAGAAGAAGATCTACAAGCAATCAACAAACATATGGAAAAATGTTCAACATCTCTAGTAATAAGAGAAATGCAAATCAAAACCACCCTAAGATTCCATCTCACCCCAATTAGAATGGCGATTATCAAGAATACAAGCAACAACAGGTGTTGGCGAGGATGTGGGGAGAAAGGTACACTCATACATTGCTTGTGGGGCTGCAAATTAGTGCAGCCACTCTGGAAAGCAGTGTGGAGATTCCTTAGAAAACTTGGAATGGAACCATCATTTGAACCAGCTATTCCACTCCTTGGCCTATACCCAAAGGAGTTAATATCAGCATACTATAGAGATACAACCACATCAATGTTCATAGCTGCTCAATTCACAATAGCCAGACTGTGCAACCAACATAGATGTCCTTCAATTGATGAATCGATAAAGAAACTGTGGTATATATATATACAATGGAATATTACTCAGCCATAAAGAATGATAAAATATGGCCATTTGAAGGCAAATGGATGAATTTGGAGAATATCATGCTAAGTGAGATAAGCCAATCTCAAAAGCCAAAGGACGAATGATATCGCTAATAAGTGGATGATGACATATAAGGGGGGGAGGGGAGGGTTAGTGTCAGGGTTAGAGTTAGGGTTAGGGAGGTGAGCAAGTATGGAGGAAGGAAGGACTGTATAGAGGGAAACGAGGGGTGGGAGGGGTGGGGGGAAGGAAAAAAATAACAGAATGAATCAAACAACATTACTGTATGTAAATTTATGATTACACAAATGGTATGCCTTATGCCATGTACAAACAGAGAAACAATATGTATCCCATTTGTTTACAATAAAAAAATACATTATTAAAAAAAAAATATATATATAAGTGGATCTTGCTTTCCCCTCTCCCAAATCCATTCAGCTACTCTGTGTATTTTGATTGGATGTTTAAATTGATTTATATTGGATTAAAGTAATTATCAATAGGTAAAGACTTAACTATTACCCTTTAAACTTATTCTGACAGTTTTGTACTTCTGCTAATCCTTTCTTCTTCTCTTTATGTCGTTTTTTGTTATTTTATCCCTTTTTTTTTTTTTTTTCTACTGGTTTGCTTTGATTCCTTTCTTTTTGTTTCTGGTGTTTTTCTACTATATATTTTTTTCCCTTTATAGGATTACCACAAGGTTTATAAAAAACGTGTTATAATGGTCTGTTTTAAGTTGACAACTATGCACATAAAAATTCTATTCTAAATTCGATATTTAAACTCCCTCTTCCCGCATTTTATGCATTAACATCACAATTTTCATCTGTTATAGGGTGTTCATTAACAAATAATTTTAACTAGCTATTTTTAGTATATTGGCATCTTTAGTTAAAAGTGATTTATACAACACCCTTTGCAATATGAGCGTTTTCTGAATTTGACTCTATTCTTACCTTTATAATGATTTTAATGTTTTTGTATTTTTTTGTTACTACTTATAGTTCTTTTTTTCAATTCAGCTTGAAGAACTTCACTTTTTTTCTTTTTATCTTTTTCTTTTTTGGAAAGGCAAGTCTAGCAGTGAACACTCACTGTTCATGCCTCCTTGGGAAGTCTTTGTCTCTTCTTGCTTTCTGAAAAACAGACTTGCTGGATATTGGCCATGCTGCCCCCTTTCTCTGGTCATACAGGGTTGTGAAGGTTATCTGAGGTTCCCTTGTATGTGATGAGTGCTTTTCTCTTGCCATTTTCATAATTCTGTTTTTGTCTTTGACTCTTGAGAAAGTATAATGTGTTGCAGTGAAAGTCTCTTGTTTTCTTTCTTTCTTTCTTTCTTTCTTTTTTTTTTTTTTTTTTTTTGCGGTACTGGGGATCGAACTCAGGGCCTTGTGCTTGTGAGACAAGCACTCTACCAGCTGAGCTTTCTTCCCAGCCCATGTTTCTTTATATTCATTCTATTAGGTGTTCTTTAGAACCTGGATGTTCACTTTCTTTCCAGATTTGGGAAGTTGTATAACATTACCTATATAAACTTTTCTCCCTTTCTCTTTCTCTGCTCCTTGTAGACTTCTGCAATGCATCTCTTAGCTTGTTTGGAAGTGTCATATAAGTCCTGTAATCTTCTCCACTCTTTTTATTCTTTCTTCTTTTGTTTCTCTGGTAATTTCAAATTACCTGTCTTAGGGCTCACTGACTCTCGTGCTTTATCTAATCTGCTATTGATGCTCTCTACTGAATTTCTCAGTCCAGCCATTGTGCATCTTAATTCCAGAGTCTCTGTTTGGTTCTTCTTCATTGTTTTTATCTCTTCTTGAACTTCTTTTTCTCATACATTGCTCTCTCACTTCCTTTAATTATCTGTCTGGGTTTTCTCCCTGAGGCTCTTTAAGTCAGTTATTTTTACTTTGTCAGCAGAGATCTCTTTAGGGTAAGTTTCTAAACTCTATTTCATTCTTTTGCTGGTGTCCTGTTTCCCTGATTATTCATAGTCCATGTGACCTTGCATCAGCGTACAGCATTTGGAAAGTAGGCAACCCTTTAGTCTTTAAACACTGGCCTTAGCAGGGAAAACCCTACATTATTTGGCTGCTCCTGTGATTCTATGCAGGCAGTCTGGCAGTTGGTGGGCAGCAGGTGGAATAACCTGCTGCCCAAGTATGAGTGGGTGGACCTGAATCTTGGGCCCACAGGAATGGTCCTGGATTCCAGGTCCATAAGTGTCATGCTGACTCTAGAGAGGTCCTTGCACTTATACTATAGGTATGGACTTTGTCCTGAGTCTTCAGGAAGTTGGGGACTAATGTCAGTTCATGGATGGACTTGCCTCTGAGTCCAGAGGCATGTGTCTGGTTTCTTGGTCTTTGGGGGACAGTCTGAAACCTGGGTCCAAAGAGTATGGTTTATCACTGCTATGTACTGGATGGGGATGGCTTAGTGTCTTGGTTGTGGATCTGTCCTGAAGTCTGAGCCTGTGAGTGCTGGTCTGGGACCTGGATCTATGGGTTCTAGCCAGGAGGCTGAGACTATGGGCTCTGACCTGGAGCTTGGGGCACTATGTGCCATTTGGTACTGGGCAGGTCTAGAATCTGGGCCCCTGATGGCTGGTCTAGCATTAGGGCACAGTGGGTGGGCCTGTGCTAGGGTTCACTGTACAGTTGGATTCTAGTTCCACCTTCCCTGTCTGTGTAGAGGGAATTGCTGTGCTACCCAAGTGAGAGGGAAGGGACTTGAGTCTGTGGGGCAGTCCAATCATCTGCACAGTGCAGTCCTACCATCTGCACTGTATCTGCTATCAACTCTGGGCTTTACTTCAGTGTTGCCATCTCCCATCTGAATTCCTTGGCTTGTGAAGGTATTTTTCTTGCATAAGTAGTTGTTCTAATCAGTGCTTCTGTGAGGGTTGAAGCATTCAGTCTTAATTTTCTTATGTCTCATGTTGTGCCAAAGTGAGATTTAACATGGTTATAGACATAAAATAGTATAAGAAAACAAGGTGGGAGGAAATGTGTTCTGGGCCAAGAGGAAGAGGAAAGCATAGTTGAATCATGCTCCTAGCACTTGCTGAGTGACTGAGGAAGGCAGCCACATGCTGTTCTCTTACCTTTTTGTTTTGTTTGGTGTTATCTTGTGAATCAGTGCAAGCTATATCATCCATGATTTACAAAATAATAGTAATAATGATTAATATTGTCCTAGAAAAGGACAGTTCTTTGAGGACAGAGACCTATAGACTAATTCCCTAATAGATCAAAAAATATCTCTATAGTACTCCACCTGGCAAAATAATTGTTAGTTGAACTTTTATCCCCATCTTCTGGGTGATTCACATCATCTTATGGAATTTTAGTTTCAAGGAAATATGCTGTTTCACTTGGATCACAGCTCACTGAGTCCCATCAGGTGCTTTATTCTGATAAGCCTGGTTCTTCACCATGGGAGAATCCCAGTGCACATACACCTGGCTTTTCCCACCAATGGTCCCTGTGCTGTGTGATGTTCCATCAAGAAGCAGCATTCCTCTGCAGTTTGTGGTATTAAGACCACGACATCCCCTGAAGGTGATTTCTGTTTGGTGTTTGAATGAATGTGAGTGTTTTCCTGTTTTCTTGTGTGCTTAGGGTGATATGAATTTAGTCAGTGTTTCTAAGCTTCAGGGAAGGAAAGTGTGTGGGACCATCCTGGGCAACCGCCCTCTCTGGATCTTAAAGCATATATGCAATAGTGCAATAGCATGTCACCAAGAACTGGAGGCCAGGAGAGCTCCCACTGTCCAGGGGCTTGATCTCCTCTGTGCCTGCATACACAGCAGTGCTTCCTGAGTGACACTTCCTATTACTTATTTATCTGTGGATACTCGGTAGTGAATCTGCTCAGAGGTTTCTCTGAAACAGGGAAGGCAGCAAACAAGGTGTGAATTTGGCTAAGGTATGAGTGGAGCCAAGAAAACTGGATATTCTATACTCCAGTGCTACTTTATTCCTTAATAAAAAAAGCAATTTAGAAAACTACTAATGTTCCCTAGGTTCACTCCTTTCAGTAACTAGATTCAGAAACTCTGATATGCGTGCATCAACTTACTTAAGAATACATCATTAAACTAATCAAATAGTTAAGGGTGGGAAGCAGATGATGTATAATAACAAACCTCAAGATTCATGATAAAAGTGGATGCCCATTAAATCCATCTTTCAGGAAGACAGCTGGAAACAATGAGTGAAAAGACTCAGCAGGAAGAAATCCTAAAACAGTGTCCATGGTTCTCTCTGCACTTGGGTTGTTTTAGCCAGAACCTACTTCTGAGTTCAGACGGTGTGGATGGAGTCTGATTCTGCTCTGAGAATTGGGTAGCTTCCGGTGTCAGGCCTCCATTTTCCTCTCTCTAAAGTGGAAATGATAATAGTGTTTGTTAAGCTCTTAATATTAAAGGAATTGGTAATATAAACAATCCAACTAAACAGTGCTGGGCACAGTTAGCACTCAATCTGTCAGTTACTGCTCTTGCTCTGAGATCACAATCGTTGATGCATGATGATGTGAAGAAGTCAGCCTAAATCCCAGCAGCTCAGGAGCTGAAGCAGGAGGAGCACAGGTTCAAAGCCAGCCTCAGCATCTTAGTGAGTCCCTAAACAACTTAGTGAGACCCTGACTCATAATAAAATATATATAAAAAGGACTGAGGCTGTGGTTCAGTGGTTAAGTGCTCCTGGGTTTAATCCCTGGTACCAAACAAACAAACAAAAAACAAACAAAATCAGCCTTATCAAACAAACATGTAGGAGTCAAGAAGAAATAAGACCACACAGGGAATTCCAAGACACAGAACCATGCAGTGTGAGCTAAAAGGCAACTGAGTCACACAGCTGACCTCCTGTGTTATAGACAAAGGAATAAATGCTCATGAAGGAGGGGGAGGAGGAAGGGAGGAGGGGGAGGGATGGCTCGTGCAGCATCGTACAGCACCTTGAACTACCTGAAGCCAAATTAACATTGAGACATTTTATTATTTTAAAAAATTACTCTTATTAGTGTATTATTGGTTATGTACAATAGGGTTCATTCTGACACATTCAAAAATGTGCATAACCTGTTTTGCTTCCTTTTAATTTCTAGTACTCCCCCTCCTCCTCTTCCTCTGGTGACCCTCTTCCTGTGCTCCATTGGTTTTCATCCTATTTATTTATTGTTTTTATTGGCATATGAGTCATATGTAAAAGCAACATTTCTCGTGACATATTCATGCATGCACACAGAATAAATTGCTCATTTTGTTCTGCAGTTCCTCCCCTTTCCACCCCTTCTCCATTCCCTGACCCCTTCTTCTGCCCCACATTTATTCCTTCTATTTTTCTCCTTATTTTTATCTAGTTTCTACAGATGAGAGAAAACACTCGACCCTTGACTTCCTGAGAACCTGCACACCCAGAGTCATTTTAAAACTGGAATGTGGATAGCAAAGTTGCCACTCAAAATCCAAAAGAATGATTGGAGCTGAATTTATTGCTAACTTAAGAAAGGGAGAACTGGATGGGACACGTGAAGAGTCATCAACATGTTGCTGGTCACACGGAGGATTTGGGGGAAGACTCCAGTGTTTGTTTGCAGGGCAGGATTGGGTAGACATCAGCCAAGAGGTGTTGCTGAGCTCCAAATGTGGTTAAGCGTGTGGCTCAGCCAGCGTCAGCCTTGGGAGTGGGTTCCATGCAGCCCGGCTGCTGGCAGGCTGCCTTGCAAAGTACAAGGCTGTCACTTGTTGGTGGGCTTTAGAGGAAAGCCACTGATTGATTAGATGTGAAACCATCTCTGCTGGCTCTTTGTCACCATGGCCACAAACCAATCAGTCTTTTCCTATGAATGTGGAAGTTTTAATTGATTTAGAAACAGTCTTCCAGGGGGAAATTGTTCAGGATAGAGAGAAGGCAATCACCATGGAAGGTTTGTCTGTGTCCTGTCAGGTAGAGGCATATCACACCGAGTGGCAGGGAAACCTGCGGAGGCAGCCAGGAGCTTGACAAAGCCTATTCTCCTGGAGTGGTCCACTGGGCTGCAGGAAGCAATGGGCTTCTCCTCCTCCCAGCTGGAGCTGACACTGGGACCACACCCAGGTCTTTCTCACCTTGGCACTCAGTGCTCATTCCCCTCCTGTCTGTGCCCACTTGAGGAGGCTCTCCTACTTTACGGGGCCCCTTTGGAATCAAGAGCTCCCAATGTTTCCCAGTTTCTGTATTCTTCCATCACAGCCTCTTTATGCTGACAGCAAAATCTTACAAATAGCCTCCAAAGGCCAAATTTTGCTGGGTTTGCCACAGATGGCATTAGGCCATTTGTTTGCATCAGACTGAGAAGAAACAACATAAAAAAGAAAAATGAATCTCATCAGTTTGACCACTACCAGGAAGGCAGCACACCTGCCCCTGTCTGCCCAACAGTTTGGGGAGCCCACATAGACTTGGTGGATACATTGGTGTTTTCCTGCGTTCTTCCCAGAGGCAGCCCTAGTTTGTACAAATGCCAGTTGCCAGGAAGTAGGAAGGAGGAGACCAATTCAGGCCCCTCATTCAAAGGCCATGTTACACTTCCTCATTGTGGTGTCCCAAGTCCTACTCTTAAAAGAGGGCCTGGGGCCACAGTGCTGGGTGACCACAGCGTGTTCTACCAGGAGGGAAGGCAGGAGCCTCTACCACACCTGAGCTTCCTCACCTGACCCCAGCACGTAACCTGGATACACCATCACTGGAGACAAGGCAGGCTGGAGAGGAAGCACTGTGATCCTTGCCCAGCTCCTGACTTCTCAGAGCAAGAAAGGCCCAGCCCCAGCTCCTGGGCCCAAGGGTCCATCCTGCTGCCCAGCTGTGATGACACCTGAGCACTGGCTTTCCTGGGTCCGCTCTCTGGAGCCCTTCTCCTGCGCCACTGCCTTCTCTCTAGCATGCTGTGGGTAAAGCTGTCCTCAGTGCCCACTGTGATTGGCCACTTCCCACAGCAGTCTTTCCACAGGGATCAGAGGCTTTACCTCAGGACACAGTCTCTCCCTGTGTTCCCAGCTTCACCCTCTCCCCCCAGGTTGCTCAGGGGCAACACCTTGGTGGAACACAGCAGTGGTCAGTAAGGATGTCTGAGGGCAGCAGTGGCCCATCAAGGCTCACAGGGCAGAGGATGCACAGGAGGCTAGCTAGTGGAAATGATGGGCACTGTAAGTGTAAGAAAACCCATGAAAACCACACCGGACACGGGAAATCACATAAGGGAGTTTATTAAGCAAACAGAGTGTCTCCCTGCAGGGTAAGAGAGAAAATGAGAGGAAAAGAGAGGAAAAGAGAAAAGGCATGCACTAGAGAGAGTGGAAAAGCAAGGAGGAGAGAGAAAGCAAGTGAGTAGGAGAGAGAAAAGCAAGAGAAAAGATGGCAGGAAAGCTATCCTTAAGCAGTTTAATTCTGCCGGGCTAACAGGGGACCAGTAATGGAGAAGGATACTTGCAAGCTGACTGATGAACCAATATCTACCTAGGATGTTCACAAACTGACAAGTAGTTGGGAGGCAGGGATATGGGTGCAGCAGAAAGGGTGGGGAGAGCAGCTTTCAGACTGACAAACTAGGTTGTGATGCAGTGGAAAGGCAGGGGAGCAGCTTTGTATTATAATCAGGGCCTTTTCAAATTTAAAAAATAGACCTCAAGAACGCTCCAACCAACTCTCTGGTCCCCAAGAGGTGGGAAGACAGGAGGTGGCAGCAAGTCCCGTGGAGATACAGGAAGCAGGCTAAGGATTTAGTCAATGGCCTTGATGCCTTTCAATGCCTGACTAACACAGAGTTTGGTCAATGCTGTACCCCAAGATGACATACGTCCCTAAGCACACCAAAATGGGGCTTCCTGCTCTCAGCCCCTCCCTCATCTTGTGAGGTTTCGCTCTTCCTAAATAAACCCAACTCTTCTTCCTCTTCCCTTCCATAACTGTCCATGCATCTTAATCTTCAAAGTTGTGAGACAAGAACCTATAAGGAAATTGGAGAAGAGGGGAATCAAGTCTCATCTTAGAACTTGGGTTTTAGTCGCAGGCTCATGAGATTGTTAGTGAAAGCTTGGTGCATGTCCCCATGCCAATTCAATAGCGAGAGCATGATTTTGAGAAAAAGGAAAAAGAAGATTCATTGCTTTGTTAGCAAAGGGGAAACACAGGGGACTCTTGTCCCAGAGGCTGATTCTGCCCATCAGGGAGGACATGGGAGTTTTAAGGGGCAAATCAAAGGCTACATTCCATGTGTTCTCTGTCTGGAGTTGTAATTCACTTGTCAATTTGTGAGATGGTCATTTCTGAGATCTCCTGGTGCCACCACCATGTCTGAGTTACTTAGTTCCTGTGGTGGTGTGTGCTCAAGGTCACATAGCTCAGCCTAGGATGAGGAAGAAAGGTGATTCAGTTTCCTCCAAGATCAGGGAGGGAGAGCTTAGGGAGGAGCAGAGAGAGAAGAAGAGAAAGAAAAGTGCTTTAAAAATAAGCTGCTGTGACAGAACAGCAAGAGCTATGTTTAAGCATAAAGTGGACCCCTGTGAAAAAATGGTCAGATATCTCAGATCACCATTGTGAGGCAGCAGTTATGGGTGACCAGGGTTTGGACTGAGGTTCCTAGCACTAGGCTCCCACAGACAGCACCAATCAAACCATGATGGGGTCACTCATGGTGTACTGCTGTGACCAGACTGAGACCTCAAGGGGACACCCAGCAAGACCCGGGTGTCCCCTCTATTTAGCCGTGAAGCAGCCAGTCACCTGGTCAGCTCAGCTGCTGTCCTCTCATTTCTTCCCACGGATAAAGCCATTTGTTTTGTGCTGCCCATGTTTTCTAGAATGGAGGCTTCCTGATGGCAGCAAATGAAGACAGTTAGATATGTAACTAAACTTGTCATGAGTTTGACTTTTATTTAACAACTAAATCCACTTATTTTTAAAACCAAAGCTAACTATGTCTTTGAAACTTTCTCAATCTTTCTCTGGGTTTCTCTAGGAAAAGCAGAGCACAGGGCCAGCATAGCAGGCTGGGGAGCTCTCGGGCTCCACAGAGGCCCACTGGCAATATCTGAAAGCTGGCTTTGCCTGGCATACACAGGAAGCACTGGGAGTCATTCGTTTTCCCTTTCTTTCTTCTTTTGTTCTTCTTTCTGGGAATGGATCCCAGGGCTCTGCGTGCTGTTCAGGGGCTCTACCCACTGAGCTGCACCCAGCCTTGGAAGTAATTAGAAGGAAGGAATACTTTACACTGCAGGATAATTACTACAGTTGGTGTGTACCTGACAAAACTGAGAGAAACACCACATCTAATTCATCAGAGGTTGAAACGAAGCTAGACTTACTGAAACTACTAATCACAATATTTCTGACATACTTTTCTTACTTTAATCACCTAAAATCCCACAAGATGGATTTTGTTACTCTATGAATCAGAAGAGGATGTTGAGGCTCAGAAATGTTGAATGACTTGCCTCAGGAGGGTCAGAAAGAGCTAACATCACACATTCCAGTTTGTCTCCAAAGTCCACACTGGTCTTTTCACACCATGTTTACTCCTGAAAAATAATTGATCTTTTAAATAAGTAAGATTTTATTTCTTCCCTGGTAGATGATATGAAACAAAATCTACAAGGTAGCATATTCAAGATGAAAGAGTATTTAAGGGCAGTGCTTGGTGAGAGGGTGACTGAGGACAGGCACATGCATTCTGTCAATGCCCTTGTCAGGACAGCAGGTGAGAAGAAGAATCCCGCAGGCAAAACCCTGTGGACTGGAGAGTTTCAGCTGGTGGCTTCCTGCAGTGGATTGTCAGTGGGTGCTTGCTGAGTTAGTGAGCCATGGCAAGGCTACAGAGGGCTCCTTTTTGGAACCTGTATCCACTCCATGGAAGGTGGCTCAGTCTCCTCACACCGCATGCCATAGTCTCTGGGTGACCTGAATGATGGAAGCTTATCTTCCCAGTTCTGGAAGAAAGGAGATCCAAACTCAAGATGCCTGCCAGTCTGTTTTCTTGGGGACTCTCTTGTGGCTCCTTCAGAGCTGCTTCCTGCTGAGGGCACACTTGGTGGACAGCAAGCCTGGGCAGATGCTGACACTCTGGGATCAGGGTGGCACCCTCTGACCTCACCAGCCCTAATTACTCATTTCCTCCAAATACCCCACACTGGTGATTTGGGCTCTAGTCTGTGGCTCTTGGGTGGACACAAGCCTGATTCATAACAGAAGGCTCAGATGGATTCTTCCCTGTTAGGTCTTCATGCGGGCTGTGCCTGGCCACCATGGTCAGTCAGCTCCATCTAACCAACTGGCTGGCGTGATGGAAGGGCAGGATCCTGGGTGGAGCTCCATGTGTCCAGATGGAGACTTTCTGTAAGTACGTAGGATCAGGTGCTGTATGGGTTCTCCATGCCAGCTCTGTGGACGTTTAGGATAGAGTCCCACAGCAAAGAGCTCAGCTGTTGCCAAGGTGACAGGTGAGGCAGGGAATCAGCACTGGCATCTGGCAATGAGTCCATCCTTTTCTGGAAGTAATTGTACCTGTCTTGCTTTGCAGACAGGTTAAGGGAAAGTGGAAGAAGGTAGTAAATTGCCTTTCAGAGTTCCCAGATCCTCCAGAACCTCTCCACCCTGAGAAAAACCAGAAGTGCTTCAGTCACTCTACTCAGCTCGTTTTCCTCCCTCCCCCCCTTCTGGACTCACTCAGGTTGTGCACTTCTTCCCAACTTTCTCCTCCTCCTGTGTGAGCCTCCTCTGATCTGCTGTCTGTGGCTCTTCCTCTCTGTCATCCTCAGTCCGGGTCAACTCTCATTCCCTCTTTGCCAAGGACACTGTCCTAGGATGGTTCTCATCCTTCCTCCTGTCTTACACGCTGATCATGTATTAATGGATGGTGAAGAGTGCACCCTTGTGTTGACATCCCCTTACTTTAGAGATGTTAGCAGGTGTTTCCAGATGCAGTGTAGCTAAAACACATGTAGTTTTTCTGTCTCTGAGTCTTTCCTCTTTCAGTATTCCCTGCCCAGTGGATGGCAGTATCTTCTTTCTGACATTGAAGCTTGAAGATTTTTAGATCTGCCCTTGATTCCTGATGCCCCTGACCCCTCTAACATATAGCTTGTCTCTGTCCCTCTACAGCTGAAGAGCAAACCATGGCAGGGCAAAGTGACTTAAAGGCAGTTCTTGAATCTTTCCACCATCTGATGGTCTGGACTGGAAGATTCTGTGACTGCTATGGCCAACAGGTGCCTGGGCTACAGGACCAGGCACTACTCTCATGAGTGGCTCTCACATGTCTGTACATCTGCAGGGTCTGGGGTCTGCTCCACACCACTTTCATTCTGTGGTAATAAGTCACAGACTTTCTGACACAGGGTTCCCAGGTTTTCAATAGAAAACCTGGAAGCTACAAAGTCTAAACCCAAGTCTTGAAGTCACACAAAGTCACCTCCTCCTCATTCTATTGACTACAGGGAGACATGAGTGAGTCCAGATTTAAGGGTTGGGTAACAGACAATGTAGCACCACAAAGGGTCAGGAGCACATCAAGCCACAGCATGTCTGCCATTCTCTGCTCAGCCCATTCTTGCCAGCATTGTCTGGTCTGCTCCAAAGCTCTCCACTTCTCATCCTGCACCACCCTTCCTCTAACCTCCCACCTTCCATGCTGCTTGTGCACATGTGCACACATGTGCACACATGTGCTCCCTCATGGAGCAGCCAGCATGATCCTTGTACATGTCAGGTCCTGTGACTTCTCATGTGAAAACCCCTGCAATGGCTTTCCATGCTCTCCAGACATGATCTGCAGTCCATGTCACAGCCAGAAGTCCTTTACCGTGTGACTCCTGTTTATCTCTGACTTCATCTGCTGTAGGTGTCTCATTGCTTGTGGTAAACTAAAGAAACAGATTAAAGTTCAGTGGGCAGAGACACACTGGCCCTTCCCTGTTTTTGAGTCTTAGAACATGTCAGAATCCATTTTAACTTTGGACCTCTGCTTGAACACTCTCACTCAGACCTCCCTGCACTGATTGCTCTCTCAGCAGATCTCCCTAGCTCCAAGACCTTTCCTGGTGGCATGAAACACTTATTTTCTCCAGCCAGTCACTCCCTTATGGTACCATGTCTTATTTTCTTTCAAGCTTTTTTCAGTATCTGTCCTTAACCAGAGCACACATGAACTAACAGATCATGCTCCCCTAGAGGAGGGTTCTTTTCTTTTTTCATACTTTTGGCCCTTATAGAATAAAACTTCAGTAAATCCTTAGGAAGTGAGTGAATGAGTGTTAGGTCTTAACTGCAACTCTGCAGTCCAGAATCTGTCATTTCTCTGGTCCCAGTGAAGACGGATTAAAGTGTGTGCAGTGGTGCCAGAGATCAAGCCCTGCCCATTACACTTCCATCACCCTCAAACTCAGTCAGCTTCCCCAAGGCTTGGGATTTGTCTCACACAGAGTAAGGTTGAAGTCTTCACATCCTCATTCCAAAGGATGAAAGAGGGGGATAAAGTAGTTCTTCAACCCTTCGAGGCAGAACTCACAGTGCAATGGGCACTGCCTGGTCCTGTCCATCTGCTTCAGGCTCAGTCAGCTGAAGAAATGCTTCAGGGCTGATGGACTGACTTCTGGGTGCTGGGAGGCCCTGAGTGGCATGCACTTAGTAATGGGCACAAGTATCACATCTTGCCACGTTCCCTTATATCCTCCCCAATCTTCTCCAGATCCAGATCACTGCACAGGGTTTAGGTCCAATGGCCCTGATGGCATGATTAGGAAAACTGAACAAAAGGTGAGCTCTTGCTCTGGGGTGTGGCTCAGTGGTGGAGTACCTGAGTCACAGTGCAAGGCCCTGGGTGGATTCCCAGTGCTGGAGAGATGAGAAAGGTTGAGACCCTGCATTTAGATATTACCTGATGTGTAGGTAATGTTTTCAAGGCCAGTTTCTGTTTTAGGGTGACAACATCTGCTGCTCACAGCTTGGAGCTGCTCAGCACCCTACGATAATGTCAGGTCTGTGCGGTTGCTGTGCAGGAGTGTTCTGCCTTCTGTCTTCTTTCTTTTCTCAGCAACTCTTTAGAGGAAGTACTGCTATTATTCTCATTTTAACAGAGGAGGACAAGGGCTTACACTGGTAGATGAACTTCCCCATGCACAAATTTAAGCTGGGATTTAAGCTCAGCCTGGTCCAATTTGCTGGCAGCTAATGCCTGTGGGTGCTTGTTGAGAGCACTGTGATAAGAAGGCTTTGCATGATGTCAAGGTAGCGACAGGCACGGTGGCCAAAGCAGATGCAAAGTCCCTGAAAGGTGCTCAACTCAAGTGACGACAGACCCTCTGCATAACTGGACACACCCAAGCCCACAGCTGGGAGCCTGTGAGCTGGGTGCCTGTCCTTGCTCCTGGTCATGTCCCCAGTGACAGCCGCAGTACCCACAGGTGCTCAGAAAATGCCGATCAGCGTGGGTTGAGGGATCAACTATGGCGCCCAAGCACTCACCAAGCCACAGTCCTACTGGTCAGCTGGGGATGGAGTCTGACAGACCGGGCTGAGCACACTGTTGGGTTTCAGCTGGCATGACTGTATTCAGGGACTACGTGACTCCTACAGAATCACCTTAAAATGTGCCACCTTGAATGACTAGACATTACATCTGATGTATTCTGGGTGCTCTAAGAACAGGGCCACAACATCAAGCATAGCTATTTGGCTTTAGCCCAGAGATCTTTGCTCTGGTGCTGAGTGCTGGGGTGTTACGGTTTGGATCTGGAATGTCCCTGAGAAGCTGGGTCCCTGCTGGTGGGGCTAGTGAGGCTACAGAAGCTTCAGGGTATGGAGCTCAGCTGCAGGGAGCATTCCACTGGGGGCCTGTCCTTGAGGGACACGTCTTGTCCCTGGCATTTCTCTCTCTGCTTCCTGGCCATCCTTAGGTGAATCACTTTGCTTTGCCATGCCTTCTTGCCACAGCTGGCCTCAGCACAGACCCCCAAATCAACAGATCTAAGTGGAAACATGAGCCAAAAATAATTTCTTCTGAAAATTTGTCTTTCTCAGGTATTTTGTCATAGAAACAGAAAGCTGACTAACATACAAGAATATCAGCTAGAACAAAAAGTTGAAAATAAAAACCTATATATATACATTTTAAATATTACATGATTAAATTATGTCTAATATTGTATAATTATGTATTCCAATTTTTTACAACATTGTCTTAGAACTTACATCTTAAATTTGAAAATTCGTCTTAAATTCAAAAAGCTTCAAAGAAAGTTATAATTGCAATTTAAGGTTTTAATTTCTGACTGTGGAGTTATCTTACTCAACTTTCTCACTGTTGTGTTTTGTCTCCAAGTTTATTTGCATGCTGTCAGTAACATAGAGACCTAACCTAATGCCAGGCATCTTTGAAATATGAAGTCTTTTCCCAGTGCTCAGTGAAAAGTGATTATTGCTTCAATAAGGCATTGTTTTTTACCTTTTTTAGAAAATTAGAAAATTCAAACTCAGAGGGAGAAAACATGTTGAAGAAAATTAGAGCCAAAGGAAATAAGATGGAATTTTTAAGGCTTTGTGTATAGGTAATACCTCCTAATTTTCATGCAGATCTCTCAACTAATTTGCAACTTTTCTGAACATATCCTGGTTTTCTTCAATGTTGAGACCTAGAAACATGTCTTGGCAAGTTCTGCTAAATACAATCCCATCACTCTTGGGCAAAGCTTTTAGGATTCATGGAGGTCAATGTGCAGAGAGAGTCCCTCTGATTTTCAGAAGGGCATGGTGGAAGAGCACAGGGTTAGATAGCAGGTGCTTCAGGGCCTTGGAGATGGATGAGGATGACATTTTTCCTGTTAAGATCCACTTTTTAACAGCATATCACCACAGGTGAACCATACTCTTTCCTAGAGTTGCTAGATTGTAAATGAGGGTAAAACCAAGGGGCTATGTAGAGTCTGGGGACACCACAAGTTCACATTGGCTGTCACAGGAGTACCTCAGGAACAAAGGTCTTGTGCCAGGTGCATGTGGTGTGATTCCTAGGGACTTCTTGACGCTGAGGGCCACAATCCTGTCATGTACTGAAGGCTCTGTGTGAGCTGGCTAAAATGCCATGTAAGCAGCACTATGAAAATAAATGTCCTGAAGTGCCTCCATCATTAAAATTTCAGGATCATTTGTTTCTTTAAGATCCTGGGACATAATTCAACATGGTCACCTCCAGCCTGAAAAGTGGAGCATTCACATGCTGCCTCTGCTCCCACCCTCATCAGTTCCCTCTTCTCCCAGAATGGCCCAGGGCCCCCTTCAGAGACATTGTCCTCCTGCTGGTCACAATGACCACCTTGTGACAGAATCTAGTGAATGCCTTCAGGTTATCATCTTATCTCATTTGTTTCTTGACAGCATTTAAGGCTTCTCACAATTCCATTTCTTTTCCTCTTACCTACCTCTGCTCTTTCTCCTCCTCCTACATTTATTATAGAAATAATTTATAAATTAGAAATACAGAAAAAGAAGGGTAAAAGCAGGTAGTATAGAACTGTATGGAGAAGGAAGTAAGGTCCACACCCAAATCCAGCAAGCTCAAAACATCCTCCAAGGCCACCCTGCAACTGCCTGCAAGGGACTTCCCTGAGATCCAGCTGGTGCATTTAAGGAAAAAGAGCAAAGTCGGGTTGTGTTATTTCCACTAAAGAGCATGAGATTTTACTTCACTTGAACAGCAGGAAGTGAAACTCAAGGAGCTGACAAGCCAAGGATTATTTCTGATGTTGACCCATGGTCAGCCATGAAGAAAATATGACTGAGAGACTTTGGGCTGCAGGAGAATGTTTCAGCTGTTGGCATACTGGGGTAGGCTGGCATCTGTCCACCCAATCCCAGTGGGCTTTATTGCCTTAATGCAGGTTGTGTTTAATATGAGCAAGCAGAATTATTTTGGTCCATAGTTGCCTAGAACATTTTCTGTGATTTTAATATTCCATTGCTCCCCCTACATTTCAGTTTAGGTGGCTCTCTTACTCTATCATTATTTTATTTTTTTTCTTGGTGAATTTCCATTCTTCACATTTTATTTTTCCTTTCCTGCATACCATTAGATCATCAAACCTCCTCCACTACTGATTTTGCATTTGTTTCATTATTTGCTTCTTAGGAGATACTCATCTTTTATCATTCATACACACATCCAAATAAAGTCCAGGGCTGAGGAAGTGGCTCGGTGGTGTGGTACCTGCCTGGAACCAGTGAGGCCTCATGCTCAGTGCCCAGCACCACAAAAAATAAAGTGAAAGATACCTTGCTGCTTAGTAAATAACTGCAGCATAAAGTCAGTGACTCCAAGAGTTCCAGAGCACAGTGACATTTGACCCCAGCCTCCTCCCATCAGGTGACCACAGCTGAGCAGCACTTGAGCTGGAGGCATTCCTGGTGCCTGCCCTGCAGTCACCGCAGCCCCTTCACCCCATAGGGATTCTCCTCATGCTTCCCACCATGCTCAGCAACACCTCAGGTCACTGCTCTTCTGACATTTCACCTCTGGGCCTCAACCCCATTCTATCCAAAGGTTGGTTCTTCCTTTCCTGCAGTGAGACCTAGTTGTGGTGCTTATGGTTCTGAAGGAACCATTGCTCCTGGTTGACAGCAATAGTCAGGCAGAGTTCCAGGGGGCGACTATCTCTGCCAGCTTGTTGAAGATGCCCCATTGTGTTCCCAGGTCCATTCCTGTTGGCAACAGGTTGGCAGCTGGGCAGCTGTCATTCTGTGGTTAGCAATGTGGCTCTTGTAGGTGATGCCATTTTCTCTGGAACTGTTTCAAGGTTTTTCTTATTATGTCAGTGCTTTGCCTTTATGGGCTTGTTAGAAGTTATCCTGTTCTTGTATTAAGACCTCTTTGAGGTGGGGCATAGATCCTCTGTTTAAACCCTCCTGAGTACTTTCTTTTCTTTCCTGGAGATTGGCTCTACATTTGCAACATGAAGCAAGGTGTGTGTAGGGGGTGTCCTTGTCTCACAAATACAAAGAATGAGATTCACAGGTAGTGTTGGGTGAAAGTAGAGTATAAGAATTCATTAAAAAGCAAAGCTTCCACACTGGGAGGGACCCAGGGAATCACCCTGGGTGGTTGCTGTCTGTGGTTTACGTGGACCTAGATGCTTGAGGAAGTCAGGCCCTGGCCCAACATTCCATGTTCCTGAGGCATGCACACAGCCTTTGGTCTAATCTGAGTTTTGAGCCAGCATTTTCCTTCTTTGGAGAGGCCATGGACTCCAGGCCACACATGTTCAAATTTAAAAGTAATCTTTTTGCAAGTGTCTCTGCAAAGGCATGCAGCTGCTGTTTTTCTGCTCTGATGCCCAGGAAGTTGTCCTGGGACCCATTTCCCTCTGTGTCTGGCCTCATCTCTTCCTCCTGTCTGCATTCCCCTAAAGAAGTAGCCCTGACTGCTGTTAGGAAATTGTGCTGACCACCTGTGGCTTCTGTTGGAAGCATCAGGGATATTTCTTTTGCACTGACCCTCATCTTTGCAGAATGTGCACTGGTTGGCTTCCTGTTATCTAGGGTCCTCACGGTCCCACTGACCAGGAGGTCAGGTGACCTGCCAGAGTCATAGAGCCCTTATAGGGGTCCCATCATTCCCTGGGTCCTGGCTGATCTTTGGGGGCAAGGGACAAAATATTGGCGGCTTTTTACTTAAACCTTTTATGTTCTTGGTTTTGGTCTTCAAGTTTTGGTTTTAAACATCCATCAGGCCAGTTTCACCAGCCTTGAAGGGGGAATAATGGGCTTCAACTTAAAAGTCTATAATTTTTTAGCTACCCCACTTTCATCTAATTAGGGTCAGTACTGGTTCTGGATGTCAGCATCGTGTCCTATCTGCTCTGTAGGTGAGAGTTTATTGTCTTAGGTTAACTCAGTTCTGTCAGAAGCAGGACTTCTGCAAAACACTAGCAGGCAATGGTTCACGAAGTGAAAGTAGTAAGAGCAAACACTTCCCTAGTTTATGTAACAGCTTTGAACCAAGAAGCATAACTATTTAGCTATTTAACCTCTATAAAGATGCAAACAAATCTTTAATTTAATCACCTATGAATTTTTTTATAAACTTAAAAAAACAGTGTTAATGATCAGAAACAGAAACAGGTCTAAGTCAGGTTTTTTAAGTGGCAGCATGCCCCATTTATGCCTGATACCACTGTATAAATTGGCATCTTGCCTACATTAAACACACATAACTTTCATGATACAAACTTTTAAATAATACTTAGACAAAGCTTAGATAAATATATTTAGTTTTCAGATGTATACATATCTCTAGTCACATATATTTAAGGTATCAATTTTATAGTAACAACCTAAAATAATAGCTGTTTGTTTAACTACAGTTACACTCAGTTTCCCTAAGTAATAAAATCCAATAGCTAAAACAAATTATCTTGATATATAAGAACAGACTAATGTTCCAAGAGACCTTCGTTGTTTTAACAGAGAATTAGATGTTGGTTTTTTTATTAGCACATCAAAATTTGACCTTAGGAAAAAACCTTACATAATTTTAAATGTGGACACAACTGAAACCTTTTGTACTTTTTGACTATAGAATTATATCTGCTAATTAGAATCTTAACTCTTAGTAACTTTGCTTTTAGTGGAGACCCAAAACAAGCCAATCTCAATCGGTTTTTCTTTTAACAATTTTAAAAAAATTAATGGGCAAAGGACCTAAATGACATTTTCAAAAGAATACAAATGGTCAACAAATATGAAAAAATATTCAACATCTCTAGAAATTAGGGAAATACAGATCAAAACTACAGAGATTTCATCTCATTCTAGACAGAATGGCAATTATCAAGAATACAAATAATAATAAATGTTGGAGAGTATGTGGGTAAAAGGTACCGTCATACATTGTTGGTGGACCTGCAAATTGTGCAACCACACTGGAAATCAGTCTGCAGATTTCTCAAAAAACTGAGATTGGAACCACCATATGACCCAGCTATCCCACTCCTTGGTATATAGTCAAAGAATTTAAAATCAGCATACTACAGTGATAGAGCCACAACAATGTTTATAACATCAGAATTCATAACAGCCAAGCTGTGGAATCAACCTAGGTGTCCTTCAACAGATAAATGGATAAAGAAAATGTGGTATATACACATGATGGAGTATTACTCAGCCATAAAGAAGAATGACTTTAAACATTTGCTGGTAAATCCCCCAAAAGTCAGAGGTTGAATGTTTTATCTGATATGTGAAGGTAATCTAAAGTGGAAGGTGGGTGAGGAAAAGGGGAAAGAAAGGAAAAACATAAGAAGAGGAAATTCCATCAAAATAGAGGAAAGATTAGTGAAGTAGATGAAGAAGATTGATGGTGAGAAGGAGGGACTGACTGTCTAGGGGAGGGACAGTGGAAGATGAAAATTATGAATGTACGTACTTGACTATAGCACAGTGAATCTCCACATTAAGTCTATGCAGAAGACACTGATTTTAAAAGATCTATAAATGTGTTGCAGAAAGATCAGTGGAGTGGAGGGAGGAAACGGGAGGGGAGGTGCTGGGGACTGAATTAGAGCAAATTACATTCCATGCTTTTGTGATCATGTCAAAATGTATCCTTATATAATACATAACTAAAAAGAATCAATAAGAAAAGGAAAAAAATCACATTCAATATGCCCAATATGTGCTATTATACAGTTGAAGAAGCCAAGAGCACTAGGAATTTAGGTTACCATTGAAAATCAAAATATCAGACAAAGTTGGTTAACATTCCAGGACATCTTCTTCTGAGGAAGAAAAACCTTGTAAGCAATGGACACTATAAACATTTTATAGCCATCAGTGCTAGAAAAATGTGTGCATTAGTATATATTTTATTTTTCTTTTTGCTGAGTATTTAAATCTCATGAGCTGAAAGACATTTTGGATCCATTTCTTTTATACTTATGAGCTCTCATCTAAGTCGATTTTGATACCATGCAAATGATAGATAGACACAAGCATCTTTGTAGACACAAAACATAATATGAAGGCACACATAGGTGTACGTGAAAACAGACAGGAAATATTAAACAAAATGTTAATTTTACTCTTTAGAAATTAAAACAGAGCCTGACTCAGATGTCCATTGTATTTGAGAGTTCATTGACCTTTGAATAAAGATAGCAGGGGAAAAAAAAAAAAAAAACAATCCAAACCAAACAAACAAACAAAAAAGAAAACAACAGATGGCCAGAAACTTCAGATAGATAAAACAAAGTAAATCAGAACAAAAAGACCAAAGGTAAATTCACCAGAAAAGCCATGAGCTCAAAAAGATAAGTTTTCAAACAAATGATACAGCCATAATTACTCTAGTTAAGGAGGACACGGGACATCTAAAGCAGAGCAGGGTGCACTTTGGGTCAGATGAGTCAGTCCAGATATTTAAAGAATGTGGGAACCCCCAAAATCCCCAGGAAAAGGTTTTTAAGAACAAAGAAAACTTGTGCATATGGGTTCTTTTCTAATTTTCTTCCTTGTGCCCATCTAGACAGAACAGAAAACCCCACAGGATTTAGGGCATCTGCTGACAGGTCCCTTGTGTCCAATTCCAGAATATAAGTCCCTGTAATTTGGGGCAGTGCCTGTATGGTGTCCTCAGAGTCAATTGTACTCCTCTGAAGCATCATCCAGGGGCCTGGGGCCTGGCTGCCTTTCCAGAGTTCCTTCCTTGGTGTCTCCTCCTTCCTCTAGCATTTAGGGTAGAATTCACTGAAAGCAGAATTTCATAGACAAGAAGCAACCGTCTTCTATGTTCCACAGAGGCTTGGATTTGAAAGGACTTTTTCTCTTTCTCCAGGTGGGTCCCTCGCTGATGCAGCTTGGTTTCCAGATGGGCAAATTCAGAGGTGCTGATGGTTAGCATCCTGAGGGGTGTCAGGGTCAGGCAAGTTTTTGAATGTTGCAGGCCTTCCCCATTCACACAAACCAGCTGGGTCCCACAAAAGTGAAACTGAAAGGATGTTCCTTAGGACCAATATCCCCCATGCCTAAGTAAAGGGGTGGATCCTGTCTCCCCAGCAAGCCTGTTGTCTGAGTCTTGTAGACTGGCAGGCGTGCTATTAGGATTTTTTTTTTCATTCCTTCTTTTTTATTACTATGTTTTTTATTTTTACAGTTCATACCATTTGTGCAATCACATATGTACATAGGGTAATGATGTCTGTTTCATTCCACCATCTTTCATATCCCACTTGCTCTCATTTCCCTCTACATAATCTAAAGTTCCTCCATTCTCTCACCCTTCACCCCCACCCCCATTATATATCATCATCCACTTATCAGGGAAAACATTCGACTTTTGGTTTTTGGAGATTGGCTTATTTCACTTAGCAAGACATTCTCCAATTCCATCCATTTATCTGCAAATGCCATATTATTATTATTTTGTGGCTGAATAATATTACATTGTGTATCTATACCACAGTTTCTTTATTCGTCTATTGAAGAGAATCTAGGTTGGTTCCACAATCTAGCTATTGTGAATTCAGCTGCTATAAATGTTGATGTGGCTGTGTTACTGTATATGCTAATTTTAAATCCTTTGGGTATAAACCAAGGAGTGGGACAACTGGGTCAAAAGATGGGTCCATTCCAAGTTTTCTGAGGAATCTCCACACTGCTTTCCAGAGTGACTGCACCAATTTGCAACTCCACCAGCAATATAAAAGTGTGCCTTTTGCCCCACATCCATGATAACATCTATTATTGTGTTCTTCATAATAGCCATTCTAATAGGATTAAGATGAAATCTTAGAGTTGTTTGAATTTGCATTTCTCTAATTACTAGAGATGTTGAACACTTTTTCATATATTTATTAATTGCCTGTATGTCTTGTAAAGTGTTTGTCCAGTTCCTTGGCCCATTTATTGATTGGGTTCTTTGTAATTTTGGTGTAAAGTTTTGTGCTATTAGGTCTTAAGTGATGGACAAATGCCCAGTTTGTTTTTTTGTTTTTTTTTTTTTTTTTTTTTTTTTTTTTTTTTTTTTTTGCAGTGCTGGGGATGGAACCCAGGGCCTTGTGCTTGCAAGGCAAGCACTTTACTGACTGAGCTATCTCCCCAGCCCTATACCCAGTTTTTGTTTTAGGAGAAGGAGAGAAAGAAAGAGAGAGAAAGAGAGTCATGCAGAATATTAACTCTTTGAATGTATCTGAATGGAACTTAGGACTCCCAGAAAGGGCAGGGAGTCACTGGTCAGTTTCACTCACCCTTCTGCAAATCCCAGATGAGTCCCCAAAAGATGCAACATGCAGTGTGGAGTTGGGTGGTTTCTTTGTGCTGACAATTCAAATAATGATCTTCATGGAGGGCAACAAGTGACAGCAAAGCTCCAGCAACTGAGGGAGGGACCCGAGAGTGTTGCCAGTGGGTGGCTTGCGGAGGACTTTATATGGATCACCCAAATATGGATCAGTCATTTTCCATCTCTGGAGAGGCCATGGGCTCCAAGTGTCCCTATTGAAAAATAACCTTTTTGTGAGTTTCTCCGTGAAAGCTACAGCTGCAGTTTGTGCTCTGCTGCCCAGGAAGTTGCCAGGGGCCCATTTCCCTGTGTCCTGCCTTCTGTCTTATTACAACCTCTCATGTACCCTTCTCCTAATTTTCTCAGTATTTTTGACACCTGTGGTCAGCTGGAAGCTGTCTATATCTGCTTTTCCCATAGCTGTTGCTTGGAACAGTGAGTCCAGGACACCTAGGTTCCCTGGGGTTGGTGTAACCAGTGTCACACAGTGTCCTAACAGTGGAAAAGTACCATCAAGCACTCCTGGACTGAGGTTGGCCACACTGTCTGAATGCTCCAGAGGAGCTGACACCCTGGTCTCTCCTGGCCCCTCTTTCAGGCATCCTTGGTGCTTCTGGATGGGCAGATGCTTCATGCCTGTTTCCTCTGCTCCCATCACCATGTGATGTTCTTCCCTGTGCACCTCTGAGAGTTTTCTTCTTATAAGGGCACAGATCATGGGATTAGGGCCCTTTGTCATCCAGGATGACCTCAACTTAACTTGATGACACCTACAAAGAACCTGCTTCCAAATTCACGTCCCTAGCACTGGGTGGTGCTAGAGGTGGGTTCCCTTCCTTTGAAGCAGCTGGGCCCTCATGGGTGGTACACTCTTCTCTCTGGGTTTGGAAACCAGAAACTCCTTTTGAAGGTGTGCCACATTTGTCTGTCAGTGTTACCCATCAGGGTAAGATCTGCCAGTCACCGAGGTCACTGTGATATTCCAATGAGCCATCCTCCAGAATGCAGAAGCTGGGGTCAGCAGAGAAGATGACGCTCAGTGGAGTCAGATTTGAGTGTCGGTCAATCCAATAATTAACTCAGTAGCTGATGTCGGGATTCCAGAAGTCCAGTGACATTTAACCAGAGTTTGTGTATCGAATTATTTAAGCAATGTGTGTCTGTCTGTCCTCTTACACATCTATCATATTTATATATTTCAAGCTTCGGAGAGAAAGAACATGCTACTTATTTCATGATCACCGCTGGGTTTGTTCTCCATCTCCTTCATTTTCATCTTTGATCACAGGGTGTCATTCCCTCTGCCCACCAGAGCTGTCTGTGCTTGTGAAATGGCTCTCTGTGTAATTGTGACTGCCCCGTTTCCTGGGGATTCATTTTGCCAGCACAATTTGGGAAGAGGTGTCGCTGTGTGAAGTTCTTTCACTTTAATCAGACTGCATTGGTCTCCAGAGTGACACTGAGTGGGACAGACTGTGCAGACTGGGGCCGAGGATGGTGGGTGGAAGCAGCGGGGGGGACCATGCACCATGCTGATCTGTGGACATGGGGAAGGGATGGGTGGCAAAAAAAGGAGGGTGTCAGCTGGAGCTCTGGGAGGGCCCCAGGGCCTCTCCAAGAGTCAGTGTCTCCTACCAGGGCTCCTTAGACGGGGACATCGGACCCTCCACTGGATCCCAGCAGAGGGGTGCTCTTCTGGCTGCTCCCCTGGCTAACTGGGTTCCCTGTTTCTCCATGTGTGCATCCTAGGATGTACATTGCCCTGATTGTGTTGTGCTAGTCTAGCCAGATGCCCTGAGGCTCCTGCTCAGAGTGCAGGAACACACTCTCTGCTTTGAAATTGACAGCGACAAGGAATAAAAAAGGATCTTTAAAAAATTTAACATGCATGATTAATGTTCTTGGTGAATCTTTTCAACAAAGTCTCCAAAACCAGTTTGTCCCTTTGGAGACTTCTTATGAGCATAATTTATCTGCTCATTGCTAGCCAATTTGAGGTCTTTGAGTTAGAAACAAGTATCTAGGGAAGTAAGAAATCACATTAAAAATTCCCAATTGCTAATGTGGAACTATGCAAATGATGTTTTACTTCACTGGTGTCAACAAAGCATGGGGGAAGATGCTGTCTAGATATTTTCTGCTATTCTGAATTCCAGTTTTATAAGGTGAATTTTGGGTCTCAATTTCAAAGATACACTTCTATGCAGAGAGGTTGAATGATCAACCTAAGCTTCCCCAGCTGTTATAAGGGACAGGATTTAAATTACCCTGTGCAGAGCACGTGTTCCTGGGAGGATGGGGCCTGGGTCTTATTATCAGGTGTGAAAGAGCTGGAAGAAATGGTGTAGTGAAAGTACCATATCCCTCCCTTCAAGAATAATATTTAGAATTTCAGTTTCAGTTACTTTTTATAAAAGAAAAACTTTAGATAAGTTAAATTTACCAAATGTTATCTGTGCAAAGGGTAATTCCTAGATTGGGCAGTACCCTGAATAGGACAGGTCTGACTGTCACCAGCTGGAGGGTCCCGGAAGGCTTCTTCAACCTGGTAAGAATAGGTTCTGCAGAATGAGTTCAATCTATACTACGTTGATCCGTGTAAGAGTTTGTGAGAGCAGAAAATAAGGAGGTCTCATTGCTGGAGACATGGACCTTCCCTCACCTGCTTCATGAGTGCCCAATCTGTCTTCCAGAGGGGGGACCTGATGGCCATGGACTGGCACAGTCACTGTGGGTCCTAGGGATACCATGTTCTCTGCCTTCTGCTGAACATTTGCAGTGTCCCTCATGCGTTCCTTGCCTACATGGAGCCAGTGCCTGTGCTAAGACTTCTCCAGGCCAGCTGCAAGCCAACATGCTTCCTGGTGACCACCAGTGGCCACAGTGGTCCTTGCCTTCCTGCATGGGAGAACTCACACACCTAGCACCTGCATGTTCCTGAAAACAAGTGGAGGCCATCTAGAGGGCTCTGAATGGTGCAGCCTCCATGGACATGGACCACCACAGGGTTTAAACTGCCCAGAGTGATGACTGACAAACCCAGAATTGCCAAAACTAAAACCATGTTAACGATTTTAGAATGTTGTCTCACTGAGTTTGCTCATGGTTTGTGTGGCTTTGCTGCTCCGAGATGAGCCGTGAGCGAAAAACTTTCAGCCCCCCCTCCTCTCCCTGGGTCCACACCAACAGTGGGTTTATCTCAATACAGCTATGGTTCCCTGATTCAGGGGGCAGGGCACTGGTCATGAAAGGCTCTCCTGGGCATTTTGGCTTGGGTCAACCTACAGAGTCCGTTGACATAGAATTTCTTAGCAAGTTCAGTACTGGCTGATTTAGCAATGAAAATCTGCCAGAGGCTGACCTGGGTACTCACATGATCTTGATCTGCTTGTTGTTGGGTTGATGACTTTGGAACCTGATCAGCTTCTGCCACCAGAGAGGGGGAATTCTCCCCCAACCAGGGTGCTGACATCATCAGAACCTGTACTTGTCAGAGTTCCCCATGAACCTCCTGAGGTGAAGCTGCACAGGTCAGCTGTTAGTGTATTATTCAGAAAAGTACTGTTTGAAGTTGTTCACTCTTTGCAGATAAGGAAATCTACAGGGAGCATGGGTGAAGACCGAGTGAGAGTCCCTTCTAACAGGGGTGCAGCCAACAGGGATCTTGGTACTCTGTACCACGTGACCCTGTAGGATGACAGCTGGGATTGTGGCCAACAGGGCAGTAATAGGGCCATTAGATTTCTGTGAATTTTACACATTTCTTTTCTTTCCTTTTTTCTTTTTAGTACCAAGGTTTGAATCCAGGGGCGCTTAACCACTGAGCCATATCCCCAACACTTTTTTATATTTTATTTAGAGACAGGGTCTCACTGAGTTGCTTAGGGCCTCACTAATTTGCTGAAGCTGGCTTTGAACTTGTGATCCTCCTGCTCAGTCTCCTGAGCTACAGGCATGCACCACTATGCCTAGCTCATACAATTTCTAAAGTGTACTAGGAGCACATCTATACAAATAGAACTCAGAGAGAGCTTGCTTATTTAACAATGCTTTCCATATAATTTAATCTGCAACCTGACCCTAATTGCTTCCATATAATTTAATCTGCAACCTGACCCTAATTAGATTGACATCTCTCTTTTATAAGAAGAGATACCTTTTGGAACCCATCTGGAAAATTCCAAAGTTAATCCATGATCAAGAAGGAGGCATAATGTAGAATTTAAGTTTGTGAAAAAAAAATCAAACATTTAAAAATAGGATTACAGGGAACAATGTAAAGACTTCAAGAGAAAATGCTGATAATTACATAGTTGTGGAAAAATCTTAGCTCGGTAAATTTTTTTCTTAGTACCAGGGATTGAACCCAGCCTGCTTTACCACTGAGCCACACCCCCTGTACATTTTACTTTTTATTTTGAGACAGGGTCTCACAAAGTTCCCCAGGCTGGTCTTGAACTTGGGATCCTCCTGCCCCAGCCTACTGAGATGCTGGGATGACAGGCATGTGCCACCTTGCCTGGCAAAATCTTAGTTCATGTAAACAAAAAGGATTGAACATAACTCCTGGTTGGCCACCTTCCACATAAGATATTGTCCCCCAGATAAACATGCTTTTACTAAATTACCCCTATCAGTAGGAGTAAGATTTTGACTTGCAACACTCTCTAATAAAGAAATGGTAAATGCAGTTTGTACTCCATCGGACATAACTGCCTCTTTTAACTGTTTCACTAATTTTATATCTAATATTTGATGACATCTCTGATTGTTTTGATCTTCAAATACCGGGAATATTTGGAATACTGATCGAGATTCTACATCAGCCCACTGTCTGGAGGCCAACCCAGTGCAGCAAGTACATGTGCCCCTAAAACTTGGAAAAGAGTGGTGACCTGGATTATATGCCGAAGGATGCGGCACGGTAGGGGCTAAATGCCACTGAGAGAACTTCTTTTCTAGCTCTGTCTCAGATAGTTCCTGTTCTTCAGAGTCACATTCCTGTTCTGAGTCTGAACATCTACTTTCTCTTTTAGAAGCTCAACTTGATTGTTCTTCTTTTACAGTTCCTAATATCTCTTACCCTTCTCTTAGATGTCCTTGAAATTTTGGTTTTTGAAAGTCAGACAGAAACGAACTAATGTCCATATAGGCAAAGTACCAAGAGGGAGAGGCATTTTTTCATTTTGTTTATGGAGGTCCTTTCCCAAATGCTCCCACTGAGAGACAGTAAGGAGCCCTTCTTCTAAGAACCAAGGACAGGCTTCTTCTATAGTTTTAAGAAATGTCCGCACTGTTTTAGACTTTAACGGAGTTCCATTTTCTCTTAACAATGCCTTAAGAGAGCCTTCCATGCAAATTTGTGAAATTTCTGATCCCATGGTTATAATATGGCCTCTCTGATCACCACCACAACAACAAACACAAACCAAGAAAGAAAAAGTAACAAAAATATTAACACAACTAACACCTTACACACATTCATTTACTACAGGATGTCCTTTGCTGTCTCTTGGGACAGCCTTCTGTTAAATTCCCTCACTAGGGGAGCCTTCTGTTAGTACCTTAAGGCCAGTGTTTCCTCAAATAGGGAAACCTGCTAGTTGACTGCTAGTTGACTGTGCTAGTGAAAAATTTTCTCTTTTATTACTTACCTGAGCACTCACTATTCCCCGTACGGGCCACAAAATGTCGCTGTCCAGCGGGACATAAAGACAAGTACACCTCAGATTATCATGAAGGAGCTTTTTTTTTAATTTGGATAACACCTTTATATATAAGCAGTCTCATACATAAGCAATTTCAATCAGATATGTCCACCCAATCCTGTTAAAGATCAAGCAATCATGAGCTCAAACATACATGTAGCCAATTGTAATAGCTTCCTGTTTTTCTCCAGGCATACCAAACATGCCCTTTAGCTCCCTGCCAGCCCACAGGCCACGTTATTTCACAATAACTAAGATCAGAGGCAAGTGTTGAGTTAGAGCTGAGCTGCACTGGCCTGAGGCTTTTGCCATGGGAGTGTCCAATGGGTTGGAAGAGAGCTAAGAACCAGGAAGCCAGAAATTGAGGTCCCAGGCTCTGTGTGTTCAGGGCCCCATCATCTTGTTCCTCTAAAATGTGGAGGAGGATCTCTAGCCAGCCTTTAGGAAGCCCACAGTGAAGCTTCTCACACATCTTGGGAGCAGTGTCCTTCCTGTGGATCTGAGTCACAGGTGTGGACCATGCCGAGCAGCTGCAGGGACTCAGTAACCCCTTCTCTGTCCCCGTGGTGCCCTGCTGAGGACTTCTTCCCCACTTCTATGCAAGGGCAGAATCTGCTCAGAGACAGGATTGTTCAGTGTCTAAATGGGTGGATGCAAGTGCTCTTCTCCAGCAATCCCTAACAATGAAAGGTGTTTTTCCACTGCTGGAGGAAGCCCAGCAACACCACAAGCAGCTTAGGCAGAAATAGAATCTTCCTTTTTGCAGAACTGCTCCTGAATTTAAAAGCTTGCTCTTTTAAAAAGCAGATATATAGTAATTACCAGATACCTTTTGTAAGGGAAAAATTAAGACTTTGAAATAAACCAGAAAATCTACTTAAATATCTTTTCAGCAGAATGCTGGAGTCTCTGGGGAGTCATTTGATTCTTTAACAGGCTATGCACCTCCATCACCTTGAGCTCTCTTATAACTGTGCATGCTTGGATACCTGATAGCAGTGCAAATAATTCTTATCTACAGACACTGGAACATAATCTGTCTGGCAGAAAAAAAAAAAAAAAAACACATGGAGTCCATTCGTATCTCCTTTCCTACTTCTCCTATTAACATGAGCAAATAATTCTCTGATCTTTCCTTTGAACAGGGGAAACAATGATCTGGTTCCCTTAGGAATCAACAGTTAAACAAACTCTTTGCCACATCTTCAGTTTATAGCTCTATGAGAGTCATGATTCTATTATTCTTAAAGTTTCACTTTTGACTCTAATATGGAATTTTGAAATTAAAGTTTAATATTTTTAGAAGATTTACTGATTTGAGTTTTCTTTTCATCTTAAGTTGTAATAATTTGGGAAGACAACTGCTCCTATCTACTTAATATCAGTATAATTATTACTGTGGTTAAAAACAGACAAAATGAAATTTCAAGTTGGTTAACTGAGAAACAAAAGAAGACAAATATTTGTTAATTCGGATAATAGATCATCTAATTGTGTGATTTAAAGGGTGAGGTGATTCCATATAATCAATCTTAGGCTGTTGATATTTGTCTCTGTTTCTTTGTTACTGTAACTGAATGCCACAAACTGAGTAACTTAGGAAGCACAGAGGTTTACATGGCTCACAGCTCCAGAGTTGGGAAGTCCAAGAGCACAGAACTGGCATCTAGCGAGGACACTCGGATGACATCACAGCATGGCACAGGGCATGGTGTAGCTAGACCGAGCAAATGTCTTCTCTTGTAAGGCCACAAAGGACATGATGATGGCCCTACCCTCCTCACCTCATCTAACCCAATTCCTTCCCAAAGGCCTGCCTGGGATGCCTTTGTCATGTAAAGTTTTATATTAAGTTTGCAATACATGAACTTTGGGGACACAATCAGCAACTGTCTTGTATGGACACAGAACTTGCCCAGAACAAAGGGTTCCATGGATGTCACAGGAGAAGACACAGACGTTATGAGGTTGCAAGGTCCCTGGGGGTGGTTCACCCCCCACTGCCTTGCTCTGCACTATCTGGTCTGCCAACTCCCTCCTGGATCTCAGAGGCTCCACTTTTTTCCTTGGTTTGAAACTGCTTTTCCCAGGCCAAGATCTATCTAATTAGGAAATGTGCAAACAGTAAAGAGTTCAGGCTTTTAAGATAAAGGATATGACTCAGATTGCCACTTGCAATATGACTGGGAATTTCATACCAATTCTGACTCCATTTCCCGGTCTTTGAGAAGCAGATAAAGACCACGGAGACAGCAGCCATCATGGCAGCCTCCCTCCTCACCAGGGTGTTTGCAGGGGGCCGGGGCAGCACAGCACCCAGGTTAGTGACTGCGGCCCTGTGTTGTCAACCTGTGGGAAAGTCCTCTGAGCACCAGAGCTTGTAAACTTCTCACTGGGATTAGAGAGGGAAGAAGAGGAAGTCCACAAGCAGGTGTGTGATGTGCTGAGTCCACAGGAGTGAGAGACCCAGTCACCTTGCCCTCACTGCCAGTGGCTGGGCCTGCACATCATCTCTGCTCTGCTCAGGTTCCCTGGCTGGGCTGTTGGTGTTGCACCACCATGTCTGGGAGGCTGCTAATGAGTTGGGTTCTCTCTCTATTTTGCATATTAATCCCTTCTTAGATACATAATTTGCAAATATTTTCTCCCATTTCATAAACTCTATTTTCACTCTATTGATTGTTTTTACTTTTGCTTTGATGCTTGTGGGGTCACAACCCAAAAATCTTTCCCAAGACTAATATCACAGACCCCCACTTTTCTTACAGTGGTTGTACAGTCTACATTCTTCCTTTAGGTCTTTGACCTGTTGTGGGTTGTTTTCCCTTTGGCATAGGGCACCTAGCTCGCTCGTTGTGTGCAAACATCCAGTTTCTCAGTGGATTACTAAAGAGGAAGCTGTCCCCATGAAAATACTCCTTCCCACAGAGAAGGACAGAGCCACATGACTGGCCTGGGCTTTCTGACACCCAAGTGGGTGCAGGTAGACCCCAGGTGTCCCTGAGAGCTCCCGTGGGAGACCAGGCAGGTGTGTCTGAGGGTCATGTTCAGATTAGGGGAGCTGCAGCCTACCTAGCAGATGGCTCCCCCAAAGGATCAGGCATTGGAAGGACTGTGGTGGTAATTGCCGCAGGCAGGGTGTGGCTGTGGAGGTGACCAGAGGTGTCCCTTCGGGCTTTGTGTTTTGTCCTGGTGCCCCACCCCTGCCTCTCTCTGCTTCCTGGGCAGGTCTCCTCTGCTGGGCCCTTCCCCATGACATGGGGATCACCTCAGACCCAGAGCCCTGCAGCAGGCCAGCCATGGACTGGGACCCCAGAAGCTAGGAGTCTGAAATCAACGTTTCTTCCTCTGAGTTCTTCTGGTCACATGTTTTTGTCATGGCCATGAAGCTGACTAGCACATGTTATCTTTGAGTTCTGCCTTAACACTTTGTGACTCTCCTTATGAAAGTTGACTTGTCCCCAGAAAAGGAAGCCTCAAGATGGAGCTCTTCCAGGGACCTCTGCTGATCCAGTTGGCAGATGGCCCACCTGGTCCTGGCTCGGAACCCTGCTGAGCTACACAGTGCAGATCCACTGTGGAACACAGCCAGTCCTGGAGTCCCCATCCCCCCTCATCAGACCCAGGAGTCCGGCCAGCCTGCTGCTCCCAGCTGAGAAGGCTGTGCTGAGTGCCAGGTTCCATCCGTCCAGATGACCCACAGACTGCTCTGCCCTGTGCTGACTCAGCTCCAGAGTGACTCCATTTGTCACCTCCAGGTTGCTGATTCTTGGTGGGGATGAAAACATAGACCAAGTTTTCCAAACAGAGGATCGTGAGTCCAGACGAAAGGAAACATAAGAAGCAGGGCTGGGTGAGGGAATTCCGAGGAATAGGAGTCCCCTTTCCAAGGTGGTTTCTGTAAGTGCTTGAAATTACTACAATTAAGCATCTAAGCCTCCCCCAAAACATGGCTCAGACACGTGGGTAGCAGATGGTAATTGGGCTTGTTTTGAATCGAATATTTACCCCGAGTTTTCCTCCAGCTTTCAGTGAGAAGATCAACACCAAATATCTAAGACATGCTGTCTTATATTTTAAAAAAGTAAAGCAAAGGAAGGGGAAATTGCCAATTTTTTAACTTCAAAATTAAATTATAGATACACAGAAAAGTGTTCTCTTAATAGTTTTGCCTCCATGACTGCCCCACTCCTGCCTGGCCCCTTCATTAACTTCCAGAGCAGATGTCTGAGGTATCTGTGTTCTGCTGCTGATTATGAGGAAGTAAAAGTGAAGGTGAGTCCCAGGCTTCAAGAAAGAGACTCACTGGGCTGGAAAGGGGACAGACAATGACAGGTGGTGGCTGGAGCTGCACAGGAATAGGGGGAAGAGGTGGGGGACCGGGCAAGGCTGTTCAGAAGGAAGGGCCAGAGAGCACCTCTGGGAGACAGGCTCTCTGAGTTGCCATCTAAAAGAAGCATGGGGAGACCTGGAGGACCTCCAGGGGAAGGTGCTTCTATCCCCTTTGGTGATACACATGGTGTACTAAGGAAAAGTGATGAATCAGTGTGGCTAAGGCAGATGACAGGAGGCTGTGCAGAAGCTGAGCTTGGAGGGTGACTCTTAGTCCATTTTCTGTTGCTCTAGTGGAGTATCTGAGGCTTGGTTATTTATAAAGGAAAGAGGTCCTTTGACTCTTGGTTCTAGAGGCTAGATATCCAAGGGTGTGGCCAGCTGCTCTCCACACTCTGGTGGTTCTCCTTTTGCTTTGGCTCCTGGTGAAGAGCAGAAGGGCCAGCAGATCTGTGTGGATGAGAGAAGAGACCATGGCAGGAGGAGACTTTAGCCAGCTCTTGGGTCTCCACCTGTGGCTCACATTCCTCCCACACACCCACCTCCCAGCGCTGCCTCCCCGAGGTTTGAGGATCTGACTTATGACCTTCCAGGGCACTCCAGCCCCAGCAGGGGGCTTTGCTGAGGACTGTGGATGTCGAGCACGAGGGGAATGTGCTGGAGAAACTTGAGGAGGAAGAGATGTTCCCTGTCTACATGTAAGACTCCTTTGGTCTGCCATGCAGGGACAATCATCAGTGGAGACGAAGCAGGGCACCTGTTAAGCAGGTGCTCAGAGTTCACACTGGAAGTGAGGGTGACATAGAAAGAACTGGAAGCTGTGAAGACTGGGAAGTGTTTGACTTGGGATGAATCTGAAGGCAGAGTCCATGAAAGGCTCATGTCATGGGTGGGATCATGGCCTTCCAAAGGTGTGTCCTTAGCTCTGTCCTGGAACATGTGGATGTGGTCTTATTTGAAAAAGAATCTTTGCAGAGATAAGTTCCAGATCTTGAGATGAATATCCTGGATGACTCAAAGGGTCCTAAATCCAATGCATTATGGGTCCTCATAAGGGGCAGAAAGGAGAAGACAGATCAGGAAGAGAAGGCCGATGAGTTCAAGGCAGAGTGGAGCTGGCAGGGCCAGCAGGGTCCCCATGGTTTTGGCGGTGTACAGCCCTGGGTTCAGACTTCCAGCCTGAACTGTGAGAGAGTAACTATTGTTTGCAGCCACCGCAGCTCTGGACAACAGGTTGGGAGACTAGGTATGGTGGTGTGAGTCTGTAGCTCAGGGGAGCCCAGGCTGGAGATGCATCTCTCCAGTTGGTATCTATGAATACTCCTTTTACAGCTGGGGCTCAGAACATCTCAGGGGAGGTGGTGTGGGTGCAGGAGGGACTGCATGCCTGGTCCCAGAGCAGGCCAACTCCAGAGGTCAGCAGAGAGGAGGCATGTGGATGGAGCTGGCCTCTGTCAGGAGAACCAAGGAGGAACCTTGTCACTGAAGCTCAAGGAGGTGTATACAGGAGGGAGGGAGCATTGCTTCTCTAAAAGCTGACAGCTTAACTGAGACAAGAGACTTTAGCCTGACAAGCAACCCAGCTCCTGTTTATTCTGAAATAAAGGAAATTAAGAAGCATTGCTTTAGAGACTTGTTGACTTTAAAACATAGATATTGCAGTCAGGTACCATAACTTTTATTTTGATAATGTGTACTGTACTTGTAAGAAGAATTTTTTTTTTCTTTTTGGTACTAGAGATCGAACTCAGGTGTACTGGAGCACTGAGCCACATCCCCAGCCCTATTTTGTATTTTATTTAGAGACAGAGCCTCACTGAGTTGCTTAGAACCTCACCATTGCTGAGGCTGGCTTTGAACTCTCAATCCTCCTGCCTCAGTCTCCTAGCTGCTAGAATTACAGTCATGCACCACTCTGCCTGGCAAGAGAACTTTCATCATTCTTTAGGTGCATAGAAGGCCTTCTTTTTCAGTGACTTTGTGTATCTAGAATTTACAGATTTCTGTATAAGGACTAGACTTGAGAACACATTTATTAGTTTATAATAATATCAGATACAGTTCTTTGGGCAGGAAAAAATTTTTGAGCAAGCTATTGAATTTTTTCTTTTGATTAATTTTCAAGTAATAATTATCATAATGGGAATTAACTTAGGAATCATACTTCTTGGTTTTGAACATATTGTTATGCTTGTCAAAATTTTAATGTTTCAAAGTTTACCATAATAACTGAAAGAGTTTTAAAAAAGAAACATGAGTTATCACAGATAAGTCTGTGGAGGTAACAAAGAGAGTGGTGGGGGAGGTCAAGGCTAGACTTTAACACCACTCACCTCTCTTAAACCAGCACAGTGACAGCTCCCGTCAGAAAGGGTCATCCTATGTAATTGGTTAAAAAAAGGAATGACTGCCTCAGAATTCAGTAAATGGAGCAAAAGTGTCAAAAGGAATCTTGCTGAGTGAAGCCATTTGGAAGTTACACCAAGATGACAGTCTTAATGATATTGGCATTGCACTCTGTCTGTTTGCTATAAGTTTAAAATTAATTTTGCAGGCCTTGTAATTTAAATATTTACACTGTCGACATTAGAAGTTATTACTTCTGCCTATGTGAAAATTTATATCACTACTCCCACACAGGATGTTTCTAATAAATAGTGCTCTATAAATCCACCTGATTCTTTTTGTCTCCAGGATCTTTTGGTTTCTGCTTATTCTCTTCTTGTTGACCCACCCAGCAGCATTTCTCCTTTCCTTTCTTTCTCCTATTTCTGCCCTCCTTCCTCTCTGCCTCCCTCCCTGTCTCCCTATCTCCCTTTTTCCACACTGAATGAGGCTTCTTTTGCACATTATTTGTAAAAGGACCACTTCAGTTTTTGTTGACATGTGTTTCTGCAATTATATTTAAATAAAGTATTTCATTTCCAGCACAAACATCTTTTCTTCCAATTTTTGTTCACTTTCATCTATTGTAGATTTGTTATAAGAATGGTTCACTCTTTTTTAAGACATTAGTTGATATTTAATATGAAAGGAAGTAAGTACCAATTGTTATTCCTTACAGGTAAAATATGAACTTAAAGTTATAATTAAAGAAACTTTATCTCAAGACTTAAAAGCACCTTTTTAAATTTTGATAATCTATGAAAGCATTTATTTTTAATGTAAAACTAATGTACAGTTATGGAATGATGGTGAAGAGCTCTCTTTCAAGATGTGTTCACTTTAAATCTTCATTAGAATCTTGAGTTGCCTCCCTCTATATCAAGTGAATTAATATGGACCCATTTCTCAGATGTTAAAAAGATGTCATTTTATTTTATTTATTTATTTTTTTGTATATTAACTCTATCCTTTTTTCCATTCTAAATATTAGCTGCAAAATGAATGGGAAAATGATTCAACTCGTATACCATTAATGGAAGAAGTATCTACATGGAAGAGTAGAATTTTGAAGAGGACAGCTATTACAATATGTGGATTTTGGCTGATTCTTTTCATTTGCAAGCAAAAATTTCAGAGAAAAAACCCTAATATTTGTTTTTAAATTATGTATGTACATCTTATTCAAATCATCCTCATATTGCTTTTAATAACCATCTGTGGTACAATATCATTTCATTCTTTGCCTATAATCCATAGGAAAATTATGATAATATAAAGCAGAGAATTTTTCTTTAGAAAGTGATTTTTCAATTTGAGTTGTAAATATAGTTTATTATATTTTGTTAATTTTGATAAAGCAGTAAATTATACCTAATCATTTAGTTTGAACATTCAACTAAATCTCATTCAAAATAAAAGTTTCATCTAATATTTTATTTTAAAGTCTGTTCATCATAGATAATCTTAAGAGACTTTGTAAAGAATTCATAAGTCAATAACTTTAGTTCTTATTTACCCCTTCTATTACTACAAAATAAGGACTTTTGCTGCATTTTTTGAGTTATATTTTTAGGAAATTATTGATTTTGAAAACATTTCATAAAATGCAAAGGATGAAGGTAGAATGTAAAAGTTTATAATTGTGGATTAAGTACATAGGAAAAATATTCCAGATGTAAAATACAAAAGCAGAAAATCAGAATAGTGTGAAAAGCATAGAGTACATTAGAATTTTCCATGTAAAGTATTTCTGAAATATAACCTAACATAGGTATAACGTTCTGAGGGATTTTTATGAAAGTGGAATTTGACAAAAATTTTCACACATGTAAAACAAGATTTATCTTATCATAATCAAAATATTGATATTCAGATTTTTAAAATGAAGTGAATAAAAGGAACAGTCCCAATTTAGCAGGCAAAGTGGTATATAACTCTTCCATATTTAAAGCTGATGCAGTTATTTAAAATTGCTTGAGAAGTAAATATGCAAAGGGAAAGAATTCTTGAAAAAATCTGTGATGATTTTAAACTCGTATTTCTGTAAATTTGTTGAAAAATGTGGAAATTGTACTCTTCAAAGTAAACTGATCATACTGCAAAAACTATTGGGTTTTTCTTGAAAAGGGGCTAGACAGATCAATATCTGAATGTCTGTGATAAGCCCTTCATAAACTTTTTATTTATGTCATAGGATAGTGCCATGAGAAATATATTCTACTTTTACAGAAATTGAATCTTACAGACACTGTTGAAGTAAATTGTTGAAATTCACATCACTAAAAATACCAACTGGGAGTTTGTTCAATTTCTACTGTTTAAATTCAGATCCCATGCTCTTTCCAGCATTCATTCATTCATTAAAGTACTAAGCACTTACCATGTGCCCCCATTTTAGGAAACCAATGATCCCTACCCTTAATGCAAAACTTACATTTTAATAGAAATAAACTACAAAGCATAAGATACCATAAATACTTTTTATAAAAATTATACGAGGTGAAACAGGAAAGTGTAGGATGAAGATAGTATTTTAGAGAGCAGTGATGAAAGACCTCACAAACTTCAGGTCTTCTGTGAAAACAAAATACAAAACAAGGGCTGGTGTTGTAGTTTAGTGGTGGAGTGCTTGCCTGACTGTGGCACTAGGTTTGATTCTCAGCCCCACGTGTAAGCAAGTAAATAAAATGAAATAAAGGTCTATTGACAAATAAAAATATTACAGAGCAAACCATGCAGACATCTGGATAAATCCATTCAAGAAAAAAAAAAAAAAAAAAAAAAAAACCAGGCAAAAATATCACTACAGTGCTGAAATGCTCCAGAAACTGCAAGGAACTCTGAAGGTCTGCAATCAGTGTGACTAAAGCAAATACTAACACAGAAACAAGAGGAGCCTGTATTATTTGAACCTCTTACTTTAAATTAACTGAACTTAAAAACCTTTGGCACATTTTGGATAGAGAAGATATCTGATGTATATTTTAAAAGCACCTCTTCTACTTTTAAAATGGACTGGGGATACAGTATGGAAGCTGTGGGACTCTCTAGGAGGCTGCTACAGTGAGTTAGCAATGCAAACAGTGGAACCAGCTGTGCCCAATATAGGCTTTTAAAGAACCGATAGGATTTACTTACAAGCAAAAACCAATAACCTAAGATAATTTTTTGGTTTAAATACCCAGAAGGATAAAATTGCCACTTACTGAGATAAGGAAGTCTCTGAAACAAAGAGCAAGTAGAAGGGTGAAGGAAGCGATCTGAATAAATAGAATATATTAGAAATTCAGGAGAGAGAGAAGAATATAAAAATTAGAAATTTATAACTTTGAAAATATGCCTGAATTAGATAACAAGGGAGTGATGTAGACCAAGAACTGAGCTCAAAGGCACTGACATTTATAGGACAGGGAAACAGGAAGAACTGGGGAAGACTGAAGAGTGGCCAAATGATGTTGTTAGACAGAGGCCAACAACTTCAAACTTATGGGTCTAATTCAGCCCAACAGGTGGTTGGCAGCATTAACAACAGAGAAAAGTAAATTAAAACCCAAGGAGATAAGGTAGTATGGATATAGAATACAACTCACATATTGATAGTTAAACTGTAAATTGGTGAAAGCCACCTTGGAAAACATGGTATCTACTAAGTTTTACACATTTTCCTGATGACCCAGCAGTACTACTCTTAAATATATGCCCTAGAAAAATGAGATGCACACACTCACAAAAAAACATCAACAAGTGTTCATAGTAAGCTTATCAGTAGCCCAAAATTTCTAATCACCAAAATATTCTTCAGCAGTAGAATGGATAAATCAACATATACACAATGAATACTGCATAGAGCTTAAACAGCAAACTGTCTACATATAAAAATGGGTGAATCTTATAATTTTTAAAAGCCAATCAAAATTTTGTACTATATGAATACTCCATCTATATAGGGTCAAAATAGGTACATCTTATTCACGGAGTAGACGTCAAAATAGAGATGTCTTTAAGGTAGATATTAACTAGGATAGGAAGCAAGAATGCTGGAAATATCCTGCATCTCAGTTTTGCTAGGAGTTACTTTGATATTTGCATATAAATTCAGAAATACATACAATATCTAAAATTCTAAGACAAAGGGGTTATTAAAAACTGCATGTGTTAACAAAATGGGTTTTGGAGGTCTGTAGAGTAGAAAAAGGGGAATAGAAAGGAGGAAGAGAAAGGGGGTCACTAGGGACTTAAAGTGGAGTAAATGAAATTCCGCATGTATGATCATCTCAAAATGATCCCAACTATTAGGTGCATCTATAATGCACCAATAAAAGCAAAAAATAAAGTAGGATATGAAAAAATAAAACTTAAAATACTGCACAACAACCTAAATTTGAAAACAAGTTTGAAATGTAGGTCTTATTTTTCTTTTATATCATAGTATTACAGATGCAATATTGGGGTTCATTTCTACACAATCATACAAGTATAGAATATAATTTGCTCCAGGTTACTTCCCCTTTCCCACCCATCCCCTTTCCTTTCCTTGACCTTTACTTACTTTCCCCTATTATAATGTTTTAATTATATGTAAATTTGAAATTTACTTTGGTATAGTCATATATGTGTATGGGATAGTTTGATTATTCTCTAAACTATAGATATTACTGAAAAGAAAATACTAAACATGTTTTTAGGAGGATTGTAAAACAATTTAGATCTCATCTCCCTGTCATGTGATGCCTGAGGTTACGAGACATACTCAGCATCCTCAGTGGCAGAGATGACTCAGCCCCAGGGTCCTGGCATCTGCAATGGAGCTCTGGGCTCATCCACCTGGACTGGAACTGAGCAGAGTTATTTGAAAACATGATCCTGCCCTCCAGAGCTCACCTCCAGTTGGGAAGATAAAATACACATATAAAAACCATTGCCCATATTTCCATTGTGGCTTGTGGGGGCTGCACAGGTCTGAAGGTAGCATTGCCCACTGTACTGGTCAGGCTAGGTGAGCAGGATTGTAGGGTGAAAGGGAAGGTGAAAGAGAGATGGTAGGAGACATGATGCTACTTACGGCAATTCCTGTGCCTAGGGGGAATATCTAAGCTCTCAGTGCTGGGGTGGATGTGTCCAAAGGAACCCTGTGCTGGAGGATCAGGGTTTGTGTCCTCTGGAACACTAGTAAGACCCAGAGTGACTGTGGAGGACATGAGGAATGTCCATGCAGGACCAGCTTAGGCCATGTGGGTTGACATCCTTTGTCACAACTTCCTTCCCTGAGTCCTGCCAGCACTACCCATGGGGCACAAAGTGTGCAGAACCTTCTGCTGACTCCAGGGCCCATAGAGACAATTTTCACCAGGTGAGTGGGTTTTGACTGGCTCTGCAGACACTTTGGACAGGTCCACAGCACCACCCCATGAGTTATCAGCATGTCCCCAGTGATGGCAGCTCCCTGGAAGGATTTGGCCTGGGCTCTTACCTCAGTTTAGGAACTTGTGTCACTGCAGTGTCCCTACTCTGGAAGAAAGCTCTGTAGTGAGTTGGGCTTGGGCACAGGCTCCTTGAATCAGCTGGTGGACAGAGTGGGAAAGGCTGGGTGGTGGTCTTCTTTCCAGCAGCCTCACCCACAAATCACTACTAGAATAGGAATGGTACAGCAGGTGCTGAATCATGTACAAAAGGATAGGCACTCAAATGCAAGAGCCCCCAGGCTGTGGAAGGCTCTGGAAACTGCCAAGGTGTCAGCAATCAGATTGGTGTCTGAGGACTGTGAAATGCAGCTGAGAAATATCTCAGCTGCGTGTCTAGCAGTGGGCCCAGGACTGAGCAGGCAGCTGAGCTGTTCACCTCCACTACAGCTTGTGACCCAAGTTGAGTACTTCTGAGCATGCACCATGGCCCTAGGCCCATGTTCCAGGCCCAGGACTGCCCATATGATACTTCCCCTGATCACCTCTGATAGGGTGAACTGACATCGTGAGGCTGGAGGCACAACCACCCCAGGCAGTGTGCAGTCAGGGCTGCCCCTGCCCATCAGGCCTCTGGGGTGAGTCCACCCAGAGACCAGAAGTGTTTTAAACAAGACTTTCCCCAGATGATGGTGGATCCCAAGAAAGCTGGATGAGGCCCACATACATCCTCTCTTTCCATTCAGACTTGGCCTTCCTGCTTGGTCTCTGCAGGCTCCACAGTCACAGTGTACCCAACACAGAGGTACCTAACTTGACTTGAATATAGATTTTCATGCCCTTCTTGTTTCTTCTGATCAGTGATGCCTGTTTCTTCATTTTCCTCTCTTTAGGCAGAAGAAAGAGATACTAGCCATGTGGATGAAGCTGGTTCTGGAGATGAATTTGTGCCCATGTGCATACTTTTCTCCATCCTGCTAGCCATGGAGAGAGCAGATAGGAATTCCCAGAATAGCCATAACCCCAGGAGCCCAGGGAACCCTCACTTTGCCCCTCCTAAGCTGCTCACCTGCAGCCTTCATTCACACAAAGACCTTGTCAGAGGAAGTGAGAGCCAGGCTCCTGCTGTTGACCACAGCTCAAGCCGGGACATAAAGTAGGTACACTCTTTGCTTGTCCCACATCTGGACAACATCTAGGTTCTGTTTGCTTTCTCAGGTATCAGATGGATCCTGGATTTGGGGTTAAGTAATTGGGTAAATCACTGAAGCTCAATCTTATTTCTTATCTGTGAAATGGGGGAACTGCCTCCCCCAGTTTGTGGAAGGAAAGACCCCAGAACAGGAACTGGTCACTGTAGTTGTTCACTGCAGTCAGTTCTGACCCCTGCATGGACTAAGAGGAAGGGATCCGAGGCCCAGGTCTGCAGTGCCTAGCTCTGTAGGCCAAGGCCCAGTGAGAGGGCAGCAGGAACAAAACAGAAGCAAGAGCACCAGAAGCTAACAGTGGCTGGCTAACAGGGACTCAGTCCTAGTGTTTGGAACTCAAGCTGCAGGGCTTGTGTAGCCACACCCCTCCACAGTGTCCACCTAGCCTGCACAGGATCAGTGGGGAGTGGTACCAGTGATCAACTCCACTTCAGATGCCTCTTGATGTACATTATAAAATCATAAGCCTAGGTAGGAAAACCTATGACTAGACCATTTGTACCATTTTTGATCTCAGACATGTGATTACCATACATAAAGTTGGAAAAACATAGATTTGGGAACATGAAGAACAATGTGAGGTTGTGCCTCAGTTTCCCCATGTGAAGCTGTAGTGGCCATGAATTTCCTCCACGAACATGCTGTGTGTCGGCACTTGTGGTTTGTTGTTGTGTCTGATCACTGAGTTCTTGCTTCTGTTTCAGCAAAGCCAGCAGCCCCAGATTCATGTGGCAATGTCCTTGGCCAGTCATCTTCCCAGTCACCCAGGCCCATGTAAGCATCTGTTTTGAAGGTTGGGGAGAAAGAGAGATGAATGAACCGTTTTTGACCTGAGGGTCAGGAGGGCTGGACATGAACCACTGTTGCTGTTGACTCATAGGTCTCCTGAGTCTGGGTACCTTGGTTCATGAAGGGGGACAGTTGTATTCCAGTCAGATCTTACTTTGGGGATGGTATGAAGCTCAGGCCAGCTGGAGCTCAAAGCATGCACCTGAGACTCCTCCTCATCCTTCCACAGCAACTGCAGGTCTCCAGTTCCTCTCAGAACCTGTGCACCCCCACACAAAGTTCCACCAGCCTGCACCTGGGACCCAGTGAGGGAATGCTTGTCCTTGCCATGAGCTCCCCAGGGCCCATTCCCCCATTCCCTGCTCCTTGTGACTGCTTACCTGCCTTTGTCCAGGCTCCCTAAGGCCCTTGGGGTAGTCTGGCTGAAAGTCCTTCCTGAGCACAGGGCTCCATTTACTGTAGGAAAGGCATGCTTCCCAGGGAAGTCTCAGAATTCTGACTGTAGTGCAGATAACAGGATCACTGCCTTCACAGGGTGGTGCTGGAAGCAGAGAGGCACAGGGTGCAGTCCACAGTATGTGGTGAGCACAGCAGAGCATGGGTGTCCTTCCTGAAATCCTGGCTTACAGGGCACAGCTACTCAGCACCTGGTCACAGAATACAGGCTCCACCTGTGTTATTGCATGGGACTGCAGGAGAATACTAGATATATGTCCAGGGGTCCTTGGAGGAGTCCAGGCTGCTCCAGTATGACCACCCACACTATGCCACAGGTGGGAGTGTCCAAATAGCTGATTTAGAAATGCCACAGAAACCCTACTGAGCTCACCCAGAATCAACCTGCTGTCTTCCTGTCTTTAAAATAGCAGGTGAGAAGCAGGCCTGGGGCCATGGTTGCATAGCTGTGTCAGCATGGACAGGTCACTGCACCTCTCTGAACCAGACTCTCCATGTTTTGACCAATACAAGCAGCATCAGAGTCTGCTACAAAGGCACACCAGGGACTTATGGATGGGCAGTGCTGTACCACTGTGTTCACTGACTGCCTTTTCTTTCTTGTGATAGCAGAGCACAGGGGCAGCAGCTCCTGCTCCCTGTGATCCAGCAGCCCAGTCCCTGAGAAGAGCCCTGTCAGTGTCAATTGTTTGGTCCTGGACATCCAGCCGAGTGACCCAAGTGCCAGCCACAAGGTGCCTGGAAGATAAGGGCTTCAGGGAAGTCAGCCCTTGATGTCTCTCCCTATACACACTTCCTCAGAGACTTCACCTGCTTTAGCTGGTATCTCCTTCAAGGCACAGGGTCTGTCTGTCTGCACTGTCTCTCACATGCATACAGAACCCCAGCTATCTCAGGGTTATGGAGTCAGTGACAGTAGGAACTCAGGGCCCCTTCCTCATTATCTGAGATGTTGTCTGAGGAGCACTCAGTGTGGGGCAGGCTTTGGGGCACAGCATCTAGAGAAGAGACCAGGCAATCAGTACAGGAGGACGGAGCTCTCTCTTTCAAAGTTGAGGGCTCTCCAGGGAACACACAAATGGCCCACACCTCATGTCTCCTCCCCAAGGATGAGTGCTGGAGGAATAGGCTTGGGCTCATTTCCACAGCCAGGTGGCACAGAGATCCTGCACCCTGAACCTCATCCAGATGGATGATGTGGGCAGAGATGGTGGCACGGGATTATCCAAACCATGGAAAGACCTAGTACCTTCAGGCAGGACCTTAGGCTACTCACAGGACCTGTCTCCTCGAAAATGGGGACAGTGTGCTTTGAGGTCAGACTGAAGCCCATGCTCAGTAAAAGAGGGCTCCTGAGGCAGGCAGGGCAACCTCCTCTCCCCTTCATCTGGGACTACCCTGCTTGACCCATCTCTGCCTAACTACTCTCTCAGCTACTCTCTCCTCAGACATCCAGGTCATCTGCTGCTCTGAGGAAGACAACTACATTGAGATGTACTGAGAGAAGACCCAGGCCCTGCAGCACACCAAGAAAGAGTGGGCAGCCATGGGACAGTACCCATCCCTGCCAAGCGCAGCAAGCTATGCCTGGTCTTTGCCCTCCACACACCCCCTGCCCACTCAGCTTCAACTTCAGGGACTCAACCCTTGCCTGGGAGGTCATGGCTCACCCAGGAGTTTCCTTGGCCACTCAAAGCCAGACCTCTGCCACCACTCAGTCCACCATCCTCCAGACCTGAATATTGAGAAAGGACAACCTATCAGTCCTTGATGTCAAACGAGAATCTCCATGTTAACCCCTCACTTCCTGATGTCCTTTTCCTACAAAGGCTCTGGGGGTTCAAAGGTGGGACTCAAACCCTTGGATGCATCTAGAGTAAGAGAAAAATGACAGAAATATGGATTTATATGCAGTTCAGTCCAAACTGGGAGACAGTTTCTGCCTTCCTGGAACCCACAGAGGCCTGAGAATTAACCTGAGAAGATCACAGCAGAGCCCAGAAAGTTTGTTTGGGTCCTGCTGGCATTAATCTCCTGTGCCAGGGCTTTGATGGGCAGTGTCGACTCAGTTCTGTTCTGGGCATCAGGATGCTGGTAAGGGGCTGAGATGGAAAAGAGCTTTAAGAACATGTTGGCACCATGCTGTGTCCATCTAGACATCCCACTTAAGAGAGGGCTGCTGGGTAGAGGTGATGGGTCACATTGCAGGCAAGCAGGAATATGCTTTCCCAGGTGGCAACCCCACTCTGGGTTGCATAAGCTCTTCTCATGCTTGATGTTCCCATCCTGATTTTTATACTGCCCTCTCCCCACCTCTCAACATGCATCCTGCTGGAAGGAACCCAGTAGATGAGGCACCAACCCATAGTTGCAAAGGGTTTGGACTTGGCCCTGAGCTTTGTTGATGGTTGTCAACAGAGCTTCCTGTGGATCAGTCTGCCAGCTTGCAGTGCATGTCATAATGTATGCTTTTCAAGAAAAGTCATACAAACTGGAGTTACTCCTGGCAGCCATAACCTATGTGAACTCTGTGTGTCCATAGCTGGGTTCGAAGCTTTGTTAAACCAAACATAACTGACCCTTGGAAATGTGCTCAATCTCTCAAACTTCTAGTTCTCTGTGTGAAATGAAGGCAATAATAATGATACTATAGGTGTAATGAGAGTTTTAAATTAAATTATGTGTATAAAGCACCCAGAATATTACAGGCATCAAATAATTGTTAGTTATACTATTTAATTCCTTTTTTCAAATCAAATGAAATCCCAAAATTATTATAGAAATTAACTTGTGACCTTGTGCAGAAATAATTCCTGCAGCTCCATAGACTGCATCTGTAGGAAAGTTCAAATTTTCTCTCTGAAGATTCAATAATTGAATCTGCTCAGAAAGACAATAGAGGGATTCACGGGAGAAAAGGCACACAAGTTCAATAGCATGCACATGTGTACAGGAGCCACACAAATATGAAATTCAAAAGGAGGAGCAGAGAACTGAAAGTGTTATGCCCCATGGAAAGGAACGGTGCAATCTTCCAGCAGCGGTGTCCACAAGCCACCAGGATGTGGGAGAAAGACCCTGAGAACTGAAGCTGTGGCCCTATTCACAGATCAGGTGATTGGGCAGCATCTCTTGTAGGTCTTCAGAAGCAGGAAGACCTTGCACCTTCACTGTTCTTGACTCTGTTGCAGAAAGTAACTTAAGGAGTAGACAGGTCTTAGCAGCTGAGAAGGAATGTGAAGAGAAAGTGTCAGCATGCACCCTCAGAAGAATGTGGGTGGCCCCCAGACCCGGGGGCCACTAGGGCTTGCGGTGCAGCTTTCATTAGGGTGTGGAATCCAGTGGGTGTGTGGTATCCACAGGACTGGGCTCCTCTCCTGGTTGGGAAGTGCTGAGCACGGGCAGGCCCCCAGGAGGGGTCTGTTTGGTATATAGGCTCCACTCTCATTCATGCCTCTGGCAGTTAGGTTTGATGGTGGGACCTGATGGGGCAGAGAGTCCTGGTGGTCAGGGTCCAGTCAGCAGTTAGCCCAGCCTCACATGGGTAGGGTCTATCTCTATTGAAGTCTCCTGGCTTGTCTACTCCCAGGAAACATAGGGAACTAGAAAGTGACCAAGTAATTCATGGGCCATTTAGAGCATTCTTCGGTTCTGGTACCTTCCTGACCTTATTTGCCCTTGCTAGCTCACGTATTATTATAGACCTTATGAGCTGTTTGTTCTATGGTTTAACAGGGTGTTTGTTTTTCCTTTAGGGACCCTGTGTCTTCTCTAAGTTTCTCTCTGTGGCAATGGGGTTGATGTGGTCTTTCTTACACCAGAGAGGCAGACAAGGATCCTCGCCAGGGCCCACGGTTGGCCTCACCAGGGTCCATTTCCTCTGCAGCATCCATTTCCCCTAGAAGTGGACACTTCAGGACTGTTGCTGTGTCTGCAGCTGTCCAAACCAAAACATTGCAGACCAGCATGTTTGGGGCGTAGCATACTTTACTTTTCCACACATACCAAGAAAAATAAAATGGTTGCTGTTCAGAAAGTGGTGTTAATGTCTTAATCTTTAAGGATTTTCCTCCTGTGGGAAATTTTAAGCACTTTAAATTGATTTAATTATGTTATTACTGAGAGAAAGTCATTTAGTTCTTCAGGAGCATCTGGAGGAATGCTATTCTGTCAACTTCTACTGATAACTAACAGTGTGCATGTGGTCGGGTAGACTACAGACAGGTAGAAAGATGCAGAAGGGAAAATGAAAGAGAATATATATGTTTTTATTTCCATAACAGCTTTCTCTAATCCCACTGGTTTCTGACCTTCTGAGTTACAGGACTAAAATTTCACCAAATGTAATTTACAGTTCACTATGTGTAAAATATATTCTGAATGTGAGTCCCTTTATTTTCTGCACAGTAATTAGTGGGGCCTAACTAACAAATAAAAGTTGACTGTATTCAAAGTTGCCACGTGTGTATATTGTGCACCAGTCACCATGATCATGCCAGTCCATGTGTCCTCTGCCTCGTGGGGACTGCGTATGGACATTGTATGCATGTGTGCTGAGCACATGGGAGCCACCCTCTAGAGCGCCCAACATGCCATCACTGTGTCATCATCAGCAGTGGTCCCTGTGCTGCACCTCAGACCCCAGGGCAGATTCATTCTTTCTTGTGCACATCACACCCTGGAACCAGCATGTCCTGTGCACATCACCCTGGCCACAGCCATCCTCCTGTCTGCTCCTGTGAGCCAGCTTTTCTAGAGTTCACATACAAGTAGGATCATGTGGTTTGCCTGCTGCCATTTAACAGAATGTTTCCAGACTCATCATAGGGTCACAATGACAGGGTTTCCTTCTTTTTAATGCTGAATAACATTCCATTGGACCTATATACCTTGGCTTTCTAATCTACTCATGGGAGGGTGGATGCCTAGGCTTTTCCTACCGTGGGCTGCTTGGTGGATTCGACCTTGAATATGGCACTACAGGCATCTCTTCAACACATTGACTTGGATTCCTCTGGTTCTATAGCCTGAAGCAGGATTTACTGGACCCTGCAGTGGTTCTATTTTGAAGTTTTTGAAGACCTTCCATGCTGTTTTCCATAACGGCTACACCAATCCACATTCCCAACAACAGCAGCCAAAGTGCACTTTTCTCCACATTCTTCATAATAGCGATATCTTTGACCTTTTTGACAACAGTTTTTGAACCAGGCGTGAGATGATGTGGTCTTTCCTACACCAGAGAGGCAGACAAGGGTCCTCACCAGGGCCCACGGTTGGCCTCACCAGGGTCCATTTTCTCTGCAGCATCCATTTCCCCTAGATGTGGTCTTTCCACATCTAGGTGTGAGATGACACCTTCTCCTGTTGTGAATTTGTGTTTCCATAATGACTAACAGAATGCTGTGTTTTTCCAAGAATGGCGGGCTGTTGTATGCCTTCTTTTGAGGAATGTCTGCTCAGGTCTTTCACCCATTTTCCTCAGGTCACTTGTTTGTATGATGTTGCAATGTTTCCATTTCTTTGTGTTTTGATGATTAACCACTGTAGATGATGGGTTGTAACTGTGTCTGCAGGGTCCAGTAATCCTGCTTCAGGTGTGTGGATCCATTTCTGGGCTTCCTGTGGATTTCTGTTCTTTCCAATGATCTACCTGTCTGCTCTTATGCTACCACCAGGCTAGTTTGCTTTTGATAGCTTTGTAATACAATATGAAATCAGCAAGAGTGATGTCTCCTGCTTTGCACTTTCCACTCAAGGTGTTGTTGCTATGAGGCATCTTCTGGGGTTCCATGTGAGTTTTAGGATTGTTTTTTCCTATGTCTATGAAAATTGTCAGTTGAATTTTGATGGGAATTGCATTGAAACTGTAGATGTTGTGGATAGTGTGCACATTTTTTTAAATATTAATTCTCCTAATCCATGAACTAAGCTAAATTTAATTTTTAGTACTTTGATGCTATTATAAGGGAGATTAAAAAATTCTTTCCTGATACTTCATTGTGTATAGAAATGTTATTGATTTGTGTATGTTGATTTTGGACCTTGAAAATTTGTTTAATTAATTTTGAAAATTTTTGGTGGAAGCTGGGCATGGTGGTACATGTCTATAATCTCAGTGGCTTGGGAAGCTGAGGCAGGAGGATCTTGAGTTCAAAGCCAGCCTCAGCAAAAGTGAGGCACTAAGCAGCTCAGTGAGACCCTGTCTCTAAATAAAATACAAAATAGGGCTGGGGATATGGCTCGGTGGTCAAGCGCCCTTGAGTTCAATCCTCAGTACCCTCCAAAAAAATTTTTGGTGGAGTTTTATGGGTTTTTGATATGTGCGATCATGTCATTTTCAAAGACAATTTTATTTCTTCCTTTCCAATTTTGATGACATATATTATTTTTTTCTTGCCTAAAATTGTAGGAGCTGTCATACTCACATTATACCTGAATTTAGGGGAAATGTATGGTATTAGCTTTGGACTTGTCATATGTCTTTACTATGTTAAGGTACTTTCTTCTGTGTTAGTCAGCCTTCATTATTACAATGAAACACCTGAGGCTCACTAACTTATAAAGAAAAGAGGTTTATTTAGCTCAGCTTTGGAGGCTGAAAATTCAGACAGCATAGCTTGGGACCCCCTGGGTGTATCACTTTATGGCAGATGGCATCAAAATATCAGGAGTGCATGTGAGAGGAGGAGATCCCATAAAAAAAAAAAAAAAAAAAAAAAAAAAAAAAAAAAAAAAAAAAAACAGGGAACCAGGCTGAGTGGAGGCAGCCTGGAACCTCTCACTAGCCTGACCTTTTAAACCCCCCCACCAACTCTCAGTCTTACACTATGGACACCAGCCTTCCAACATGTGGACTTCAGGGAACACACTCAAGTTGTACCATCTTCTGTGCCGCCTCAATGGGAACTTGATGGTGATGATGAAGGAAGCTGATTTTGCAGGTGCTCTTTCTCCCTCTGTTCAAGTGATCCTGTGTCCATCATTTTCACTCCATATGTGCTGTATCACACATGTTGATACCAGGTGTTAGACCAGCCCATATCCCAGGGATGGTCACAATCGTTCATGTCCTGTGAGCCTTGGATCTGCTGTGTTCAGATTGCACTGGAGTTTGAATCTGGAATGTCTCCTGAAGGCCCTGTGTTGAGGCTTGCTCTACAGCTGGGCAGTGGAGAGAAACTCTAAGAGGAGGACTCAGGGGGAAACCTTAAGGCCATGGTACATGCCCATGAGGGTACCATCCTGAGGGGTCCTCCTCTTCATCTCTCATCTTCCTGGCCAGCAGGTGCCTGTTTCTCTCCATTGCATGTGCTGCCATGATCTGCTGCATCTCCACAGGCCCACTACATGGGCAGGAGCCTCAGAGCATGTGAGCCAGGACAACCTTCTCTCTTTGTAAGCTGGTTATCTCAGGTATATTTTATAGTGATGGAAAGCTGACTGACAGTTTTAGTATTTTGGTGAGGAGTTTTGCAGCTATGTTCATCAGAGATATTAATTTATAATTTTCTTTTCTTGTAGTGACAAGTCTGACTTTGATATCGGGGTAACATGTGCCTTGTAAATGAGTTTTGAAGTGCTCGCTGCTCTTCAGCTTTTGGGAAGAATTTTAGAAGGGTTGATTTCAATTCTTTAAAATTTTGATAAAATTTATCTGTGAAGTCAACAGATCCTCAGATTTTCTTTTTTGGAGGATTTTTGGTTATATATTCAATCTACTTACTCATTAATTGCCTGCTTAGATTTTCTATTTATTCATGATTCAATATTGACATCTATGTTTCTAGGAATTTACCCTTGCTTCTAGATTATTCATTTTGGGTGGCTTATAGTCAATCACAGGAGTCTTTTACGTTCTTTGTATTTTTGTGATATCCATTATAATGTCTGCTTTTTCACTTTATGGTTTTATTTATTTGAGTTTTATGTTTTCTTAGTCTAGTTGAGGTTTGTCAATTTTTCAGAAACTGACAGTTTTCTTGATCTTTTGTATTATTTTTCTCTTTTTATTTCACTTATCTCTGCTCTGATTTTTGTGAATACCTGATTCTGTTACCTTTGGCAGCAGTTTGTTCTTTACTAATTCTTTGAAATGAAAAGTGAGACTGTCCACTTGAGATCTTCCTTTTTTCTTAAGATTGACATTTTTTACTCTGCACTTCCCTTGTAGTATGGCTTTGGCCTCATTCCAGAGATCTTAGTATGTGTTTCTATGTCCATTTGTTACTCAGTATTTTATTTCCCTTTTGATTTCTTCTTGAACTCATGGACTGTTCAGAAGTGCAATATTTAATTTTCACATGTTGGTAAATTTTTCAATTTCTTTTCCTTTTATTTGTTTCCAATTTAATAGTAATGTGGTCAGAAAAGATATTGATATGTTGATTTTTTTTTAACTTGTTAAGACTTGTTTTGTGGCCTAACATACAATTTATTTTGGAGAATATCTGTTTGTACTTGAAAAATAAAGTGCATTCTTCTGCTATTCGGGCAATGCTCTGCATAGGTCTGCTAGGTCCATGTGGTCTACAGTTTTCCAGTTTGCTGTTTCCTTGATGATTTTCTGTCTAGATGAGCCATCCACTATTAAAAATAGAGCCTTGAGGGTCTCTGTTCTCATTGTATCACCATCTACTTTTTGCTTTGGTTTTGTTGATATTTGCTTTACTTTACATGTTTATGTTCTTTGGTAATGCTACACATACATTTACAAAAGCTATTTCATCTTGAAGAAATTGCTACTTTATCATTACATAATGGCCTTCTTTACCACTTGTGGGAGTTTTTGACTTAAATTTAACTTTATGTGATATAAGTATAGCCATCTCTTCTTTTGATTGCCATTCCTATGAAATAGCTTTTCCTTTCCTTTGCCTTCAGTGTGTCCCTCAATCCAAAACAGTTGCCAAACACACAGAATATAAGTGGATCTTGGAACTCGGACAACTGGGAGCATCGCAAAGGAGGCTGCTCAGCACAGCGCTAGGACTCAGAGCAACCACTGGGGATCCAGCAGCTGCCCAGGGGAGAAGCGGCGAGGAGAGCTGTTTGGACTCAGAGCGACCACTTCTGAACACTCCTGCCCTGAGGAGGAGGAGGAGGAGTGTGGCCGCTTGGATTCGGAGTGACTATACCAGAGCTACAGGCGGTTGCCAGAAGAGAAGTGGCGCGGTGAGCTGTTTGGACTCAGACCACTTCTGAACACCGGGGCCTGCCCGGAGGAGTAGGAGGAGGAGAAGCAGGAGCACAGTGGGGTGTTTGGACTCACAGTGACTGCATTAGAGCTCCAGGCAGCTGCTCAGAGGAGGAGGCGTTTGGTGAGTTGTTTGGACTTCAAGCGACCGCTTCTGAACATAGGGGGCTGCCTGGAGGAGGAGCGCAGTGGGTCCCTTGGTCTTGAGTGGCTGCACCAGAGGTCCGGGCAGCTACCCAGAGGAGGTGTGCAGCAGGTGACGTGGATTCAGAGCCACACAGAGCGACCACTCCTGAACACCCCGGGGGTTACCTGGAGGAGGAAGAGGAACGGGGAGGGTCACTTCGACTTGGAGTGATTGCCCAGGGCTATGAGCGGTTGGTGGAAGGAGGAGGCACACAGTGAGTTGCTCGGACTCCTAAGTGACTAAACCAGAATACTGGGTGGCTGTCTGGAGGAAGAGGCATGTGGCAGGTCTCTGGGACGAAGAGCGAATGTAGGTGGCTGCTCAGAGGAGAGGCCGCATAGCCAGGCGATTAGGTGCAGAACAGGGTCCCAGGATTTAGGAGGCTTCTTGGTGGAAGAGCCGCACAGAGACACGCTTAGGGCAGAGCGAAGGTTCCAGGCCTGCGGGCAGATTCTATGAGGAGGGGCAGCCTAAGGAGATTCATCTGTGAAGAGTGAGGCTCCCATGCCCAGGAGGTAGGGCCGCACCCCTGGGAACTTTACAGAGGAAGGCAGCCCAGCCCAGGTGGTAGCTGTAAATTGAGGGGAACCTCTAGGAGGGGAACTGACCAGTGAGACCTCCCCACTGGGTGAGTCTTCCCTGGTGGGTGAGGTTTCCCCACAAGGACGGTAAAACCAGAGACACAGGCCCAAACAGGCCTTGCCTCAGCCCGCAGCCTAGTTCCTCTTTAGATGACCATTGGTCAACAAGTGGAGGCACCTCTGCCCACTAACAGGGAATATACCCCACCTGAAGGCCTCCACTCCTAGAGAGGCAGCTTCTTTGTGGCGCACCACATTATCAACTTCCTCCAAGACTTCAGCCTACTGAAGGCTAAGAGGGGATATACTAGAAATCTTCAAGGACATTGTAAGTCAATAGAGGAAATCTGCAATATCTCAGCGGTCCACTGATACCTGAAAAATATGAGAAAACAAGGAAAGAAAATGCCGCAAACAAATCTAGATGTTACATCAATAAAACCCAATGACAGCATGGCAGAAGAAATGACAGAAAAGGAGTTCAGAATGTACATAATTAAAATGATCAGAGAAGCAAACGATGAGATGAAAGAGCAAATGCACGCACTGAATGATGAAATGAAAGAGCAAATGCAGGCATTGAATGATTGCACCAATCGACAGTTAAAAGAGAAAATACAGGAAGCAGAAGATCACTTCAATAAAGAGTTAAAAATATTGAAAAAAAAACAAACAGAAATCCTTGACATGAAGGAAACAATAAACAAAATTAAGAACTCCATAGAAAGCATATCCAGTAGGATAGAACACCTGGAAGACAGAACCTCAGACATTGAAGACAAAACATTTAACCTTGAAAACAAAGTTGAACAAACAGAGAAGATGTTAGAAATCATGAACAAAATGTACAAAAACTATGGGATATCATGAAAAGGCCAAATTTAAGAATTATTGGAATTGAGGAAGGCCTAGAGAAACAAACCAAAGGAATGAACAATCTATTCAATGAAATAATATCAGAAAATTTCCCAAATCTGAAAATTGAAATGCAAAATAAAGTTCAAGAGGCTTATAGGACTCCAAATACACAAAATTACAACAGACCCACACCAAGGCACATTATTATGAAAATGCCTAACATACAAAATAAAGACAGAATTTTAAAGGCTGTGAGAGAAAAGAGCCAAATTACATTCAGGGGGAAACCAATAAGGATATGAGCAGATTTTTCAATCCAGACCCTAAAAGCTAGAAGGGCCTGGAACAACATTTTTCAAGCCCTGAAAGAAAATGGATGCCAACCAAGAATCTTATACCCAGCAAAACTTACCTTCAAATTTGATGATGAAATAAATAAATCAGCCAGATATAACAATCATAAACATCTATGCCCCAAACAGTAGCTCATCCATGTATGTCAAACAAATCCTTCCAATTTCAGAAACCAAATAGACCATAACACAATAATACTACGTGATTTTAACATGCCTCTCTCACCACTGGACAGATCTTCCAGACAAACATTGAACAAAGAAACCATAGATCTCAATAACACAATCAATAATTTAGACTTATGGACATTTACAGAATATACCATCCAACCAAGAGCGAATACACTTTCTTCTCAGCAGCACATGGATCATTCTCTAAAATAGACCATATATTATGCCACAAAGTTAATGTGAGCAAATAAAAGAAGATAGAGACACTACCTTGTATTCTATCAGATCATAATGGATTGAAGTTAGAAATAAATGAAAGAGTAAAACACAGAAACTATTCCAACATCTGGAGATTAAACAATATGCTATTATATGATGAATGGATAACAGAAGATATTAGGAAGGAAATTAAAAAAATTTTAGAGGTAAATGAGAACAAAGAGAAATCATATTAAAATCTCTGGGACACTATGAAAGCAGAAATTAGATGGAAATTTATTTCATGGAGTGCATTTAATAAAAGAAGTAAAATTCAACAAATAAATGACCTAACACTCCAGCTCAAAGCCCTAGAAAAAGAAGAAGAGAGCAGCACCAAAAGTAGTAGAAGACAGGAAATAGTTAAAATCAGAGCTGAAATCAATGAAATTGAAACAGAAGAAACAATACAAAAAATTGACAAAATAAATAGTTGGTTCTTCAAAAAAATAAACAAAATTGATAAACCTTTAGCCACACTAACAAAGAGAAGAAGAGAGAAAACCCAAATCACTAAAATTCGGAATGAACAAGGAAATATCACAACAGACAGGATTGAAATACAAAACATAATTAGAAGCTATTTTGAAAATCTATACTCCAACAAAATAGAAAATTTCAAAGACATCAACAGGTTTCTAGAAACATACGAATTGCCTAAACTGAATGAGGAAGACATACACAATTTAAATAGACCAATTTCAAGTACTGAAATAGAAGAAGTCACCAAAAGCCTACCAACAAAGAAAAGTCCGGGACCAGATGGGTTCTCAGCCGAGTTCTACAAAGCCTTTAAAGAAGAGCTCATTCCAATACTTCTCAAAGTATTCCATAAAATAGAATAGGAGGGAACCCTCCCAAACTCATTCTATGAAGCCAATATCACACTGATACCTAAACCAGACAGAGACTCATCAAGGAAAGAAAATTTCAGACCAATATCGTTAATAAACATCGACGCAAAAATTCTCAACAAAATTTTAGCAAATCGCATACAAAAACATATTTTAAAAAATACACCATGATCAAGTGGGTTTCATCCCAGGGATGCAAGGTTGATTCAACATCCAGATATCAATAAATGTAATTCACCATATCAATAGACTTAAAGTCAAGAATCACATGATTATTTCAATAGATGCAGAAAAAGTATTTGATGAAATACAGCACCCCTTCTTGCTCAAAACACTAGAAAAAATAGGGAGAGTGGGAACATTCCTTAACATTGTAAAGGCCATTTATGCTACCCATGGCTAATATCATTCTAAATGGTGAAAAACTGAAAGCATTCTCCCTAAAAACTGGAACAAGGCAGGGATGCTCTCTTTCACCACTTCTATTCAACATCGTTCTTGAGACTCTAGCCAGAGCAATTAGACAAACCAAAGAAATTAAAGGGATACGAATTGGAAAAGAAGAACTCAAACTATCCCTGTTCGCTGATGACATGATTATGTATTTAGAGGAACCTGGAAATTCCATCAGAAAACTCTTAGAACACATAAGTGAATTCAGTAAAGTAGCAGGTTACAAGATCAATGCTCATAAATCCAATGCATTTTTATACATAAGTGATGAATCTTCAGAAAGAGAAATTAGGAAAACTACTCCATTCACAATAGCCTGGAAAAAAATAAAATACCTGGGAATCAATCTCACAAAAGAGGTGAAAGACCTCTACAATGAGAACTACAGAACACTAAAGACAGAAATTAAAGAACACCTTAGAAGATGGAAAGATCTTCCATGTTCTTGGATAGGAAGAATTAATATTGTCAAAAGGGCCATACTACCTAAATTGCTATACGAATTCAATGCAATTCCAATTAAAATCGCAATGACTTACCTTACAGAATTAGAGCAAGCAATTTTGAAATTCATCTGGAAGAATAAGAAACCCAGAATAGCTAAAGCAATCCTTAGCAGGAAGACTGAAACAGGGGGTATTGCAATACCAGATTTTCAACTCCACTACAAAGCAATAGTAACAAAAACGACATGGTATTGGTACCAAAATAGAAAGGTAGATCAATGGTACAGAATAGAGGACATGGACACAAACCCAAATAAATACAATTTTCTCATACTGGACAAAGGTGCCAAAAATATGCAATGGAGGAAAGATAGCCTCTTCAACAAATGGTGCTGGGAGAATTGGAAATCCATAAGCAACAGAATGAAACGAAACCCATATCTCTCACCATGCACGAAACTAAACTCAAAATGGATTAAGGACCCCGGAATCAGACCAGAGACCCTGCAGATTATAGAAGAAATAGTAGGTCCAGATCTTCAACATGTCGGCTTAGGACCAGACTTCATTAACAGGACTCCCATAGCACAAGAAATAAAAGCAAGAATCAATAACTGGGATAGATTCAAACTAAAAAGCTTTCTCTCAGCAAAGGAAACTATCAGCAATGCGAAGAAAGAGCCTACAGAGTGGGAGAATATCTTTGCCAATCATACTTCAGATAGAGTGCTAATCTCCAGAATCTATAAAGAACTCAAAAAACTCTAAGAATACAAATAGTCCAGTGGACAAATGGGCTAAGGAAATGAATAGACACTTTACAGAAGAAGATCTACAAGCAATCAACAAACATATGGAAAAATGTTCAACATCTCTAGTAATAAGAGAAATGCAAATCAAAACCACCCTAAGATTCCATCTCACCCCAATTAGAATGGCGATTATCAAGAATACGAGCAACAACAGGTGTTGGCGAGGATGTGGGGAGAAAGGTACACTCATACATTCCTGGTGGGGCTGCAAATTAGTGCATCCACTCTGGAAAGCAGTGTGGAGATTCCTTAGAAAACTTGGAATGGAACCATCATTTGAACCAGCTATTCCACTCCTTGGCCTATACCCAAAGGAGTTAATATCAGCATACTATAGAGATACAGCCACATCAATGTTCATAGCTGCTCAATTCACAATAGCCAGACTGTGCAACCAACCTAGATGTCCTTTAATTGATGAATGGATAAAGAAACTGTGGTATATATATATACAATGGAATATTACTCAGCCATGAAGAATGATAAAATTATGGCATTTGCAGGCAAATGGATGAATTTGGAGAATATCATGCTAAGTGAGATAAGCCAATCTCAAAAAGCCAAAGGACGAATGATATCGCTAATAAGTGGATGATGACATATAATGGGGGGAGGGTAGGGTTAGTGTCAGGGTTAGAGTTAGGGTTAGGGAGGTGAGCAAGTATGGAGGAAGGAAGGACTGTATAGAGGGAAACGAGGGGTGGGAGGGGTGGGGGGAAAGGAAAAAAATAACAGAATGAATCAAACAACATTACTGTATGTAAATTTATGATTACACAAATGGTATGCCTTATGCCATGTACAAACAGAGAAACAATATATATCCCATTTGTTTACAATAAAAAAATACATTATTAAAAATATATATATATATATATATATATATATATATAAGTGGATCTTGCTTTCCCCTCTCCCAAATCCATTCAGCTACTCTGTGTATTTTGATTGGATGTTTAAATTGATTTATATTGGATTAAAGTAATTATCAATAGGTAAAGACTTAACTATTACCCTTTAAACTTATTCTGACAGTTTTGTACTTCTGCTAATCCTTTCTTCTTCTCTTTATGTCGTTTTTTTGTATTTTATCCCTTTTTTTTTTTTTTTTTTTTTTCTACTGGTTTGCTTTGATTCCTTTCTTTTTGTTTCTGGTGTTTTTCTACTATATATTTTTTTCCCTTTTTAGCATTACCACAAGGTTTATACAAAAAGTGTTATAATGGTCTGTTTTAAGTTGACAACTTTGCACATAAAAATTCTATTCTAAATTCGATATTTAAACTCCCTCTTCCCGCATTTTATGCATTAACATCACAATTTTCATCTGTTATAGGGTGTTCATTAACAAATAATTTTAACTAGCTATTTTTAGTATATTGCCATCTTTAGTTAAAAGTGATTTATACAACACCCTTTGCAATATGAGCATTTTCTGAATTTGACTCTATTCTTACCTTTATAATGATTTTAATGCTTTTGTATTTTTTTGTTACTACTTATAGTTCTTTTTTTCAATTCAGCTTGAAGAACTTCACTTTTTTTCTTTTTATCTTTTTCTTTTTTGGAAAGGCAAGTCTAGCAGTGAGCACTCACTGTTCATGCCTCCTTGGGAAGTCTTTGTCTCTTCTTGCTTTCTGAAAAACAGACTTGCTGGATATTGGCCATGCTGCCCCCTTTCTCTGGTCATACAGGGTTGTGAAGGTTATCTGAGGTTCCCTTGTATGTGATGAGTGCTTTTCTCTTGCCATTTTCATAATTCTGTTTTTGTCTTTGACTCTTGAGAAAGTATAATGTGTTGCAGTGAAAGTTTCTTTGTTTTCTTTCTTTCTTTCTTTCTTTCTTTTTTTTTTTTTTTGGCGGTACTGGGGATCGAACTCAGGGCCTTGTGCTTGTGAGACAAGCACTCTACCAGCTGAGCTTTCTTCCCAGCCCATGTTTCTTTGGAACCTGGATGTTCACTTTCTTTCCAGATTTGGGAAGTTGTATAACATTACCTATATAAACTTTTCTCCCTTTCTCTTTCTCTGCTCCTTGTAGACTTCTGCAATGCATCTCTTAGCTTGTTTGGAAGTGTCATATAAGTCCTCTAATCTTCTCCACTCTTTTTATTCTTTCTTCTTTTGTTTCTCTGGTAATTTCAAATTACCTGTCTTAGGGCTCACTGACTCTCCTGCTTTATCTAATCTGCTATTGATGCTCTCTACTGAATTTCTCAGTCCAGCCATTGTGCATCTTAGTTCCAGAGTCTCTGTTTGGTTCTTCTTCATTGTTTTTATCTCTTCTTGAACTTCTTTTTCTCATACATTGCTCTCTCACTTCCTTTAATTATCTGTCTGGGTTTTCTCCCTGAGGCTCTTTAAGTCCGTTATTTTTACTTTGTCAGCAGAGATCTCTTTAGGGTAAGTTTCTAAACTCTATTTCATTCTTTTGCTGGTGTCCTGTTTCCCTGATTATTCATAGTCCATGTGACCTTGCATCAGCGTACAGCATTTGGAAAGTAGGCAACTCTTTAGTCTTTAAACACTGGCCTTAGCAGGGAAAACCCTACATTATTTGGCTGTTCCTGTGATTCTATGCAGGCAGTCTGGCAGTTGGTGGGCAGCAGGTGGAATAACCTGCTGCCCAAGTATGAGTGGGTGGACCTGAATCTTGGGCCAACAGGAATGGTCCTGGATTCCAGGTCCATAAGTGTCATGCTGACTCTAGAGAGGTCCTTGCACTTAGACTATAGGTATGGACTTTGTCCTGAGTCTTCAGGAAGTTGGGGACTAATGTCAGTTCATGGATGGACTTGCCTCTGAGTCCAGAGGCATGTGTCTGGGTTCTTGGTCTTTGGGGGACAGTCTGAAACCTGGGTCCAAAGAGTATGGTTTATCACTGCTATGTACTGGATGGGGATGGCTTAGTGTCTTGGTTGTGGATCTGTCCTGAAGTCTGAGCCTGTGAGTGCTGGTCTGGGACCTGGATCTATGGGTTCTAGCCAGGAGGCTGAGACTATGGGCTCTGGCCTGGAGCTTGGGGCACTATGTGCCATTTGGTACTGGGCAGGTCTAGAATCTGGGCCCCTGATGGCTGGTCTAGCATTAGGGCACAGTGGGTGGGCCTGTGCTAGGGTTCACTGTACAGTTGGATTCCAGTTCCACCTTCCCTGTCTGTGTAGAGGGAATTGCTGTGCTACCCAAGTGAGAGGGAAGGGACTTGAGTCTGTGGGGCAGTCCAATCATCTGCACAGTGCAGTCCTACCATCTGCACTGTGTCTGCTCTCAACTCTGGGCTTTACTTCAGTGTTGCCATCTCCCATCTGAATTCCTTGACTTGTGAAGGTATTTTTCTTGTATAAGTAGTTGTTCTAATCAGTGCTTCTGTGAGGGTTGAGCACAGAAGGGTTCTTCTGTGCAACCTCACTGTTGTCAGTCTTGAAGCATTCAGTCTTAATTTCCTTATGTCTCATGTTGTGCCAAAGTGAGATTTAACATGGTTAGAGACATAAAATAGTATAAGAAAACAAGGTGGGAGGAAATGTGTTCTGGGTCAAGAGGAATAGGAAAGCATAGTTGAATCATGCTCCTAGCACTTGCTGAGTGACTGAGGAAGGCAGCCACGTGCTGTTCTCTGACCTTTTTGTTTTGTTTGGTGTTATCTTGTGAATCAGTGCAAGCTATGTCATCCATGATTTACAAAATAATAGTAATAATTATTAATATTTTCCTAGAAAAGGACAGTTCTTTGAGAACAGAGACCTATAGACTAATTCCCTAATAGATCAAAAAAATATCTCTATAGTACTCCACCTGGCAAAATAATTGTTAGTTGAACTTTTATCCCCATCTTCTGGGTGATTCACATCATCTTATGGAATTTTAGTTTCAAGGAAATATGCTGTTTCACTTGGATCACAGTTCACTGAGTCCCATTAGGTGCTTTATTGTGATAAGCCTGGTTCTTCACCATAGGAGAATTTCAGCGCACATACACATGGCTTTTCCCACTGATGGTCCCTGTGCTGTGTGATGTTCCATCAAGAAGCAGCATTCCTCAGCAGTTTGTGGTATTAAGACCACGACATCCCCGGAAGGTGATTTCTGTTTGGTGTTTGAATGAATGTGAGTGTTTTCCTGTTTTCTTGTGTGCTTAGGGTGATATGAATTTAGTTAGTGTTTCTAAGCCTCAGGGAAGTAAAGTGTGTGGGACCATCCTTGGCAATCGCCCTCTCTGGATCTTAAAGCATATATGCAAGTAGTGCAATAGCATGTCACCAAGAACTGGAGGCCAGGAGAGCTCCCACTGTCCAGGGGCTTGACCTCCTCTGTGCCTGCATACACAGCAGTGCTTCCTGAGTGACACTTCCTATTACTTATTTATCTGTGGATACTCGGTAGTGAATCTGCTCAGAGGTTTCTCTGAAACAGGGAAGGCAGCAAACAAGGTGTGAATTTGGCTAAGGTATGAGTGGAGCCAAGAAAACTGGATATTCTATACTCCAGTGCTACTTTATTCCTTAATAAAAAAAGCAATTTAGAAAACTACTAATGTTCCCTAGGTTCACTCCTTTCAGTAACTAGATTCAGAAACTCTGATATGCGTGCATCAACTTACTTAAGAATACATCATTAAACTAATCAAATAGTTAAGGGTGGGAAGCAGATGATGTATAATAACAAACCTCAAGATTTCATGATAAAAGTGGATGCCCATTAAATCCATCTTTCAGGAAGACAGCTGGAAACAATGAGTGAAAAGACTCAGCAGGAAGAAATCCTAAAACAGTGTCCATGGTTCTCTCTGCACTTGGGTTGTTTTAGCCAGAACCTACTTCTGAGTTCAGACGGTGTGGATGGAGTCTGATTCTGCTCTGAGAATTGGGTAGCTTCCGGTGTCAGGCCTCCATTTTCCTCTCTCTAAAGTGGAAATGATAATAGTGTTTGTAAAGCTCTTAATATTAAAGGAATTGGTAATATAAACAATCCAACTAAACAGTGCTGGGTACAGTTAGCACTCAATCTGTCAGTTACTGCTCTTGCTCTGAGATCACAATTGTTGATGCATGATGATGTGAAGAAGTCAGCCTAAATCCCAGCAGCTCAGGAGCTGAAGCAGGAGGAGCACAGGTTCAAAGCCAGCCTCAGCATCTTAGTGAGTCCCAAAGCAACTTAGTGAGACCCTGACTCATAATAAAATATATATAAAAAGGACTGAGGCTGTGGTTCAGTGGTTAAGTGCCCCTGGGTTTAATCCCTGGTACCAAACAAACAAACAAAAAACAAACAAAATCAGCCTTATCAAACAGACATGTAGGCGTCAAGAAGAAATAAGACCACACAGAGAATTCCAAGACACAGAACCATGCAGTGTGAGCTAAAAGGCAACTGAGTCACACAGCTGACCTCCTGTGTTATAGACAAAGGAATAAATGCTCATGGAGGAGGGGGAGGAGGGAGGGAGGAGGGGGAGGGATGACTCATCCAGCATTGTACAGCACCTTGAACTACCTGAAGACAAATTAACATTGAGACATTTTAATATTTAAAAAAATACTCTTATTAGTGCATTATTGGTTATGTACAATAGGGTTCATTCTGACACATTAAAAAATGTGCATAACCTGTTTTGCTTCCTTTCAATATCTAGAACTCCCCCTCCTCCTCTTCCTCTGGTGACCCCCTTCCTGGGCTCCATTGGTCTTCATCCTATTTATTTATTGTTTATATTGGCATATAAGTCATATGTAAAAGCAACATTTCTTGTGACATATTCATGCATGCACACAGCATAACTTGCTCAGCTTTGTTCTGCACTTCCTCCCCTTTCCACCCCTTCTCCATTCCCTGACCCCTTCTTCTGCCCCAACATTTCTTCCTTCTATTTTTCTCCTTATTTTTCTCTAGGTTCTACAGATGGGAGAAACACTCGACCCTTGACTTCCTGAGAACCTGCACACCCAGAGTCATTTTAAACTGGGAATGTGGATAGCAAAGTTGCCACTCGAAATCCAAAAGAATGATTGGAGCTGAATTTATTGCTAACTTAAGAAAGGGAGAACTGGATGGGACACCTGAAGAGTCATCAACATGTTGCTGGTCACACGGAGGATTTGGGGGAAGACTCCAGTGTTTGTTTGCAGGGCAGGATTGGGTAGACATCAGTCCAAGAGGTGTTGCTGAGCTCCAAATGTGGTTAAGTGTGTGGCTCAGCCAGCGTCAGCCTTGGGAGTGGGTTCCATGCAGCCCGGCTGCTGGCAGGCTGCCTTGCAATGTACAAGGCTGTCACTTGTTGGTGGGCTTTAGAGGAAAGCCACTTGTTGATTAGATGTGAAACCATCTCTGCTGGCTCTTTGTCACCATGGCCACAAACCAATCAGTCTTTTCCTACGAATGTGGAAGTTTTAATTGATTTAGAAACAGTCTTCCAGGGGGAAATTGTTCAGGATAGAGAGAAGGCAATCACCATGGAAGGTTTGTCTGTGTCCTGTCAGGTAGAGGCATATCACACCGAGTGGCAGGGAAACCTGCGGAGGCAGCCAGGAGCTTGACAAAGCCCATTCTCCTGGAGTGGTCCACTGGGCTGCAGGAAGCAATGGGCTTCTCCTCCTCCCAGCTGGAGCTGACACTGGGACCACACCCAGGTCTTTCTCACCTTGGCACCCAGTGCTCATTCCCCTCCTGTCTGTGCCAACTTGAGGAGGCTCTCCTACTTTACGGGGCCCCTTTGGAATCAAGAGCTCCCAATGTTTCCCAGTTTCTGTATTCTTCCATCACAGACTCTTTATGCTGACAGCAAAATCTTAGAAATAGCCTCCAAAGGCCAAATTTTGCTGGGTTTGCCACAGATGGGATTAGGCCATTTGTTTGCATCAGACTGAGAAGAAACAACATAAAAAAGAAAAATGAATCTCATCAGTTTGACCACTACCAGGAAGGCAGCACACCTGCCCCTGTCTGCCCAACAGTTTGGGGAGCCCACATAGACTTGGTGGATACATTGGTGTTTTCCTGGGTTCTTCCCAGAGGCAGCCCTAGTTTGTACAAATGCCAGTTGCCAGGAAGTAGGAAGGAAGAGACCAATTCAGGCCCCTCATTCAAAGGCCATGTTACACTTCCTCATTGTGGTGTCCCAAGTCCTACTCTTAAAAGAGGGCCTGGGGCCACAGTGCTGGGTGACCACAGTGTGTTCTACCAGGAGGGAAGGCAGGAGCCTCTACCACACCTGAGCTTCCTCACCTGACCCCAGCACGTAACCTGGATACACCATCACTGGAGACAAGGCAGGCTGGAGAGGAAGCACTGTGATCCTTGCCCAGCTCCTGACTTCTCAGAGCAAGAAAGGCCCAGCCCCAGCTCCTGGGCCCAAGGGTCCATCCTGCTGCCCAGCTGTGATGACACCTGAGCACTGGCTTTCCTGAGTCCGCTCTCTGGAGCCCTTCTCCTGCGCCACTACCTTCTCTCTAGCATGCTGTGGGCAAAGCTGTCCTCAGTGCCCACTGTGATTGGCCACTTCCCACAGCAGTCTTTCCACAGGGATCAGAGGCTTTACCTCAGGACATTGTCTCCCCCTGTGTTCCCAGCTTCACCCTCTCCCCCCAGGTTGCTCAGAGGCAACACCTTGGTGGAACACAGCAGTGGTCAGTAAGGATGTCTGAGGGCAGCAGTGGCCCATGAAGGCTCACAAGGGCAGAGGATGGACAGGAGGCTAGCTAGTGGAAATGATGGGCACTGTAACAGTAAGAAAACCCATGAAAACCATGCCGGACATGGGAAATCACATAAGGGAGTTTATTAAGTAAACAGAGTGTCTCCCTGCAGGGTAAGAGAGAAAATGAGAGGGAAAGAGAGGAAAAGAAAAAAGGGCATGCACTAGAGAGAGTGGAAAAGCAAGGAGGAAAGAGAAAGCAAGTGAGTAGGAGAGAGAAAAGCAAGAGAAAAGATGGCAGGGAAGCTATCCTTAAGCAGTTTAATTCTGTGGGATAACAGGGGGCCAATAATGGAGAAGGATACTTGCAAGCTGACTGATGAACCAATAGCTAGCTAGGATATTCACAAACTGACAAGTAGTTGGGAGGCAGGGATATGGGTGCAGCGGAAAGGGTGGGGAGAGCAGCTTTCAGACTGACAAACTAGGTTGTGATGCAGTGGAAAGGTGGGGGAGCAGCTTTGTATTATAGTCAGGGCCTTTTCAAATTAAAAAATAGACCTCAAGAACACTCCAACCAACTCTCTGGTCCCCAAGAGGTGGAAAGACAGGAGGTGGAAGCGAGCCCCGTGGAGATACAGGAAGCAGGCTAAGGACTTAGTCAATGGCCTTGATGCCTTTCATTGCCTGACTAACACAGAGTTTGGTCAATGCTGTATCCCAAGATGACATACGTCCCTAAGCACACCAAAATGGAGCTTCCTGCTCTCAGCCCCTCCCTTCCTGTGAGGTTTCTCTCTTACTAAATAAACCTGACTCTGCTTCCTCATCCCTTCCATAACTGTCCATGCATCTTAATCTTCAAAGTTGTGAGACAAGAACCTATAAGGAAATTGGTGAAGAGGGGAATCTAGTCTCATCTTAGAACTTGGGTTTTAGTCGCAGGCTAATGAGATTATTAGTGAAAGCTTGGTGCATGTCCCCATGCCAATTCAATAGCGAGGGCATGATTTTGAGAAAAAGGAAAAAGAAGATTCATTGCTTTGTTAGCAAAGGGGAAACACAGGGGACTCTTGTCCCAGAGGCTGATTCTGCCCATCAGGGAGAACATGGGGGTTTTAAGGGGCAAATCAAAGCTACTTTCCATGTGTTCTCTGTCTGGAGTTGTAATTCACTTGTCAATTTGTGAGATGGTCATTTCTGAGATCTCCTTGTGCCACCACCATGTCTGAGTTACTTAGTTCCTGTGGTGGTGTGTGCTCAAGGTCAGATAGCTCAGCCTAGGATGAGGAATAAAGGTGATTCAGTTTCCTCCAAGATCAGGGAGGGAGAGCTTAGGGAGGAGCAAGGAGAGAAGAAGAGAAAGAAAAGTGCTTTAAAAATAAGCTGCTGTGGCAGAGCAGCAAGAGTTATGTTTAAGCATAAAGTGGACCCCTGTGACAAGATGGTCAGATACCTCAGATCACCATTGTGAGGCAGCAGTTATGGGTGACCAGGGTTTGGACTGAGGTTCTAGCACTAGGCTCCCACAGACAGGACCAACCAAACCATGATGGGGTCACTCATGGTGTACGCTGTGACCAGACTGAGACCTCAAGGGGACACCCAGCAAGACCCGGGTGTCCCCTCTATTTAGCCCTGAAGCAGCAAAAGTCACCTGGTCAGCTCAGCTGCTGTCCTCTCATTTCGTCCCACAGGATAAAGCCATTTGTTTTGTGCTGCCCATGTTTTCTAGAATGGAGGCTTCCTGATGGCAGCAAATGAAGCCAGTTAGATATGTAACTAAACTTGTCATGAGTTTGACTTTTTATTTAACAACTAAATCCACTTATTTTTAAAAACCAAAGCTAACTATGTCTTTTGAAACTTTCTCAATCTTTCTCTGGGTTTCTCTAGGAAAAGCAGAGCACAGGGCCAGCATAGCAGGCTGGGGAGCTCTCGGGCCCACAGAGGCCCACTGGCAATATCTGAAAGCTGGCTTTGCCTGGCATACACAGGAAGCACTGGGAGTCATTCGTTTTCCCTTTCTTTCTTCTTTGTTCTTCTTTCTGGGAATGGATCCCAGGGCCTCTGCGTGCTGTTCAGGGGCTCTACCCACTGAGCTGCACCCAGCCTTGGAAGTCATTTAGAAGGAAGGAATACTTTACACTGCAGGATAATTACTACAGTTGGTGTGTACCTGACAAAACTGAGAGAACACCACATCTAATTCATCAGAGGTTGAAACGAAGCTAGACTTACTGAAAACTACTAATCACAATATTTCTGACATACTTTTCTTACTTTAATCACCTAAAAATCCCACAAGATGGATTTTGTTACTCTATGAATCAGAAGAGGATGTTGAGGCTCAGAAATGTTGAATGACTTGCCTCAGGAGGGTCAGAAAGAGCTAACATCACACATTCCAGTTTGCCTCCAAAGTCCACACTGGTCTTTTCACACCATGTTTTACTCCTGAAAAATAATTGATCTTTTAAATAAGTAAGATTTTATTTCTTCCCTGGTAGATGATATGAAACAAAATCTACAAGGTAGCATATTCAAGATGAAAGAGTATTTAAGGGCAGTGCTTGGTGAGAGGGTGACTGAGGACAGGCACATGCATTCTGTCAATGCCCTTGTCAGGACAGCAGGTGAGAAGAAGAATCCCGCAGGCAAACCCTGTGGACTGGAGAGTTTCAGCTGGTGGCTTCCTGCAGTGGATTGTCAGTGGGTGCTTACTGAGTGAGTGAGCCATGGCAAGGCTACAGAGGGCTCCTTTTTGGAACCTGTATCCACTCCATGGAAGGTGGCTCAGTCTCCTCACACCTCACGCCACAGTCTCTGGGTGACCTGAATGATGGAAGCTTATCTTCCCAGTTCTGGAAGAAAGGAGATCCAAACTCAAGGTGCCTGCCAGTCTGTTTTCTTGAGGACTCTCTTCTGGCTCCTGCACAGCTGCTTCCTGCTGAGGGCACACTTGGTGGACAGCAAGCCTGGGCAGATGCTGACACTCTGGGATCAGGGTAGCACCCTCTGACCTCACCAGCCCTAATTACTCACTTCCTCCAAATACCCCACACTGGTGATTTGGGCTCTAGTCTGTGGCTCTTGGGTGGACACAAGCCCGATTCATAACAGAAGGCTCAGATGGATTCTTCCCTGTTAGGTCTTCATGCGGACTGTGCCTGGCTACCATGGCCGGTCAGCACCATCTAACCAACTGGCTGGCGTGATGGGAGGGCAGGATCCTGGGTGGAGCTCCATGTGTCCAGATGGAGACTTTTCTGTAAGTACCATTAGGATCAGGTGCTGTATGGGTTCTCCATGCCAGCTCTGTGGACGTTTAGGATAGAGTCCCACAGCAAAGAGCTCAGCTGTTGCCAAGGTGACAGGTGAGGCAGGGAATCAGCACTGGCAACTGGCAATGAGTCCATCCTTTTCTGGAAGTAATTGTACCTGTCTTGCTTTGCAGACAGGTTAAGGGAAAGTGGAAGAAGGTAGTAAATTGCCTTTCAGAGTTCCCAGATCCTCCAGAACCTCTCCACCTGAGAAAAACCAGAAGTGCTTCAGTCACTCTTACTCAGCTCGTTTCCTCCCTCCCCCCTTCTGTGACTCACTCAGGTTGTGCACTTCTTCCCAACTTTCTCCTCCTCCTGGTGAGCCTCCTCTGATCTGCTGTCTTGTTGGCTCTTCCTCTCTGTTCATCCTCAGTCCAGGGTCAACTCTCATTCTCCTCTTTGCCAAGGACACTGTTCCTAGGAGGTTCTCATCCTTCCTCCTGTCTTACACGCTGATCATGTATTAATGGATGGTGAAGGTGCACCCTTGTTGTTGACATCCCTTACTTTGCAGATGTTAGCAGGTGTTTCCAGATGCAGTGTAGCTAAAACACATGTAGTTTTCTGTCTCTGAGTCTTTCCTCTTTCAGTATTCCCTGCCCAAGTGGATGGCAGTATCTTCTTCTGACATTGAAGCTGAAGATTTTAGATCTGCCCTTGATTCCTGATGCCCCTGACCCTCTACATATAGCTTGTCTCTGTCCTCTACAGCTGAAGAGCAAACCATGGCAGGGCAAAGTGACTTAAAGGCAGTTCTTGAATCTTTCCCACCATCTGATGGTCTGACTGGAAGATTCTGTGACTGCTATGGCCAACAGGTGCCTGGGCTACAGGACCAGGCACCTACTCTCATGAGTGGCTCTCACATGTCTGTACATCTGCGGGGCCTGGGGTCTGCTCCACACCACTTTCATTCTGTGGTAATAAGTCACAGACTTTCTGACACAGGGTTCCCAGGTTTTCAAGAGAAAACCTGGAAGGTACAAGGTCTAAACCCAAGTCTTGTAGTCACACAAAGTCACCTCCTCCTCATTCTATTGACTACAGGGAGACATGAGTGAGTCCAGACTTAAGGGTTGGGTAACAGACAATGTAGCACTACGAAGGGCCAGGAGCACATCAAGCCACAGCATGTCTGCCATTCTCTGCTCAGCCCGTCCTTGCCAGCATTGTCTGGCCTGCTCCAAAGCTCTCCACTTCTCATCCTGCAACACCCTTCCTCTAGCCTCCCACCTTCCATGCTGCTTGTGCACATGTGCACACATGTGCACATAAGCACACATGTGCACACATGTGCTCCCTCCTGGAGCAGCCAGCATGATCCTTGTACATGTCAGGTCCTATGACTTCTCATGTGAAAACCCCTGCAATGGCTTTCCATGCTCTCCAGACTGATCTGCAGTCCATGTCACAGCCAGGAGACCTGTACCTTGTGACTCCTGTTTATCTCTGACTTCATCTGCTGTAGGTGTCTCATTGCTTGTGGTAAACTACAGAAAAAGATTAAAGTTCAGTGGGCAGAGACACACTGGCCCTTCCCTGTTTTTGAGTCTTAGAACATGTCAGAATCCATTTTAACTTTGGGCCTCTGCTTGAGCACTCTGACTCAGACCTCCCTGCACTGATTGCTCTCTCAGCAGATCTCCCCAGCTCCAACAAATCCTTTCCTGGTGGCATGAAACACTTATTTTCTCCAGCCAGTCACTCCCTTATGGTACCATGTCTTATTTTCTTTCAAGCTCTTTTCAGTATCTGTCTTTAACCAGAGCACACATGAACTAACAGATCATGCTGCCCTAGAGGAGGGTTCATTTCTTTTTTCATACTTTTGGCCCTTATAGACTAAAACTTCAGTAAATCCTTAGGAAGTGAGTGAATGAGTGTTAGGTCTTAACTGCACCTCTGCAGTCCAGAATCTGTCATTTCTCTGGTCCCAGTGAAGACGGATTAAAACATGTGCAGTGGTGCCAGAGATCAAGCCCTGCCCATTACACTTCCATCACCCTCAAACTCAGTCAGCTTCCCCAAGGCTTGGGATTTGTCTCACACAGAGTAAGGTTGAAGTCTTCACATCCCCATATCAAAGGATGGAAGAGGGGAATAAAGTAGTTCTTCAACCCTCCGAGGCAGAACTCACAGTGCAGTGGGCACTGCCTGGTCCTGCCCATCTGCTTGAGGCTCAGTCAGCTGAAGAAATGCTTCAGGGTTGGGGTCTGACTTCTAGGTGCTGGGAGGCCCTGAGTGGCATACACTTAGTAATGGGTACAAGTATCACATCTTGCCACGTGCCCTTATATCCTCCCCAATCTTCTCCAGATCCAGATCACTGCACAGGGTTTAGGTCCAATGGCCCCGATGGCATGATTAGGAAAACTGAACAAAAGGTGAGCTCTTGCTCTGGGGTGTGGCTCAATGATGGAGCACCTGAGTCACAGTGCAAAGCCCTGGGTGGATTCCCAGTGCTGGAGAGAGGAGAGAGGTTGAGACCCTGCATTTAGATATTACCTGATGTGTAGGTAATGTTTACAAGGTCAGTTTCTGTTTTAGGGTGACAACATCTGCTGTTCACAGCTTGGAGCAGCTCAGCACCCTACGGTAATGTCAGGTCTGTGCGGTTGCTGTGCAGAGTGTTCTGCCTTCTGTCTTCTTTCTTCCCTCAGCAAATCTTTAGAAGTAGTACTGCTATTATTCTCATTTTAACAGAGGAGGACAAGGGCTTAGACTGGTAGATGAACTTCCCTATGCACAAAGTCAAGCTGGGATTTAAGCTCAGCCTGGTCCGATTTGCTGGCCTAATGCCTGTGGGTGCGTGTTGGGAGCACTGTGATAAGAAGGCTTTGCATGATGTCAAGGTAGCGACAGGCACGGTGGCCAAAGCAATTGCAAAGTCCCTGAAAGGTGCTCAACTCAAGTGACGACAGACCCTCTGCATAACTGGACACACCCAAGCCCACAGCTGGGAGCCCGTGAGCTGGGTGCCTGTCCTTGCTCCCTGTCATGTCCCCAGTGACAGCCGCAGTACCCACAGGTGCTCAGCAAATGCCGATCAGCTTGGGTTGAGGGAGCGACTATGGTGCACAAGCACTCACCAAGCCACAGTCCTGCGGGTCACCTGGGGATGGAGTCTGACAGACCAGGCTGAGCACGCTGTTGGGTTTCAGCTGGCATGACTGTATTCAGGGACTACATGACTCCTACAGGATCACCTTAAAATGTGCCACCTTGAATGACTAGACATTACATCTGATGTATTCTGGGTGCTTTAAGAACAGGGCCACAACATCAAGCATAGCTATTTGGCTTTAGTCCAGAGATCTTTTCTCTGGCGCTGAGTGCTGGGGTGTTACAGTTTGGATCTGGAATTTCCCTGAGAAGCTGGGTTCCTGCTGGTGGGGCTAGTGAGGCTACAGAAGCTTCAGGGTATGGAGCTCAGCTACAGGAAGCATTCCACTGGGGACCAGTCCTTGAGGTACACGTATTGTCCCTGGCATTTCTCTCTCTGCTTCCTGGCCATCCTTAGGTGAATCACTTTGCTTTGCCATGCCTTCTTGCCACAGCTGGCCTCATCACAGACCCCCAAATCAACAGATCTAAGTGGAAACATGAGCCAAAAATAATTTCTTCTGAAAATTTGTTTTTCTCAGGTATTTTGTCATAAAAACAGAAAGCTGACTAACATACAAGAATATCAGCTAGAACAAAAAGTTGAAAATAAAAACCTATATATAAACATTTTAAATATTATATGATTAAATTATGTCTAATATTGTATAATTATGTATTCCAATTTTTTACAACATTGTCTTAGAACTTACATCTTAAATTTGAAAATTCATCTTAAATTCAAAAAGCTTCAAAGAAAGTTATAATTGCAATTTAAGGTTTTAATTTCTGACTGTGGAGTTATCTTACTCAACTTTCTCACTGTTGTGTTTTGTCTCCAAGTTTATTTGCATGCTGTCAGTAACATAGAGACCTAACCTAATGCCAGGCATCTTTGAATATGAAGTCTTTTCCCAGTGCTCAGTGAAAAGTGATTATTGCTTCAATAAGGCATTGTTTTTTACCTTTTTTAGAAAATTAGAAAATTCAAACTCAGAGGGAGAAAACATGTGGAAGAAAATTAGAGCCAAAGGAAATAAGATGGAATTTTTAAGTCTTTGTGTATAGGTAATACCTCCTAATTTTCATGCAGATCTCTCAACTAATTTGCAACTTTTCTGAACATATCCTGGTTTTCTTCAATGTTGAGACCTAGAAGCATGTCTTGGCAAGTTCTGCTAAAAACAATCCCATCGCCCTTGGGCAAAGCTCTTAGGATTCATGGAGGTCAATGTGCAGAGAGAGTCCCTTTGATTTTCAGAAGGGCATGGTGGAAGAGCACAGGGTTAGATAGCAGGTGCTTCAGGGCCTTGGAGATGGATGAGGATGACATTTTTCCTGTTAAGATCCACTTTTTAACAGCATATCACCACAGGTGAACCATACTCTTTCCTAGAGTTGCTAGATTGTAAATGAGGGTAAAACCAAGGGGCTATGTAGAGTCTGGGGACACCACAAGTTCACATTGGCTGTCACAGGAGTACCTCAGGAACAAAGGTCTTGTGCCAGGTGCATGTGGTGTGATTCCTAGGGACTTCTTGACGCTGAGGGCCACAATCCTGTCATGTACTGAAGGCTCTGTGTGAGCTGGCTAAAATGCCATGTAAGCAGCACTATGAAAATAAATGTCCTGAAGTGCCTCCATCATTAAATTTCAGGATCATTTGTTTCTTTAAGATCCTGGGACATAATTCAACATGGTCACCTCCAGCCTGAAAAGTGGAGCATTCACATGCTGCCTCTGCTCCCACCCTCATCAGTTCCCTCTTCTCCCAGAATGGCCCAGGGCCCCCTTCAGAGACATTGTCCTCCTGCTGGTCACAATGACCACCTTGTGACAGAATCTAGTGAATGCCTTCAGGTTATCATCTTATCTCATTTGTTTCTTGACAGCATTTAAGGCTTCTCACAATTCCATTTCTTTTCCTCTTACCTACCTCTGCTCTTTCTCCTCCTCCTACATTTATTATAGAAATAATTTATAAATTAGAAATACAGAAAAAAGAAGGGTAAAAGCAGGTAGTATAGAACTGTATGGAGAAGGAAGTAAGGTCCACACCCAAATCCAGCAAGCTCAAAACATCCTCCAAGGCCACCCTGCAACTGCCTGCAAGGGACTTCCCTGAGATCCAAGCTGGTGCATTTAAGGAAAAAGAGCAAAGTCGGGTTGTGTTATTTCCACTAAAGAGCATGAGATTTTACTTCACTTGAACAGCAGGAAGTGAAACTCAAGGAGCTGACAAGCCAAGGATTATTTCTGATGTTGACCCATGGTCAGCCATGAAGAAAATATGACTGAGAGACTTTGGGCTGCAGGAGAATGTTTCAGCTGTTGGCATACTGGGGTAGGCTGGCATCTGTCCACCCAATCCCAGTGGGCTTTATTGCCTTAATGCAGGTTGTGTTTAATATGAGCAAGCAGAATTATTTTGGTCCATAGTTGCCTAGAACATTTCCTGTGATTTTAATATTCCATTGCTCCCCCTACATTTCAGTTTAGGTGGCTCTCTTACTCTATCATTATTTTATTTTTTTTTCTTGGTGAATTTCCATTCTTCACATTTTATTTTTCCTTTCCTGCATACCATTAGATCATCAAACCTCCTTCCACTACTGATTTTGCATTTGTTTCATTATTTGCTTCTTAGGAGATACTCATCTTTTATCATTCATACACACATCCAAATAAAGTCCAGGGCTGAGGAAGTGGCTCGGTGGTGTGGTACCTGCCTGGAACCAGTGAGGCCTCATGCTCAGTGCCCAGCACCACAAAAAATAAAGTGAAAGATACCTTGCTGCTTAGTAAATAACTGCAGCATAAAGTCAGTGACTCCAAGAGTTCCAGAGCACAGTGACATTTGACCCCAGCCTCCTCCCATCAGGTGACCACAGCTGAGCAGCACTTGAGCTGGAGGCATTCCTGGTGCCTGCCCTGCAGTCACCGCAGCCCCTTCACCCCATAGGGATTCTCCTCATGCTTCCCACCATGCTCAGCAACACCTCAGGTCACTGCTCTTCTGACATTTCACCTCTGGGCCTCAACCCCATTCTATCCAAAGGTTGGTTCTTCCTTTCCTGCAGTGAGACCTAGTTGTGGTGCTTATGGTTCTGAAGGAACCATTGCTCCTGGTTGACAGCAATAGTCAGGCAGAGTTCCAGGGGGCGACTATCTCTGCCAGCTTGTTGAAGATGCCCCATTGTGTTCCCAGGTCCATTCCTGTTGGCAACAGGTTGGCAGCTGGGCAGCTGTCATTCTGTGGTTAGCAATGTGGCTCTTGTAGGTGATGCCATTTTCTCTGGAACTGTTTCAAGGTTTTTCTTATTATGTCAGTGCTTTGCCTTTATGGGCTTGTTAGAAGTTATCCTGTTCTTGTATTAAAGACCTCTTTGAGGTGGGGCATAGATCCTCTGTTTAAACCCTCCTGAGTACTTTCTTTTCTTTCCTGGAGATTGGCTCTACATTTGCAACATGAAGCAAGGTGTGTGTAGGGGGTGTCCTTGTCTCACAAATACAAAGAATGAGATTCACAGGTAGTGTTGGGTGAAAGTAGAGTATAAGAATTCATTAAAAAGCAAAGCTTCCACACTGGGAGGGACCCAGGGAATCACCCTGGGTGGTTGCTGTCTGTGGTTTACGTGGACCTAGATGCTTGAGGAAGTCAGGCCCTGGCCCAACATTCCATGTTCCTGAGGCATGCACACAGCCTTTGGTCTAATCTGAGTTTTGAGCCAGCATTTTCCTTCTTTGGAGAGGCCATGGACTCCAGGCCACACATGTTCAAATTTAAAAGTAATCTTTTTGCAAGTGTCTCTGCAAAGGCATGCAGCTGCTGTTTTTCTGCTCTGATGCCCAGGAAGTTGTCCTGGGACCCATTTCCCTCTGTGTCTGGCCTCATCTCTTCCTCCTGTCTGCATTCCCCTAAAGAAGTAGCCCTGACTGCTGTTAGGAAATTGTGCTGACCACCTGTGGCTTCTGTTGGAAGCATCAGGGATATTTCTTTTGCACTGACCCTCATCTTTGCAGAATGTGCACTGGTTGGCTTCCTGTTATCTAGGGTCCTCACGGTCCCACTGACCAGGAGGTCAGGTGACCTGCCAGAGTCATAGAGCCCTTATAGGGGTCCCATCATTCCCTGGGTCCTGGCTGATCTTTGGGGGCAAGGGACAAAATATTGGCGGCTTTTTACTTAAACCTTTTATGTTCTTGGTTTTGGTCTTCAAGTTTTGGTTTTAAACATCCATCAGGCCAGTTTCACCAGCCTTGAAGGGGGAATAATGGGCTTCAACTTAAAAGTCTATAATTTTTTAGCTACCCCACTTTCATCTAATTAGGGTCAGTACTGGTTCTGGATGTCAGCATCGTGTCCTATCTGCTCTGTAGGTGAGAGTTTATTGTCTTAGGTTAACTCAGTTCTGTCAGAAGCAGGACTTCTGCAAAACACTAGCAGGCAATGGTTCACGAAGTGAAAGTAGTAAGAGCAAAAACTTCCCTAGTTTATGTAACAGCTTTGAACCAAGAAGCATAACTATTTAGCTATTTAACCTCTATAAAGATGCAAACAAATCTTTAATTTAATCACCTATGAATTTTTTTATAAACTTAAAAAAACAGTGTTAATGATCAGAAACAGAAACAGGTCTAAGTCAGGTTTTTTAAGTGGCAGCATGCCCCATTTATGCCTGATACCACTGTATAAATTGGCATCTTGCCTACATTAAACACACATAACTTTCATGATACAAACTTTTAAATAATACTTAGACAAAGCTTAGATAAATATATTTAGTTTTCAGATGTATACATATCTCTAGTCACATATATTTAAGGTAGTCAATTTATAGTAACAACCTAAAATAATAGCTGTTTGTTTAACTACAGTTACACTCAGTTTCCCTAAGTAATAAAATCCAATAGCTAAAACAAATTATCTTGATATATAAGAACAGACTAATGTTCCAAGAGACCTTCGTTGTTTTAACAGAGAATTAGATGTTGGTTTTTTTATTAGCACATCAAAATTTGACCTTAGGAAAAAACCTTACATAATTTTAAATGTGGACACAACTGAAACCTTTTGTACTTTTTGACTATAGAATTATATCTGCTAATTAGAATCTTAACTCTTAGTAACTTTGCTTTTAGTGGAGACCCAAAACAAGCCAATCTCAATCGGTTTTTCTTTTATTAACAATTTTAAAAAAATTAATGGGCAAAGGACCTAAATGACATTTTTCAAAAGAATACAAATGGTCAACAAATATGAAAAAATATTCAACATCTCTAGAAATTAGGGAAATACAGATCAAAACTACAGAGATTTCATCTCATTCTAGACAGAATGGCAATTATCAAGAATACAAATAATAATAAATGTTGGAGAGTATGTGGGTAAAAGGTACCGTCATACATTGTTGGTGGACCTGCAAATTGTGCAACCACACTGGAAATCAGTCTGCAGATTCTCAAAAAACTGAGATTGGAACCACCATATGACCCAGCTATCCCACTCCTTGGTATATAGTCAAAGAATTTAAAATCAGCATACTACAGTGATAGAGCCACAACAATGTTTATAACATCAGAATTCATAACAGCCAAGCTGTGGAATCAACCTAGGTGTCCTTCAACAGATAAATGGATAAAGAAAATGTGGTATATACACATGATGGAGTATTACTCAGCCATAAAGAAGAATGACTTTATAACATTTGCTGGTAAATCCCCCAAAAGTCAGAGGTTGAATGTTTTATCTGATATGTGAAGGTAATCTAAAGTGGAAGGTGGGTGAGGAAAAGGGGAAAGAAAGGAAAAACATAAGAAGAGGAAATTCCATCAAAATAGAGGAAAGATTAGTGAAGTAGATGAAGAAGATTGATGGTGAGAAGGAGGGACTGACTGTCTAGGGGAGGGACAGTGGAAGATGAAAATTATGAATGTACGTACTTGACTATAGCACAGTGAATCTCCACATTAAGTCTATGCAGAAGACACTGATTTTAAAAGATCTATAAATGTGTTGCAGAAAGATCAGTGGAGTGGAGGGAGGAAACGGGAGGGGAGGTGCTGGGGACTGAATTAGAGCAAATTACATTCCATGCTTTTGTGATCATGTCAAAATGTATCCTTATATAATACATAACTAAAAAGAATCAATAAGAAAAGGAAAAAAATCACATTCAATATGCCCAATATGTGCTATTATACAGTTGAAGAAGCCAAGAGCACTAGGAATTTAGGTTACCATTGAAAATCAAAATATCAGACAAAGTTGGTTAACATTCCAGGACATCTTCTTCTGAGGAAGAAAAACCTTGTAAGCAATGGACACTATAAACATTTTATAGCCATCAGTGCTAGAAAAATGTGTGCATTAGTATATATTTTATTTTTCTTTTTGCTGAGTATTTAAATCTCATGAGCTGAAAGACATTTTGGATCCATTTCTTTTATACTTATGAGCTCTCATCTAAGTCGATTTTGATACCATGCAAATGATAGATAGACACAAGCATCTTTGTAGACACAAAACATAATATGAAGGCACACATAGGTGTACGTGAAAACAGACAGGAAATATTAAACAAAATGTTAATTTTACTCTTTAGAAATTAAAACAGAGCCTGACTCAGATGTCCATTGTATTTGAGAGTTCATTGACCTTTGAATAAAGATAGCAGGGGAAAAAAAAAAAAAAAAACAATCCAAACCAAACAAACAACAACAAAAACAAAAAAACACAGATGGCCAAAAACTTCAGGTAGATAAAACAAAGTAAATCAAAACAAAAAGACCAAAGGTAAATTCACCAGAAAAGCCATGAGCTCAAAAAGACAAGTTTTCAAACAAATGATACAGCCATAATTACTCTAGTTAAGGAGGACACGGGACATCTAAAGCAGAGCAGGGTGCACTTTGGGTCAGATGAGTCAGTCCAGATATTTAAAGAATGTGGGAACCCCCAAAATCCCCAGGAAAAGGTTTTTAAGAACAAAGAAAACTTGTGCATATGGGTTCTTTTCTAATTTTCTTCCTTGTGCCCATGTAGACAGAAGAGAAAACCCCACAGGATTTAGGGCATCTGCTGACAGGTCCCTTGTGTACACTTCCAGAATATAAGTCCCTATAATTTGGGGCAGTGCCTGTATGGTGTCCTCAGAGCCAATTGTAGTCCTCTGAAGCATCACGCAGGTGCCTGGGGCCTGGCTGCCTTTCCAGAGTTTCTTCCTTGGTGTCTCCTCCTTCCTCTAGCATTTAGGGTAGAATTCACTGAAAGCAGAATTTCATAGACAAGAAGCAACCGTCTTCTATGTTCCACAGAGGCTTGGATTTGAAAGGACTTTTTCTCTTTCTCCAGCTGGGTCCCCTCACTGATGCAACTTGGATTCCAGATGGGCAAATTCAGAGGTGCCGATAGTCAGCACCCTGAGGGGTGTCAGGGTCAGGCAAGCTTTTGTGTGTTGCAGGCCTTCCCCATTCCCACACACCAGCTGGACCCCACAAAAGTGAAACTGAAAGGACAGTTCATTAGGACCAATATCCCCCATGCCTAAGTAAAGGGGTGGATCCTGTCTCCCCAGCAAGCCCGTTGTCTGAGTCTTGTAGACTGGCAGGCGTGCTATTAGGATTTTTTTTTTCATTCCTTCTTTTTTATTACTATGTTTTTTATTTTTACAGACTGCATTTTGTTTCATTGTCCACAAATGGGGTACATCATTTCATTTCTATGATTGTGCATGATGTAGATTCATACCATTTGTGCAATCACATATGTACATAGGGTAATGATGTCTGTCTCATTCCACCATCTTTCATATCCCACTTGCTCTCATTTCCCTCTACATAATCTAAAGTTCCTCCATTCTCTCACCCTTCACCCCCACCCCCATTATATATCATCATCCACTTATCAGGGAAAACATTCGACTTTTGGTTTTTGGAGATTGGCTTATTTCACTTAGCAAGACATTCTCCAATTCCATCCATTTATCTGCAAATGCCATATTATTATTATTATTTGTGGCTGAATAATATTACATTGTGTATCTATACCACAGTTTCTTTATTCGTCTATTGAAGAGAATCTAGGTTGGTTCCACAATCTAGCTATTGTGAATTCAGCTGCTATAAATGTTGATGTGGCTGTGTTACTGTATATGCTAATTTTAAATCCTTTGGGTATAAACCAAGGAGTGGGACAACTGGGTCAAAAGATGGGTCCATTCCAAGTTTTCTGAGGAATCTCCACACTGCTTTCCAGAGTGACTGCACCAATTTGCAACTCCACCAGCAATATAAAAGTGTGCCTTTTGCCCCACATCCATGATAACATCTATTATTGTGTTCTTCATAATAGCCATTCTAATAGGATTAAGATGAAATCTTAGAGTTGTTTGAATTTGCATTTCTCTAATTACTAGAGATGTTGAACACTTTTTCATATATTTATTAATTGCCTGTATGTCTTGTAAAGTGTTTGTCCAGTTCCTTGGCCCATTTATTGATTGGGTTCTTTGTAATTTTGGTGTAAAGTTTTGTGCTATTAGGTCTTAAGTGATGGACAAATGCCCAGTTTGTTTTTTTTTTTTTTGTTGTTGTTGTTGTTGTTTTTTTTTTTTTTTTTTTTTTTTTTTTTTTGCAGTGCTGGGGATGGAACCCAGGGCCTTGTGCTTGCAAGGCAAGCACTTTACTGACTGAGCTATCTCCCCAGCCCTATACCCAGTTTTTGTTTTAGGAGAAGGAGAGAAAGAAAGAGAGAGAAAGAGAGTCATGCAGAATATTAACTCTTTGAATGTATCTGAATGGAACTTAGGACTCCCAGAAAGGGCAGGGAGTCACTGGTCAGTTTCACTCACCCTTCTGCAAATCCCAGATGAGTCCCCAAAAGATGCAACATGCAGTGTGGAGTTGGGTGGTTTCTTTGTGCTGACAATTCAAATAATGATCTTCATGGAGGGCAACAAGTGACAGCAAAGCTCCAGCAACTGAGGGAGGGACCCGAGAGTGTTGCCAGTGGGTGGCTTGCGGAGGACTTTATATGGATCACCCAAAATATGGATCAGTCATTTTCCATCTCTGGAGAGGCCATGGGCTCCAAGTGTCCCTATTGAAAAATAACCTTTTTGTGAGTTTCTCCGTGAAAGCTACAGCTGCAGTTTGTGCTCTGCTGCCCAGGAAGTTGCCAGGGGCCCATTTCCCTGTGTCCTGCCTTCTGTCTTATTACAACCTCTCATGTACCCTTCTCCTAATTTTCTCAGTATTTTTGACACCTGTGGTCAGCTGGAAGCTGTCTATATCTGCTTTTCCCATAGCTGTTGCTTGGAACAGTGAGTCCAGGACACCTAGGTTCCCTGGGGTTGGTGTAACCAGTGTCACACAGTGTCCTAACAGTGGAAAAGTACCATCAAGCACTCCTGGACTGAGGTTGGCCACACTGTCTGGAATGCTCCAGAGGAGCTGGACACCCTGGTCTCTCCTGGCCCCTCTTTCAGGCATCCTTGGTGCTTCTGGATGGGCAGATGCTTCATGCCTGTTTCCTCTGCTCCCATCACCATGTGATGTTCTTCCCTGTGCATCCTCTGAGAGTTTTCTTCTTATAAGGGCACAGATCATGGGATTAGGGCCCTTTGTCATCCAGGATGACCTCAACTTAACTTGATGACACCTACAAAGAACCTGCTTCCAAATTCACGTCCCTAGCACTGGGTGGTGCTAGAGGTGGGTTCCCTTCCTTTGAAGGCAGCTGGGCCCTCATGGGTGGTACACTCTTCTCTCTGGGTTTGGAAACCAGAAACTCCTTTTGAAGGTGTGCCACATTTGTCTGTCAGTGTTACCCATCAGGGTAAGATCTGCCAGTCACCGAGGTCACTGTGATATTCCAATGAGCCATCCTCCAGAATGCAGAAGCTGGGGTCAGCAGAGAAGATGACGCTCAGTGGAGTCAGATTTGAGTGTCGGTCAATCCAATAATTAACTCAGTAGCTGATGTCGGGATTCCAGAAGTCCAATGACATTTAACCAGAGTTTGTGTATCGAATTATTTAAGCAATGTGTGTCTGTCTGTCCTCTTACACATCTATCATATTTATATATTTCAAGCTTCGGAGAGAAAGAACATGCTACTTATTTCATGATCACCGCTGGGTTTGTTCTCCATCTCCTTCATTTTCATCTTTGATCACAGGGTGTCATTCCCTCTGCCCACCAGAGCTGTCTGTGCTTGTGAAATGGCTCTCTGTGTAATTGTGACTGCCCCTGATTCCCGGGGATTCATTTTGCCAGCACAATTTGGGAAGAGGTGTCGCTGTGTGAAGTTCTTTCACTTTAATCAGTCTGCATTGGTCTCCAGAGTGACACTGAGTGGGACAGACTGTGCAGACTGGGGCCGAGGATGGTGGGTGGAAGCAGCGGGGGGGGACCATGCACCATGCTGATCTGTGGACATGGGGAAGGGATGGGTGGCAAAAAAAGGAGGGTGTCAGCTGGAGCTCTGGGAGGGCCCCAGGGCCTCTCCAAGAGGCAGTGTCTCCTACCAGGGCTCCTTAGACGGGGACATCGGACCCTCCACTGGATCCCAGCAGAGGGGTGCTCTTCTGGCTGCTCCCCTGGCTAACTGGGTTCCCTGTTTCTCCATGTGTGCATTCCTAGGATGTACATTGCCCTGATTGTGTTGTGCTAGTCTAGCCAGATGCCCTGAGGCTCCTGCTCAGAGTGCAGGAACACACTCTCTGCTTTGAAATTGACAGCGACAAGGAATAAAAAAGGATCTTTAAAAAATTTAACATGCATGATTAATGTTCTTGGTGAATCTTTTCAACAAAGTCTCCAAAACCAGTTTGTCCCTTTGGAGACTTCTTATGAGCATAATTTATCTGCTCATTGCTAGCCAATTTGAGGTCTTTGAGTTAGAAACAAGTATCTAGGGAAGTAAGAAATCACATTAAAAATTCCCAATTGCTAATGTGGAACTATGCAAATGATGTTTTACTTCACTGGTGTCAACAAAGCATGGGGGAAGATGCTGTCTAGATATTTTCTGCTATTCTGAATTCCAGTTTTATAAGGTGAATTTTGGGTCTCAATTTCAAAGATACACTTCTATGCAGAGAGGTTGAATGATCAACCTAAGCTTCCCCAGCTGTTGTAAGGGACAGGATTTAAATTACCCTGTGCAGAGCACGTGTTCCTGGGAGGATGGGGCCTGGGTCTTATTATCAGGTGTGAAAGAGCTGGAAGAAATGGTGTAGTGAAAGTACCATATCCCTCCCTTCAAGAATAATATTTAGAATTTCAGTTTCAGTTACTTTTTATAAAAGAAAAACTTTAGATAAGTTAAATTTACCAAATGTTATCTGTGCAAAGGGTAATTCCTAGATTGGGCAGTACCCTGAATAGGACAGGTCTGACTGTCACCAGCTGGAGGGTCCCGGAAGGCTTCTTCAACCTGGTAAGAATAGGTTCTGCAGAATGAGTTCAATCTATACTACGTTGATCCGTGTAAGAGTTTGTGAGAGCAGAAAATAAGGAGGTCTCATTGCTGGAGACATGGACCTTCCCTCACCTGCTTCATGAGTGCCCAATCTGTCTTCCAGAGGGGGGACCTGATGGCCATGGACTGGCACAGTCACTGTGGGTCCTAGGGATACCATGTTCTCTGCCTTCTGCTGAACATTTGCAGTGTCCCTCATGCGTTCCTTGCCTACATGGAGCCAGTCCCTGTGCTAAGACTTCCCCAGGCCAGCTGCAAGCCAACATGCTTCCTGGTGACCACCAGTGGCCACAGTGGTCCTTGCCTTCCTGCATGGGAGAACTCACACACCTAGCACCTGCATGTTCCTGAAAACAAGTGGAGGCCATCTAGAGGGCTCTGAATGGTGCAGCCTCCATGGACATGGACCACCACAGGGTTTAAACTGCCCAGAGTGATGACTGACAAACCCAGAATTGCCAAAACTAAAACCATGTTAACGATTTTAGAATGTTGTCTCACTGAGTTTGCTCATGGTTTGTGTGGCTTTGCTGCTCCGAGATGAGCCGTGAGCGAAAAACTTTCAGCCCCCCCCTCCTCTCCCTGGGTCCACACCAACAGTGGGTTTATCTCAATACAGCTATGGTTCCCTGATTCAGGGGGCAGGGCACTGGTCATGAAAGGCTCTCCTGGGCATTTTGGCTTGGGTCAACCTACAGAGTCCGTTGACATAGAATTTCTTAGCAAGTTCAGTACTGGCTGATTTAGCAATGAAAATCTGCCAGAGGCTGACCTGGGTACTCACATGATCTTGATCTGCTTGTTGTTGGGTTGATGACTTTGGAACCTGATCAGCTTCTGCCACCAGAGAGGGGGAATTCTCCCCCAACCAGGGTGCTGACATCATCAGAACCTGTACTTGTCAGAGTTCCCCATGAACCTCCTGAGGTGAAGCTGCACAGGTCAGCTGTTAGTGTATTATTCAGAAAAGTACTGTTTGAAGTTGTTCACTCTTTGCAGATAAGGAAATCTACAGGGAGCATGGGTGAAGACCGAGTGAGAGTCCCTTCTAACAGGGGTGCAGCCAACAGGGATCTTGGTACTCTGTACCACGTGACCCTGTAGGATGACAGCTGGGATTGTGGCCAACAGGGCAGTAATAGGGCCATTAGATTTCTGTGAATTTTACACATTTCTTTTCTTTCCTTTTTTTCTTTTTAGTACCAAGGTTTGAATCCAGGGGCGCTTAACCACTGAGCCATATCCCCAACACTTTTTTATATTTTATTTAGAGACAGGGTCTCACTGAGTTGCTTAGGGCCTCACTAATTTGCTGAAGCTGGCTTTGAACTTGTGATCCTCCTGCTCAGTCTCCTGAGCTACAGGCATGCACCACTATGCCTAGCTCATACAATTTCTAAAGTGTACTAGGAGCACATCTATACAAATAGAACTCAGAGAGAGCTTGCTTATTTGACAATGCTTTCCATATAATTTAATCTGCAACCTGACCCTAATTGCTTCTATATAATTTAATCTGCAACCTGACCCTAATTAGATTGACATCTCTCTTTTATAAGAAGAGATACCTTTTGGAACCCATCTGGAAAATTCCAAAGTTAATCCATGATCAAGAAGGAGGCATAATGTAGAATTTAAGTTTGTGAAAAAAAAATCAAACATTTAAAAATAGGATTACAGGGAACAATGTAAAGACTTCAAGAGAAAATGCTGATAATTACATAGTTGTGGAAAAATCTTAGCTCGGTAAATTTTTTTCTTAGTACCAGGGATTGAACCCAGCCTGCTTTACCACTGAGCCACACCCCCAGTACATTTTACTTTTTATTTTGAGACAGGGTCTCACAAAGTTGCCCAGGCTGGTCTTGAACTTGGGATCCTCCTGCCCCAGCCTACTGAGATGCTGGGATGACAGGCATGTGCCACCTTGCCTGGCAAAATCTTAGTTCATGTAAACAAAAAGGATTGAACATAACTCCTGGTTGGCCACCTTCCACATAAGATATTGTCCCCCAGATAAACATGCTTTTACTAAATTACCCCTATCAGTAGGAGTAAGATTTTGACTTGCAACATTCTCTAATAAAGAAATGGTAAATGCAGCTTGTACTCCATCGGACATAACTGCCTCTTTTAACTGTTTCACTAATTTTATATCTAATATTTGATGACATCTCTGATTGTTTTGATCTTCAAATACCGGGAATATTTGGAATACTGATCGAGATTCTACATCAGCCCACTGTCTGGAGGCCAACCCAGTGCAGCAAGTACATGTGCCCCTAAAACTTGGAAAAGAGTGGTGACCTGGATTATATGCCGAAGGATGCGGCACGGTAGGGGCTAAATGCCACTGAGAGAACTTCTTTTCTAGCTCTGTCTCAGATAGTTCCTGTTCTTCAGAGTCACATGCCTGTTCTGAGTCTGAACATCTACTTTCTCTTTTAGAAGCTCAACTTGATTGTTCTTCTTTTACAGTTCCTAATATCTCTTACCCTTCTCTTAGATGTCCTTGAAATTTTGGTTTTTGAAAGTCAGACAGAAACGAACTAATGTCCATATAGGCAAAGTACCAAGAGGGAGAGGCATTTTTTCATTTTGTTTATGGAGTTCCTTTCCCAAATGCTCCCACTGAGAGACAGTAAGGAGCCCTTCTTCTAAGAACCAAGGACAGGCTTCTTCTATAGTTTTAAGAAATGTCCGCACTGTTTTAAACTTTAACAGAGTTCCATTTTCTCTTAACAATGCCTTAAGAGAGCCTTCCATGCAAATTTGTGAAATTTCTGATCCCATGGTTATAATATGGCCTCTCTGATCACCACCACAACAACAAACACAAACCAAGAAAGAAAAAGTAACAAAAATATTAACACAACTAACACCTTACACACATTCATTTACTACAGGACGTCCTTTGCTGTCTCTTGGGACAGCCTTCTGTTAAATTCCCTCACTAGGGGAGCCTTCTGTTAGTACCTTAAGGCCAGTGTTTCCTCAAATAGGGAAACCTGCTAGTTGACTGCTAGTTGACTGTGCTAGTGAAAAATTTTCTCCTTTATTACTTACCTGAGCACTCACTATTCCCCGTACGGGCCACAAAATGTCGCTGTCCAGCGGGACATAAAGACAAGTACACCTCAGATTATCATGAAGGAGCTTTTTTTTTTTTTATTTGGATAACACCTTTATATATAAGCAGTCTCATACATAAGCAATTTCAATCAGATATGTCCACCCAATCCTGTTAAAGATCAAGCAATCATGAGCTCAAACATACATGTAGCCAATTGTAATAGCTTCCTGTTTTTCTCCAGGCATACCAAACATGCCCTTTAGCTCCCTGCCAGCCCACAGGCCACGTTATTTCACAATAACTAAGATCAGAGGCAAGTGTTGAGTTAGAGCTGAGCTGCACTGGCCTGAGGCTTTTGCCATGGGAGTGTCCAATGGGTTGGAAGAGAGCTAAGAACCAGGAAGCCAGAAATTGAGGTCCCAGGCTCTGTGTGTTCAGGGCCCCATCATCTTGTCCCTCTAAAATGTGGAGGAGGATCTCTAGCCACCCTTTAGGAAGCCCACAGTGAAGCTTCTCACACATCTTGGGAGCAGTGTCCTTCCTGTGGATCTGAGTCACAGGTGTGGACCATGCCGAGCAGCTGCAGGGACTCAGTAAACCCTTCTCTGTCCCCTTGGTGCCCTGCTGAGGACTTCTTCCCCACTTCTATGCAAGGGCAGAATCTGCTCAGAGACAGGATTGTTCAGTGTCTAAATGGGTGGATGCAAGTGCTCTTCTCCAGCAATCCCTAACAATGAAAGGTGTTTTTCCACTGCTGGAGGAAGCCCAGCAACACCACAAGCAGCTTAGGCAGAAATAGAATCTTCCTTTTTGCAGAACTGCTCCTGAATTTAAAAGCTTGCTCTTTTAAAAAGCAGATTATATAGTAATTACCAGATACCTTTTGTAAGGGAAAAATTAAGACTTTGAAATAAACCAGAAAATCTACTTAAATATCTTTTCAGCAGAATGCTGGAGTCTCTGGGGAGTCATTTGATTCTTTAACAGGCTATGCACCTCCATCACCTTGAGCTCTCTTATAACTGTGCATGCTTGGATACCTGATAGCAGTGCAAATAATTCTTATCTACAGACACTGGAACATAATCTGCCTGGCAGAAAAAAAAAAAAAAAAAAAAAAAAAAAACATGGAGTCCATTCGTATCTCCTTTCCTACTTCTCCTATTAACATGAGCAAATAATTCTCTGATCTTTCCTTTGAACAGGGGAAACAATGATCTGGTTCCCTTAGGAATCAACAGTTAAACAAACTCTTTGCCACATCTTCAGTTTATAGCTCTATGAGAGTCATGATTCTATTATTCTTAAAGTTTCACTTTTGACTCTAATATGGAATTTTGAAATTAAAGTTTAATATTTTTAGAAGATTTACTGATTTGAGTTTTCATCTTAAGTTGTAATAATTTGGGAAGACAACTGCTCCTATCTACTTAATATCAGTATAATTATTACTGTGGTTAAAAACAGACAAAATGAAATTTCAAGTTGGTTAACTGAGAAACAAAAGAAGACAAATATTTGTTAATTCGGATAATAGATCATCTAATTGTGTGATTTAAAGGGTGAGGTGATTCCATATAATCAATCTTAGGCTGTTGATATTTGTCTCTGTTTCTTTGTTACTGTAACTGAATGCCACAAACTGAGTAACTTAGGAAGCACAGAGGTTTACATGGCTCACAGCTCCAGAGTTGGGAAGTCCAAGAGCACAGAACTGGCATCTAGCGAGGACACTCGGATGACATCACAGCATGGCACAGGGCACGGTGTAGCTAGACCGAGCAAATGTCTTCTCTTGTAAGGCCACAAAGGACATGATGATGGCCCTACCCTCCTCACCTCATCTAACCCAATTCCTTCCCAAAGGCCTGCCTGGGATGCCTTTGTCATGTAAAGTTTTATATTAAGTTTGCAATACATGAACTTTGGGGACACAATCAGCAACTGTCTTGTATGGACACAGAACTTGCCCAGAACAAAGGGTTCCATGGATGTCACAGGAGAAGACACAGACGTTATGAGGTTGCAAGGTCCCTGGGGGTGGTTCACCCCCCACTGCCTTGCTCTGCACTATCTGGTCTGCCAACTCCCTCCTGGATCTCAGAGGCTCCACTTCTTTCCTTGGTTTGAAACTGCTTTTCCCAGGCCAAGATCTATCTAATTAGGAAATGTGCAAACAGTAAAGAGTTCAGGCTTTTAAGATAAAGGATATGACTCAGATTGCCACTTGCAATATGACTGGGAAGTTCATACCAATTCTGACTCCATTTCCCGGTCTTTGAGAAGCAGATAAAGACCACGGAGACAGCAGCCATCATGGCAGCCTCCCTCCTCACCAGGGTGTTTGCAGGGGGCCGGGGCAGCACAGCACCCAGGTTAGTGACTGCGGCCCTGTGTGTGTCAACCTGTGGGAAAGTCCTCTGAGCACCAGAGCTTGTAAACTTCTCACTGGGATTAGAGAGGGAAGAAGAGGAAGTCCACAAGCAGGTGTGTGATGTGCTGAGTCCACAGGAGTGAGAGACCCAGTCACCTTGCCCTCACTGCCAGTGGCTGGGCCTGCACATCATCTCTGCTCTGCTCAGGTTCCCTGGCTGGGCTGTTGGTGTTGCACCACCATGTCTGGGAGGCTGCTAATGAGTTGGGTTCTCTCTCTATTTTGCATATTAATCCCTTCTTAGATACATAATTTGCAAATATTTTCTCCCATTTCATAAACTCTATTTTCACTCTATTGATTGTTTTTACTTTTGCTTTGATGCTTGTGGGGTCACAACCCAAAAATCTTTCCCAAGACTAATATCACAGACCCCCACTTTTCTTACAGTGGTTGTACAGTCTACATTCTTCCTTTAGGTCTTTGACCTGTTGTGGGTTGTTTTCCCTTTGGCATAGGGCACCTAGCTCGCTCGTTGTGTGCAAACATCCAGTTTCTCAGTGGATTATTGGAGAGGAAGCTATCCCCATGAAAATACTCCTTCCCACAGAGGAGGACAGAGCCACATGACTGGCCTGGGCTTTCTGACACCCAAGTGGGTGCAGGTAGACCCCAGGTGTCCCTGAGGGCTCCCGTGGGAGACCAGGCAGGTGTGTCTGAGGGTCATGTTCAGATTAGGGGAGCTGCAGCCTACCTAGCAGATGGATCCCCCAAAGGATCAGGCATTGGAAGGACTGTGGTGGTAATTGCGGCAGGCAGGGTGTGGCTGCGGAGGTGACCAGAGGTGTCCCTTCAGCTTTGTGTTTTGTCCTGGTGCCCCACCCCTGCCTCTCTCTGCTTCCTGGGCAGGTCTCCTCTGCTGGGCCCTTCCCCATGACATGGGGATCACCTCAGACCCAGAGCCCTGCAGCAGGCCAGCCATGGACTGGGACCCCAGAAGCTAGGAGTCTGAAATCAACGTTTCTTCCTCTGAGTTCTTCTGGTCACATGTTTTTGTCATGGCCATGAAGCTGACTAGCACATGTTATCTTTGAGTTCTGCCTTAACACTTTGTGACTCTCCTTATGAAAGTTGACTTGTCCCCAGAAAAGGAAGCCTCAAGATGGAGCTCTTCCAGGGACCTCTGCTGATCCAGTTGGCAGATGGCCCACCTGGTCCTGACTCGGAACCCTGCTGAGCTACACAGTGCAGATCCACTGTGGAACACAGCCAGTCCTGGAGTCCCCATCCCCCCTCATCAGACCCAGGAGTCCGGCCAGCCTGCTGCTCCCAGCTGAGAAGAAGGAGAAGGCTGTGCTGAGTGCCAGGCTCCATCCGTCCAGATGACCCACAGACTGCTCTGCCCTGTGCTGACTCAGCTCCAGAGTGACTCCATTTGTCACCTCCAGGTTGCTGATTCTTGGTGGGGATGAAAACATAGACCAAGTTTTCCAAACAGAGGATCCTGAGTCCAGACGAAAGGAAACATAAGAAGCAGGGCTGGGTGAGGGAATTCCGAGGAATAGGAGTCCCCTTTCCAAGGTGGTTTCTGTAAGTGCTTGAAATTACTACAATTAAGCATCTAAGCCTCCCCAAAACATGGCTCAGACACGTGGGTAGCAGATGGTAATTGGGCTTGTTTTGAATCGAATATTTACCCCGAGTTTTCCTCCAGCTTTCAGTGAGAAGATCAACACCAAATATCTAAGACATGCTGTCTTATATTTTAAAAAAGTAAAGCAAAGGAAGGGGAAATTGCCAATTTTTTAACTTCAAAATTAAATTATAGATACACAGAAAAGTGTTCTCTTAATAGTTTTGCCTCCATGACTGCCCCACTCCTGCCTGGCCCCTTCATTAACTTCCAGAGCAGATGTCTGAGGTATCTGTGTTCTTGCTGCTGATTATGAGGAAAGCAAAAGTGAAGGTGAGTCCCAGGCTTCAAGAAAGAGACTCACTGGGCTGGAAAGGGGACAGACAATGACAGGTGGTGGCTGGAGCTGCACAGGAATAGGGGGAAGAGGTGGGGGTGACCGGGCAAGGCTGTTCAGAAGGAAGGGCCAGAGAGCACCTCTGGGAGACAGGCTCTCTGAGTTGCCATCTAAAAGAAGCATGGGGAGACCTGGAGGACCTCCAGGGGAAGGTGCTTCTATCCCCTTTGGTGATACACATGGTGTACTAAGGAAAAGTGATGAATCAGTGTGGCTAAGGCAGATGACAGGAGACTGTGCAGAAGCTGAGCTTGGATGGTGACTCTTAGTCCATTTTCTGTTCCTCTAATGGAGTATCTGAGGCTTGGTTATTTATAAAGGAAAGAGGTCCTTTGACTCTTGGTTCTAGAGGCTAGATGTCCAAGGGTGTGACCAGCTGCTCTCCACACTCTGGTGGTTCTCCTTTTGCTTCGGCTCCTGGTGAAGAACAGAAGGGCCAGCAGACCTGTGTGGAGGAGAGAAGAGGCCATGGCAGGAGGAGACTTTAGCCAGCTCTTGGGTCTCCACCTGTGGCTCACATTCCTCCCACACACCCACCTCCCAACACTGCCTCCCCGAGGTTTGAGGATCTGACTTATGACCTTCCAGGGCACTCCAGCCCCAGCAAAGGGCTTTGCTGAGGACTGTGAATATCCAGCATGAGGGGAATGTGCTGTAGAAACTTGAGGAGGGAAGAGATGTGATCCTGTCTACATGTAAGACTCCTTTGGTCTGCCATGCAGGGACAATCATCAGTGGAGACGCAGCAGGGCACCTGTTAAGCAGGTGCTCAGAGTTCACACTGGAAGTGAGGGTGACATAGAAAGAACTGGAAGCTGTGAAGACTGGGAAGTGTTTGACTTGGGATGAACCTTAAGGCAGAGTCCATGAAAGGCTCATGTCATGGGTGGGATCATGGCCTTCCAAAGGTGTGTCCTTAGCTCTGTCCTGGAACATGTGGATGTGGTCTTATTTGAAAAAGAATCTTTGCAGAGATAAGTTCCAGATCTTGAGATGAATATCCTGGATGACTCAAAGGGTCCTAAATCCAATGCATTATGGGTCCTCATAGGGGGCAGAAAGAAGAAGACAGATCAGGAAGAGAAGGCCGATGAGTTCAAGGCAGAGTGGAGCTGGCAGGGCCAGCAGGGTCCCCATGGTTTTGGCGGTGTACAGCCCTGGGTTCAGACTTCCAGCCTGAACTGTGAGAGAGTAACTATTGTTTGCAGCCACCAGCAGCTCTGGACAACAGGTTGGGAGACTAGGTATGGTGTGTGAGTCTGTAGCTCAGGGGAGCCCAGGGCTGGAGATGCATCTCTCCAGTTGGTATCTATGAATACTCGCTTTACAGCCGGGGCTCAGAGCATCTCAGGGGAGGTGGTGTGGGTGCAGGAGGGACTGCATGCCTGGTCCCAGAGCAGGCCAACTCCAGAGGTCAGCAAGAGAGGAGGCATGGTGGATGGAGCTGGGCCCTCTGTCAGGAGAACCAAGGAGGAACCTTGTCACTGAAGCTCAAGGAGGTGTATACAGGAGGGAGGGAGCATTGCTTCTCTAAAAGCTGACAGCTTAACTGAGACAAGGAGACTTTAGCCTGACAGCAAACCCAGCTCCTGTTTATAGGTCATATACAGAAGACACTTAGGCAGAAGTGATCAGAAAGACCAAGCAAAAGGCATAGCAAGTAAAGAGTCTCGGAAGGTATCTGTCAGGAGTCAAGCAGGCATTGACTCAGAGTAGAACCTCGGTGAGGGTGGATCCTCAAAACTCAGTGGGGTAGCCAAACTGGATTATCTATACACCACATAATGCACAAGCAGTTCACACAAGGAGAAATGCCTAGGATGCAGAGGAAAGAGAAATGCCCAAAATGCAGAGAAAGGAGAAACACCCAGGATGCAAAGGAAAGAGACAAACCTGGGGTGCAGAGAAAGGAGAAGCACCCGGGGTGCAAAGAAAGGAGAAACACCCAGGGTGCAGAGACTGGGACACACTGACATGTCCAAGTAGATAGAAGTTAAGGTTACAGAAGATCTGAGCAACATAAGGAGGCCCATTGTGTGTGTGTGTGTGTGTGTGTGTGTGTGTGTGTGTGTGTGTGTGTGTGTGTGTGTGTGTATGTGTGTGTGTGTTCACATTGCTTGATAACAAAGAACACAGCTTTCTTTCTAGCACACATAGGCCACTGGAGAACTTCACCATGTTGGGTCACAAAGAAAACCTTGCCAAGTGCCTGTAGTGGGCAGAATGTCCCCAAAGACATCTACGCCTAGAACTGGCACCCTGCCAGTCCTGCAAAATCCCTGCATGTCTGGAGGGCTTGGCAGGTGTCAGGAGGACTATAAACCCTAAAGTGTGGAGATTATGTTAGATTATTGGGGTATGCCCAGTCTAATCAAGGAACCCTGGACATCTGGAATGGTAGGGTTGAGTGGAAGGAGAATACTGAAGATTCAAAGCAGGAGAGACTCACTACTGTTGCTTGGAGGAGCCTGTGGAAGACAGAGGAGTAATGTGGGAAGCTCCATAAGCAGATCAGCAATGGCTGCAACCAGCCATGGAACAGGTACCACAGACCCAGGGCTGTGTGGACCTGAGCCCTGCCTAGGCCTCGGGAGATTAGAGACAGAGTCCCTCCAGATCCACCAGATAAGAGCCCAGACTGTGGGCCTCTTGATTTCAGCCCTGGAGGACCAGGACTGAGAAACAAGTCAGGCCCATCTGGACTTCTGCCTGCAGAATAGTGTACAATAAGATTGTCTTATTTTACTACACTGACTTCATGAGGATTTTTATGGCAGCCATAGAAAAATGAGACAATTTCAAATAGCTGAAATGATTTGAATAGCCATTTCTGAGCACAGGATACAACAAAAAATTAATTAATAAAAACAAAATTTGGGGTCAATGACAAACACACCCCAGACTGCAAAATTTCTGAAAGAAAATTAAAATGAAATTTTATAGAACTGAATTCTTAAAGCACAAAAAAGAAAATTTATAGCCTTAAATATTTATGTCAATAGAACAGAGAGTTAAATATCTACCACAGAAGAGTAAAAAATGTATCAAAATAAACTAAATGAGTAAAACAACATAATAAATCACTCTTTGAAAATTGTATAACAGAAATTAATCAGTAATTTTCAAAGTGAAAAACATTAGTACACAAATAAATGATAAAGGAAAAATATAATTTAGTAATTTCATAAGAAACTATTTTACACAAGTCTAAATACATTTGACAACCAAATGAAGTGGAATGTTTTCTATGGAAATACAATATGTCAAAACTGCTGCCTATGGAGAGAAATTTAAAAGCCAATTTCCATAGAACACATAGAGAAAATCTCAAAGATGCAGACCAGTAGAGTTTCATGGGTCATCTACCAAATCATTTTGTTGCTGTTGTTCTTTATAGACACATGTGACAGCAGACTGAATTTTGGCATATTGTACACACATGGAGTATGCCTTATTCTAGCTGGGATCCCATTCTTGGTATTGCACATGATGTGGAGATACCCTGGTCAAAAATGTGATGTCCGATTTACTCTACTGTCCTTTCCAGTTCCATCCTCCCCTTCCCTTCCTTCCCCTTTGTCTAATCCAATGGACTTCTATTCTTCCCCACCCCACCATCCCTGTAGTGTGTTAGCATTAGCATATCAGAGAGAACATTTTGCCTTTGGTTTTTTGGGATTGGCTTATCTCACTTACCATGATATTCTCCAGTTCTATTTACCCACAAATGCCATAATTTCATTCTTCTTTATGGTTATGTAATATTCCATTGTGTATGTGCACCACATTTTCTTTATACATTCATATTTTGAAGGATACTTAGGTTTGTTCCTTGGCTTAGATATTGTGACTTGAGCTGCTGTAAATATTGATGTGACTATGTCACTGTAACATGCTGACTTCAAGTCCTTTGGGCATAAACTGAGGAGTGGGATAACTGGGCTAAATGGTGGTTCCATTCCAAGTTTTCTGAGGAATCTCCATACTGCTTTCCATAGTGGTTGCACTAATTTGCATTCCTACCAGCAATGTATGAGTGTACCTTTTCCCCCACATCCTCACCAACATTTGTTATAATTTTATCCTTCATAATTGCCATTCTGACTGGGGTAAGTGGAAATCTGAGTGTAGTTTTAATTTGCATTTCTCAGTTGCTAGAGATGTGGAACATTTTTTCACCATTCATGTTTCTTCTTCCATGAAGTTCTTGTTCAATTCCTCTGCCCATTTATTGATTGGGTCCTTCCTTTTTTTTTTTTTTTTTTTTTTTTTTTTGGTGTTAATTTTTTGAGTTCTTTATCCTGAAGATTAGTGCTTTATCTGAGGTACAGGAGGTAAACATTTTCTCCCATTCTGTAGGTTCTGTTTGCGTGTTCTTGATTATTTCCTTTGCAGCAAAGAAGATTTTGAGTTTGATACCATCCCATTTATTGATTCTTAATTTTTCTTCTTGAGTTCTATGAGTCTTATTGAGGATGTCAATTCCAAAGCTGAGGTGGTGAAGATTTGGGCCTACACTTTCTTCTAGTAAGTGTAGGGTCTCTGGTCTAATGCTTAGGTCCCTGATCCACTCCCCTGCAGGGTGAGAGTTGGGGTTCAATTTCATTCTGTTGTATATGGATTTCCAGTTTTCCCAGCATCATTTATTGAAGAGGCTATTTTTCTCCAATGTATGTTTATGGAACCTTTGTCTTGTACAAGATCACTGTATTTATTTGGGTTTGTCTCTGTCTCTTCTATTCTGTTCCATTGGCCTTCATGTCTGTTTTGCTGCAAATACTGTGCTGTTTTGTTTCTATAGTTCTGTAGTATTGTTTAAGGTCTGGTGTTGTGATACCTTCACTCTTCCTGCTAAGAATCACTTTGGCTATTCTGGGCCTCTTATTTTTCCAAATTAATTTCATGACTGCTTTTACTACTTCTAAGAAGAATGTCATTGGAATTTTAACAGGAATTGCATTAAATCTGAATAGAACTTTTGGTAGTATGACCATTTTGATAATATTAATTCTACCTATCCAAAAGCATAGTAGATCTTCCATTTTCTGAGGTCTTCTTCAACTTCTTTCTTTATTGTTCTGTAGTTTTCATTGTAAAGGTCTTTTGCCTCTTTTGTTAGATTGATTCCCAAGTATTTTAATTTTTTGATGCTATTCAGAGAGGGATAGCTTTCCTGATTTCTCTTTCAGATGACTCATCATTGGTGTATAGGAATGCAATTGATATATGGGTGTTGATTTTATAGCTTATTGCTTTGCTGAATCCATTCATGAGTTCTAGAAGCTATCTGGTAGATTTATTTTTTTTTTTTGGATCTTCTAAATATACAATCATGTCATTGGCAAATAGTAATAATTTGAGCTCTTCTCTTTATATTTATATTCCTATAATTTTAAGACCAGATAATCCCACATGCAAATTAAACTTTTCAAGAAAAATTGTGATGGCCTGATAGATCTGGCTCCATGAGAATGTTATAGGCCAGACTATAAGGGAATTAACTAAACAGACTCCATTTTGCTCTGAGACTCCATGTTATGTAGGAAATAAGTTTCTCCCAGGGGAACACCCCACCTCTGTACCCATAATCAGTTACTTAGTGTGACATGTTTAACAATACAGAAGGACAATTCCTATATAAAGAACAATTGCTCTCTTTTGATTCCTATTGCTCCTAACCAATGCACCATGTAAACAGTAACGTGTGGATGTTAGTAACCATTCTTTAGTTTGTACCTAGGTAAGGGTCATTTTGACCCACTTCTCCCTCTGTTCATGAGCATTCGGTGTATAATAACTCACATCAAAGCAGGTTGGTAATAAACAATTTTTAATTAATAAGGGTATATTTTTAGGAAAAAAAACAGTTTTGTATAATAGTCACACACTTTTCTGCAAAAACATTGGCATAAAATCTGTGACAATTTGGGGATGAAATATAGTAAAATCTGGTCAATCTGGAAAGCCTCCTTGGGTCTCCCAGATTCCTCCAAGGCCCACAGAGCACGGATTCTCTGGGGCATCTTGGAAAACATGGAAAACATTTGAATACTCTCTGGTTTGTATGCAGTCTTTATTCTTCCTAGACTTTGAAATTAGTCAAAATAATCTTCTCAAATTAGAAATGTCTTACTATGTGCTCAGAATTAATTTTAAGTATAAAATCTCAAATAGCACTTGCGTGTGAACACTGAGTAGGGCACACCTGGACCCCTGGACCCCAGGGAGAGGTCTTGGGAACAGGATGCTGGAGGACAGGTCCTGCTCGGCCAGGGCCTTACCCTGCCTCCCTCACACAGGAAGCCAGGAGCAGCACAGTCCCGCTGGCTCCCAGCTCAGCACAGCTAACTGCTGGTGGGGTCACTATGAGTGGTCTCAGCTGGGCAAATGAAAGTGTAAAAGAAGGAGAGCAGAACAGCTGCAAGGCACTGGGGTTGTTGGTGACGAGGGGCCTCACAGGCAGGTCAAGGGTGATGCCAGATGTGAAGGACATTTACAAAATCAGAAAAATAGCCTGAGTGAAGCTAAGCCCTTATCATAAAGCAGTTCATCACAGATTTTCCCTGGGCAAGCCTGTCTGTGTGGGAGCCTCCAAGCCCAGCACCTCTGAGGTAAGTGTGTGCCCAGAGCTCTCAGGCACAAGGCCTGGCCATGCCACCTGTCCCAACCAGACATCCCCAAAGCTCAGCTGTTCTACAGTTATCCTTTTGAGATCTGGATTCAATGTTTGGAAACCAGAATCTTCAAAGCCAGGCATGTGGACAGGGTGAAGATGGGTGGGATGTCTGGCCTCAGTTTGGGCTGAGGGGTTGGCTGGTCTCAGCTTCAGTCTGCTGGAACCACTGGCATGCTCATCAATTGAGGAATTATTTGTAATGACAGTTTTAAGTTGGTTATAAAAATCTAAATTTTATAGGCCAGCATGTGGCTCAAAGGGGAAGCCCACTGCCCACGGCCCATGGTGTACCATCTCCCCATCCTGTGCCCCAGTTACAGCTGCTCAATTTCTGTGTGAAGCAATTTGGTTTATAAGAGTTTTTAAAAGTAGTCCACTACAATTTAGATGAAAATATGTAGCACACATAACTGAGAAAATAAATGTTTAAAATTTCCCCATTAGCTTTACACGTTGTGAATGGGACATGGATGTTAATCATGAATCAGACTGCCAAGGTGGAAATGAGTTCACCAGCATCTGCACTCCAGATCACAGACTGGGGTGAGGCTGGGAATGCACTGGGACTTTCAATTAGAGCCACAACCAGTCACCCTGCCTCCTAGTTTAATCTGGGTAATGATAGCTGATATTTGCTAAATGTCACTGCATGCTGGGTACCATACAGAAGCCTTATATGGAATAATTCAGTAGCCTGTGAGGCAGATGCTGCAATGGCCTAAATCTGGACTGAGGAAAGAGGGGGACAAAGACATGAAGCAACCCACCCAAACTCTAGCAAATAAATGACAGTACAGGTGAACCCAGGGTGTTCCAGGATGTACATGACTATTCATGGGAAGGTGGAGAATGCCTGGCTGCCTCCTGATGGAGTATGAGACAGAACCAGAAATTTAGTGCACTCTCAATACAGGTGTGAAAACTGTCCCAGGGAACGAATATGTTGATCACTGAGTGATCACTACCCAACATGTGCGTGCATTAAAAGGTCCCACATACCTCACAAATATATGGAAGTGCTATGACATCAATCAAAACAACAAATACAAATTGCACATGAAAGCAATCCAAACACTACAAAGTACTACATAAGGTACAGTGGCAAGCATATATAGAAGTGAGAAAATAAATGCTGAGTCTAAAGGCAGTATTTGATCACTGTGTTCCAAAGTACCTTCTCCAAAGGTACTTTGGAGAATCAAGACACATTGTATAACTTAAACTGGTGGATATATATTTCAATTAAGTACACTTATGTGCACACAACCAAGAAGTTAATTCCATACAATTTTCAGTATAATTACAAATATCTATATTTGATATCCGTTACTTGGTAAAATTAAGTAAAACATAAAATTAGGGTAAAAAGACACTCAAGTGCAAATATTTCCCATTGTGATATTTGGGTCTGTTATGGTTTGGATCTGGAATGTCTCCCAGAGTCACGTGTCAGAGACTGGATCACCAGGATTCTGACCTCATTGGAGGATTGATCCACCAGATGGATTACTGGGAGATGGTGGCAGTTGGGGGCAGGAGGGCCATAGGTGCAGGAAGTAGGTCTGTCTTGTTCCTGCCCCCTCCTGGCCACTGTCCCCAGCTTTCCACTGCATGCCCTCCCACCATCCTGTTCAGCAACCACAACATAGAGCAATGGAGCCAGCTGACCATGGACCCAACCTCTGAAACCCTGAACCAAAATAAATGTCTCCTCTCCTAAGTTGCTTTCCTCAGATATTTGTCACAGCAACACAAAGCTATGATGTGGATGGTCCCTATAATGAAATGCCATCTCTCAGGAAGAGTGGGAACTCACTAATCTAAGATGATAGGCAGGACTTTGGAGCAGGACAATGAGAGTGATGTAGAAACCAGCGTCCTGTGTCCCTGCTTTACCTCTGGTGGCATCGAAAACCCATGATTGTCACTGCAGGCAAGGAAACAGACAGGTGATGATGAGACCAGGGAAGTTTGTGTCTGGAAGATGAGTTCCAGCAGGAGGGAGTGAGTCAGAGGGACCCAGCCTTCCAAGACCCCATCCACAGGCTCCTGGTCACAGGCACATAAGCTGGGTCAACTGATTGTCACTGGTGTCCCCAGAGCAACCTAAACACTCACTTGCATGCAGCTCAGATGAAGACCCCAGCCCCTGGTGTCTAAAATAAAATACCATAAGTTCTGAGCTGCTGGACTCCATTAGTGAGGACTCCATTTCCCAGGAGGGAAGAGAAAGCTCCAGATGGGAGACCCCAGTCATCTGCCCTTCTGGGAAGACCCTGGACCCCAGGTTCTATGTGGGTGCAGACCTGTGTCACTGTGTCAGACACTGTAAAGGATGGAGCTTAAAGCAGAGTGGGCAGGTGAAGCTTGCTTCTGCCATTTGGGTCACCTCCCCTAGTCACCTCTACTGAGTCATCTCACCTAACCCACCTCCCCTGAATCCTCTCCCAAGTCACCTCCCCCAAGTCCTCTCCTCTGAGCAGCCTCCCCTGAGTCCCCTCCCTGATCTCCTCCCCTGAGTTCTCTCCACTGAGTCCCTTACCTGATCCCCTCCTCTGAGTCCCCTCCCCTGAGTCCTCTCCCCGATCTCCTCCTCTGAGTCCCCTCCTTGAATCCTCTCCCCACATCCCCTCTCCTTTCCTGATCCTTTGGACCCGTATAGCTGAAGCTCCCGCCATGCTCTGACAGTGTGGTGCCAGCAGGGTCTCACCACAAAACCTGCTCAGGGGGCCATTGGCCCATTGAGACAGGGCTTGTGACCAGTGCCCCAGAGCTCCTGAGCTACAAGGTGCCACCGGTGCTCCCCAAGCACTTCCATCCCAGGGGTAGACCCTGCTGAATTTGGGCCTGGGCTTCTGGACTCTGGGAAGCCAGAGCCCAGGACGGCATGAACATTTTCCAGGGGCAGACACTGACCAAGACTCCTAATTTAAAAGGCTATCTCTGCCTTGAACAGAGCCAACCCAGACAACTCTGAGAAGTGCTGACTGATGCACTGTCATGACTAACTGTGTATCGAGGCTGTGCCTGGCACACAAGAGGAAAAAGCAAACCAGGGTTGCCACGGCAGATGCCAACACTCCTGGAGACCCAGGGCACTGGGTGAAGTCACGCACTGCCCGTCATTTAACATCCTTGTAGGATGTTAAACCCTCCAGGGAGGGTGTTGTCAAGTGGTCCTCAGGCAGGTGGCAATGCCCTGGGCAGCAGGTTTTCTGAAGCAATTTTTGTCTTGTTTTCTCCCCTCTGAAAGCCAGAGGTGGGGCCTGACTGATCACACCATTGTTTCTGGTTCCAGTTCTTACCCACGATGGAGTCAGGGAGATATCTAACCCAGAGCCACGAGGAGCGAAGGGCACCCCTGGGTGACTTACAGACACGAATGGTTTAAGCCTGGTAACTGCTTTTCAAGGAAGGTCCTTTAATGGTCTCTGCAGAGGAAGAAACTGTGCCCAGGTTTCCCCAGCAGGCATGTGTCAGAGTCAAAACAGAGACCCAGGCACTGATGAGTCATGCCTGGCATAACGTGCTGCCTCCCACACCGACCTGCCGAGACTGACAGCAGGTGTGATCTGCACATTTCATTGTGCACTGAAATTCAGGTGACCACACAGTGGTCGTGAGTTCCAGGTACCTCTTTCTCCTGAGAGCTGGCAAGATCCAATAAGGAGAGCAGCTAAGGAGCTCTTGCCTCAAGGAAGAGTCTGAACAATGATGGTTACTTCTCACTTCAAAGTTCCTGATACAAATTTTCTGTTTTGCTTGTTGTCCCAAGCTTGATCTTTAAGCAGTACACAGTTGATTTTTTCAGGAAAGGTTGCCTGCACCCTCCAGACTGTCCAGGATCCTGGCAGCCTTCCCTGCCTCCTCAGCTTGGGCCTGGCAGAGCTAACTCTGATCTGAGCATCCTGCTGCTGTTCTGCTTCCTGGTTGTGGACCCAGCATCATCAGGCTCTACTGTGCTGATGAACTCAGCTCTCTCCCCTGCCTTTGGTCGGAAGAACCATTTGCTACTCAGGCCCTGAACTGAAAACCAATTTTGCATTGCACAAGTGAAAAGTGACATTTGTCACTTTCTGGAAAATGGAGTGCCAGTGACTATTTCTGTAGCAGCACTTGAGGAGTGACTGGCTGGGGCAGAGTTTCTGTTTTAACTGGTAGTGTGTAGGCAATACTAACCAGGGAATATCAGCAATCATGTGTCACCCGCACCATGAACCCACACAGAGAAGAAATAAAGACTTATGACTAGAATCTTCACATAAGTAACACAAAATTCTAAGCAGAGGCAATTTCCCACCCGGGGTTTCCTTGACAAAGAATCTGCTCAATTGGTTCTCTGATCCACTGACTAGGCAAGTATTTACTGGTTTGCAGTACTTTATGGTCATTCCCATAGGATGAGAATCCATAAAACAAACACAGATATAACACTATCACCTCCAAATTGGGGCCACAAAGCTGATTCTTTCCAATTGGTTCTTTATCTGAAATTTGATTAGCTATCATTAATGGATAGATTAGACTAACTTATGATTTTATTATAAAATTATCTTCAACAAAGCCCTCTTATGATAAAGCAAGGCAGTGGTTATTTATATTAGTGGTTCTCAGACTTGATTACCTAGAGTCCTTTGGGAGCCCATGTTCATCCAAGTTAGGATCATCAGCATTTCAGTGGGTCGGATACACATATGACACTGTTCCCCAGATGATGCCAACATATAGTTGAATTTGGGAACAATTACATACAGGGAGAGTTTAAAAACAGTAATGTAATTTAGTATACTTGGATGATGGGGAACGCTTGTTATCTTGTTCTTGGTGTGCACCAGGCATTGCGGACGAAGTAAAAGCTACTCCATATTATTGTGAATTTTATGTCCACCATCTGCATTTTATTAGCACTTATTAATATAAACACATTTAATCCTCCCTTTCACTCCATGATTGCTCTATTGCTGTCTCCATATTAAAGCTGGAGAAACTCAGGGTCGCTTCTGTAAAGTTGCCCACAGTACAAGTGACAATGATTTTTGCTCCATTCCTTCAGGTCTTAACCCGGTGACCTCCCTCTGGTGAACTTGCACATGTTCAGTGGAGTGGGAACAAGTGGCTTTGATCCTGCACTTACTGTGAACAGTGCACTCCAGAGAGCTTCGCAAAGAGAAGCAGAGATAGTAAGAAATTCTAAGTAAGTGCCACTCTTAGAGCAACTTCTCCATTTAACTAATGCTGATTTTGATCGTTCTCTCTCTGAATAAAACTCTTCTCCTCTCACCAGTTCCAGAACTGGTGACTGCTTGTTGGAAGCTCTCTCTGCTGCTGCTGGCTTCTCCTCCCAGGCCCTGGCCTCCCCCCTTTCTCCATGACCTCCTTTCAGCTTCATTGACACCTGGATTTCACAGAAATCATTACTGTGGCCCCTCAGGGCACATGGAGGAGGAGCTGCCTCCCCTGGCCAGCCTCAGTCCAACAGGCACCTCTGCTTGCCCCTCCCACTCAGAGTCTGCAGCAGCTCTTCCAGGTGGAGTCCCAAACCCTGTCAGTGGAGAAACCTTTAGTACCCTGCCCTCTGAGGATCACAAGTCAGCACATAGCACCCTTCAGAGCGTGGGCTATTCCCTCTCATGATCCTACAGCTGACTGTGAGCCTCAGTTTGTTGCCCTTGAACATCATGAGAGAGTGGTCCTGATTGTCACTAGCTTGGGAAGAGATCAAGAGTCCAAATTCAAGGTACATTTCTACTAAATGTCTTATATTCTCAGTGTTACAGTCAGGGACCTTCTGCACTTTCATCTTGTCCTGTGGGGACAGGTTGGCTCCTGGCACCTGTTCTTGGCTGGCCTGGGACCAGCTGGGTCTGGTTTGGCCCTGGAAAAGGCTCACAAGATCCCTTGGTAAGGTTGGTATATATGTGTGTGGTGGTGGTGCATGACCTGAGCTTGGCTGTGGTGGAGGCACATGGCCTGAGCTTGCCTGTGGTGATAGTGCATGGCCTGAGCTTGCGTGTGGTGGTAGTGCATGACCTGAGCTTGGCTGTGGTGGGGGTGCATGGCCTGAGATTGCCTGTGGTGGTGGTGCATGGCCTGAGCTTGACTTGCTCCCAGTGAGCAGTTGATTTATTTCTGTGTCCAACGTGCATCTTAGCTTTAAGAATCACATCTGTTTTTTTCTTCTCCACACCTGACTTCACATTTGAGCCTCCGATGTGGGCTAGACTGGGAATGTGGTCCTTTCCTCTTCCCTTACACTCTTTGGTGTCTGTTGTTCAAGTCCCCAACTCCAGCTGCCAGCAGAATGGCCACCTGTTGCCAGGTTTCCCTGGGCATCTGATTGGTCTTCTTGCCCCAGATCTACCCTCAGGCCCTTTTACCTCCAATTGCCAGGCGCTAGGTGTGCTTCACTTCACTGGCCCCACCGTGGGCCCTGGGGTGCTTCTGGCTGTTCTCCTTCCCAACCTGGCTATCCCCCAAGCTGCCTTACTGTCTGGCAGCCTTTCTCCCACTCTAACTGGGTTTTATGATAAATTGTTAACGTGTTACTGTCATGTAACCTAAGATAGTCTCGGTTGCTGGAGCATTCTCAGGACCCACAGGAAATCCCAAATACTTTAAATCAGCAGGGAGGTTTCAGAACTTGTAGTGCTCTGATCCAACACCAAATATTGTGATCTTTGTGAAAACTTCTGAAGCCCATGAAATCAATCACATTTTTCCTGCAGCCTCTCCTTTCCACAGGTGAGAAGAATGTGTATACGCTCATGGTGACCTGACTAATGCATGCACAGAGCATGCATGCCTGGCCTGTTGCCAGTGAGTGACTCATTTTGCATGTGCCAGGGATCCACAAGAGAAGGTTGTAGGGGCTCAAGCCTCTTCCTCCCACTGAGGCCAGGAACTCCTATTGACACATAGTACTTCAATTAAGAGAAATTATTTCCCACCTAGATGACTGAAGCCAGCTGAAATAAAGTGCCAGGCTTGCTTGTTAACTTTTACCTTTGCTGTCAGTGGAAGATTCACCAGATTAAACTGGAACCCTGAGACCCAGGCAATCAAAGCCTGTGTGCCCTTTTACCCCTGTAAGAGCAGGCTATCTCTGGAGCAGTCAGCTGCTCACCTGCACTGTACGAGGCCTTCAGGAGAGCAGGTAGGGGAGTGCCAGAGGGCATTTGACAGAAGAAACAGCCTCTGGACAGAGCTGAACCAAGTAAACCCAAGGAAGAGATGGTGACCAAAAAGCACTAAAAAACAGTTTTTAAACAAATGAGGTTCTGAAGAAAAACACATTCTCAGAAAATACCTCCCTGTCTGAATTCAGAGGAATGAATCCCAGCCACAGTCTATTGCCATAGGCAAATGATTTGTAGGATTTTAAAATGCAAATTATTTTAAAATCCACATTTTAAATTTGTGTAAGTTTCTTTTTAAAGGTATATTCTAATAGGGATATGGTTGTAGCAATACTAAAATAGCTTCCTTGCTAGTACTTTATTATATGATGGTTTAGGCTGTCTTATGAAAATCAGACTTAGTCTGCCTCTTGTTGCTCTGATTAAGTACAGATGGGCTCTCTTGAAATCTGGCCAGCAGAAGCATGGGGTCCTCTCTTGGTCTCCTTCCTTCAGTGTATGTGAGCTGGTGGCCACCGTTGGTCAGGTCTCCATCCCTGTTTCTTTGTCCCCCTCCCTGCCTAGGCTGCTGCCATTTGTTGTTGAGAGACTGGCTTAGTTAAGACCAGATGCCTCAGTCCACAGATCCATCCAGCTGACGGATGTGGGAGCAAAGCACGTTAGGCCACCTTGGAGGGGTGGCAGGCCCCCTGCACAGTGAAGGCCTGGACAGTGGTGAGCCTCCCTCACAGGTGGCTGGCACACTGGGCTCCCTCTTTGTAGAGGAGCAGCTTTGCCTGGAGCTGCTACCTGACCCCCCTTAGTCCACCTCTGCAGAGGGGCCTCCAGATGCAAGCCCTGGAGGGACCTTTGCAGGAGGGTCATGGTCATGAAAGGGACATGTGTGTTCTCAGTAAGAGGGAAGCAGGTGCCTGCCTTGCTGGCCCTGGGCAGGGGGCAGTCGACTGACCTGTTCTCATGGGACATGGTCAGGGAAGGGCATGAGGCTAGCTGCTCATGTTTGCTTTCCTCTATATTGAGCTTTGTCAGCCTCCACATTGGCCTTTAATGTTGGCTCAATCACTTTTAAGCATGACTGCTGCAGTGTGGCTGGGGTCTTGTGTCTGGGTGGATGCCTCCTGATGGATCCTGCCCTGGCTGGTGGACATCTTGGTGCTTGGCCTCTGCCTGTCCATCTGACCCTTAGGACCACCTGTGGCCTGGTCTCATCTCTCCAGGGAGACTGCAGGGCTGGCATGGAGGGGCTCCCCTGCCCCAGGAGTGTCTTGGCATTTTGGATGCACTTTGCTTATGTACTTGGCCACACAGAGGAGCAGCTTCCCGAGCTGAGTGTTCTTCTCTCCAAGGCCCCCTGGACAGCCATGGCTAGAGGGTCAGATCCAGGGCTGCATGACCCTGGGGCTCTGCCATTGCGTCAGATACCAGGTCCTCCAGAGCCTGGGAAGGATTCAGCAGGCATGAGTGAGGCGGGGCCAGAAGAGGAGAATGCTGCTCTTTGCTCTGAGCTGGGTGACAGAGCCTCAACAACCATGGAGCCACTGTTTGTGAGGACAGGGGTCCCAGCACACTCCATGGCAGCTCTGAGTGGATTGCAGCAGTTTCCCTGCCTTGCCAGTGGCCATCAGAAATCAGCTTTCAAGCTGGGTGCAGTGAGGTATGCCTGTGATCCCCGTGACTTGGAGGCTGAGGCAGGAGGATGGCAAGTTCAAGGCCAACCTGGGCAACTTAGTGAGACCTTGTCTTGAAATAAAATATTAAAAGGGTTGTGGATATAAATCAGGAGTCAAGTGCCCCTGGGTTCAATCCTCAGAAATTCAAATAGATAAAAATCAAAAATAAAACCAAAAGCTCAGGAAAACATATCTGGCTGCAGTGTGTGTGCATCCAGTACTGTGTGGCCCCTCGGCCAGGAGTCAGCAGGCCCCCTTTGGATTTCACAGCCTGACCCATGAGCCAGTGGTTCCCAGGACTCAGTGGGCTTCTGACTGTACTGGTGAATGGGATTTGCCCCCAGTGACTGGACCAGGGGCACAGGGAGTCAGAGCAGCCCCAGCCATGGTGAGATCCCATGGCCGGTGTTGGTAAAGCCAGTCCCCAAACTGGGTCTCAGGCCCTGTCAACAGGTCTCCCTGGGATATGAGATCCTCCTTGGTTCCTTGTTGAGTGTTTGTGGAGGAAGATCTTGTGAGTAACACTGACCCCTTTCCAAGTTCATTTCCAGGCAGGGACAGCAGGGTGCCCTTTGTTCTTCCCCTTGAGGAATCTGCTGGGTTTAGATTTCAAGGGCCCTGCTGTCCTCCAGTTGGATGTGTCATCCAGCCCCCGCCCTCCACAGTGCTCCTCCACCACAAGGGCTGCCTGCCTGCCTTGGAAAGGAGGCAGTGAGGGAGGCAAGCGTCTTCAAGTGGTGAGGCCAGCAAGCATAATGGTCTTACCTCAGTCAGGTGCCATGCCTGGGGGAGGGAGGCTACGGACAGTACCCAAGTGCAGCTAAAAACCCCATCCCCAAGATTGCAGAAGGAAGGTGAGTATCTGGTACCCTTCAGCTAGCCTCCCACATCCACCAGGAGCTAGTGAGGCCCCAGCTCCTGGCCCAGTCTCCCTGCTCGGTCTCCTGGCCCCCTCTGGCTTGTGCTCACCACAGTTGGAAGCCAGCCACCCGAGGGTGCTGGTTGTCTGCTGAGAGTTGCCTGTGGGGTGCATCCAGGCTCTCTTGGGGTGCTGAGGGGCACAGGAAGAGGAGGGTTGTGCTGGCTGCTCCTCTGGATTGGCCCACTCATCCTCAGCCCCTCCCTCCTCTCTCAGGGCTCCAACCTCAAGCACATCTGCACCCAGCTCCTCCTGCAAGGGACTTTGTTGAAAATCTCTGCAGGTAACATCCAGGAAATGGCTTTCTTCCTGTTCAACAACCTTCTGGTCTACTGCAAGTGGAAATCCAGGTGATTTGCTGGGGAGGCTGGCACCTCAGCTGCCTCTGTGGGCCAGGAGGTGGGGCAGGGCTGACCTGCTGCTTCCCCCCGGGGGTATCGTGGGCTTGTTGCTTCCCTCTCTGGGCCTCCCTTTTCTTCCATGATTTGAGGGGTTTGTTCTAAATCCATATGTAGTGAGAGTCACATAGCTATTACAAATTCTCTAGGAGCCATATTTAAGAAACTTAGAGACAGGCAAAATGAATTTAAACAGTGTATTTTATTTAACCTAATTCAGCTACAATTGTTATATTTAGTTGAAACTCTGTGTGTGTGTGTGTGTGTGTGTGTGTGTGTGTGTGTGTGTGTGTATGACAATAGTCAGTTTGGAAACTTGGGCGCAGGTCTCCCTCAGCACCGCTGGTGTGTGTAGCTGCGTGGTGAGTGCTCAGTAGCTCCACATGGCTTGCAAATGAATGGCCTTTCAGGCAATGTGTCTCTAGATGGTCATGAAGCTGGAGGTGACACCAGCATTCTGTGATTCTAAGATCAAAGGTCGAGGGTCCAGGGGAGGGAAGCTATTTCCTGCTGAGCTTCAGGAGGGAAAGAATAGGGTCTTTATCACCTTTGCCCCATCCCTGGAGCTCCCTGGTCTTCCTAGAGCCCGGGGATGAGGGGACATGAGGGGACATGGCCATGGTATTTGTGAGTGGTGGTGTGAATGGTGTGTGGGTGTGGCTGGGTGGCTGGAGGTCTGGGAGGTGGCTGCAGGGAGGCAACAGGAGACGGGGCTGTGGCAGTGGAGACATGGAGGGGCCTGCAGAGGTGCCGTTAGACATGGGGGCTGGCGTGTGGCTGCTGGGTGAGCAGGTGGGTAGGTGGCAGCTATGGATGGAGGTCTGGAGGTCAGAGGACAGATGGCCAGGTGACAGCATGCTGATGGACAGATGGGTGGTTGCTGGTGGTGGGTGAGGCAGATGGACTCTGGAAAGGTAGGGTAGGGTGGTGGGTGGGACATGGACCATGAATGGAGAGAGGATGGGTGGGAGGGACAGGGGTACAAATGGGCTGCTGAGTCACTGTGTGGTTGGTGGATGGAGATTTCTGCCTTTCTGTGCTCTTCTTTTTGGTGCCAGGGATTGAACCCAGGGTGCTCTACTGCTGAGCTTCATGTCCACCCTTTTTATTTTTTATGTTGAGACAGGATCTCACTAAGTGGCCAAAGTTAGACTCAGATTTGCAGTCCTCCTGCCTCAGCCTCCTGAGCTGCTAGGGTCCCAGGTGGCCCTACAGATGTCCTGCCTTTCTGTTTCCTGCTCAGCATAGAAGGTGGTCTCAGTGACCAGTGCAGGCTTTCCAGATTCTCTTCCCTGCTACTTTGTCTTTGAGGTGGAAGTGACTTTCCAGGGACTTCCTTGGCTCCCAGAGTCTGGGGTGCAGGCTGATGCAGACCCCAATCCCCTTCATCCCTGCCTCTGGCTTGCCCTGTGGTGCTTATTGTCTGGTAACTTATTGTCTGTTTCTTCTGGCACCTAAGGCTGTGGTGAAAGACCTGACCATGGGAATGCTTCCCACTGTCCCTGGGGGCCTGACTGAGCCTCAGTTTTCTCTTCTGTGGAGGGGGCATCAGCTGGTTTAGAGCTGGGTCCTTCCTCATCCAGGAGTTTTCTAGCCTCCGGCTTTGCCTCTTGCTGTCTACACTCATCTGTAAAGCAGGGTGCATGATCAGATGTGCCCCAAGGGTCACTATGAAGATGACAGTGCCCAGCCTGGTATATAGTAAGTGTATAGGACTTGGACTGTCACTGTCACCATCGACCTCTGCAGCCTCTTTGGGGTCTTGTTCAGTGGCCCTGTGAGTGCAGTCCTTATGGAGGAGGCTCTGAGCCATGGCCCCAGGCACTCACCCTTTTCTTTGTGCTCTGGGGCCAGGAGGCCTCGGTCTCCTCACTCTGTGGTCTCCCAGATACTGCCCCAGGTCTTCCTGCCTCATTTGCTTTGTTCTTGCCGCCCACTCCTTAGGGCCTTTCTCTTGCTCCTTAAGGTCTTTCACTTACCATCTCAAGTACTCCCATCCCCCCTCCACCCTGCCAGCTCCCTCCTCCCTCCTTGACACCTCCTGCTTTCCCTCAGGCCAATGAGTCCTCCCTTGGTGGTTGCAAGGCTGTCCTTCTCCAGCTATTCCTGCCAACCCCGCTGGTCTGTTGGAAGCAGATGCTTTTCCCAGAACACTGGGGTTTAGGACTGTCCTTTTGGGTCTCTGGGACCTGGTCCCAACTTGTGACTGAACTCACCCTCTGGCCTCCTTGGTGTGGCCCGTCCTCCTCTTACTATGAGTATGGCTGCTGGTTGCAGTGTCTTCCATGTGAGCCCAGGCCCTCCCTGGGATGCTGGGATCTCCTTTCAGGCCAGGCCCTGCCTTGGTCCTGAGGGGAGCAGGACAGGTTGGAGGGACAGTGCACACCTATCTGCTGAGAGCCTGGCAGCAGGCCATGTGCCTGCCTCTGGAATGAGAGCCAGAGCTGAGCCTGGAGGCCTAGAGACTGGGCCATGGTGAGTGGAGTCCCAGCCCCACTGGTGTGGCCACCAAAGCAGCCAGTGCCTACTGACTTTGGTCCCTGCTTGGGGTTGCAGGGCACGGCCTGTCTGGGACATGGGTCGGGGGGTCTCTGACAGTGCTCTGATCTCATCCAGAAGCAGAGTTCCATGGGTGTCATAAATGAACAGGAACACTTTAAAGTCCACCCTGCACCTTGGCACGGTGGCCCATGTCTGTAATCCCAGGGGTTCATGAAGCTGAGTCAGTAGGATTGAGAGTTCAAAGCCAGCCTCAGCAACAGGGAGTCACTAAGCAACTCAGTGAGACCCTGTCTCTAAATAAAATACAAAATAGGGCTGGGGATGTGGCTCAGTGGTCAAGCGCTCTGAGTTCAATCCCTGGTACCAAAAACACAAACAAACAAACAAACAAACAAACAAAAAAAAACAAAAAAACCTAAGTTCACCCTGTAGTTGTATAGGGGGAACTGAGGCTTAGCACATAGTGGTCCAGAGCATGGAGGCTGTCACTGGCCAGTCACCAACCTCAGCCATGTGTGGCTACTGCTCATGTGTTTTTCCAACTGGTCCTCCTTTCTCAGGGTTGGTGAGCAGGATGTGCTCAGGGTGCAGGTGTGCCCAGATGGCACATGGCCTGTGCTGTGGGTGGCGGGAGTGTTAGTGACTGTCTTCTCATGGGTGCACACACCATGCACACACCAAGTTTGCAAGGAAGGCTCCTCTTCATCCAGCTCCTGACCTACCCCTTCCCTCCTCAGGCCTTGCCTGCCCCCACAGAGGGACCTGAAGTAGGTGCTCTGAGGGAGAGGAAGGGTGTTCCCGTGGGTGTGTGTGCACCCCCCAGAAGTTGTCCCAGGGTGAGCTCTGAGCTCATGGACTGGCAGGTCCCAGGCCTGCAGCTGACACACTGAGGATGGAGGGGAGCCCATGGAGTTTCCTGAGAGCCGCTGGCTCAGGACCCAGCAGGAGCTCTTGTGTCTGAGTCTGAGCAGGAAAGAGCCCCAGCCAGGCTCTGGTCCCCCTGGCCAGCACTTCCCTTACTTCCCCCTCCTCACGGCTGTGTGAGTTTGCTTATGTCTCCAGCCTTGTTTGATCAGGATTCAAGGATGGGCTTGTGTGTGTGAGTGTCAGCGGATGGGGAACGCACCCAGAGAAGCTGCAAAGGGGGTCCAGGGCTGGAGGACACTCATGTGGAGCCCCAGGTTTGTGTCTGGCAAGGACTTCTTGTCTGCTACCCAGACGGTGACTACTTGTGCCTCATAGGGCAGAAGGGACAAGGCTGCTATCCTACAAAGAGATGAGGCCTCTTTTACAGAGTCACTGATCTGTTCATGAGGGTGCTGCCCCTATCCTAAACACCAACCAAAGGCCCCTTTCTAATACCATAGCATCAGGGTTCAGGGCTTGGGGCTCAGCGTATGAATTTGGAGGGACACCAGCAGATCATAGCATTGATCAAACTGGTGAGCTGAATTCACCTGAGTGAATGAATGAGTGGTGGGTGGGTGGGTCGATGGGTGGATGGGTAGGTGGGGTAGATGGGTGAACTTGTAAGTAGATTTAAGTGGACTGGCCTGTGGACAGATTGACTGGTAGATGGAAGGGTGGGTAAACTGGGTTGGTGGGTGGAGGGACTGGTGGGTAGATGGTGGGTGGGTAAGATGGGTGGGTAGATGAATGGACTGGTGGGTAGATAGATTTAAATGGACTGGCATGTGGACAGATTGGTGGATGGAAGGGTGGGTAAGCTGGGTAGGTGGGTGGACTGGTGGGTAGATGGTGGGTGGGTAAGATGGGTGGTGGACAAACAGATGGGTGGTGGGGTAGGTGGTGGTTGAGTGGGTGGATGATGGCCCACTCCAAGCTCTCCTCCATCTGGTCTTATTTCAGGAAGTACTTGTTAGGAACTCTGTGGGCCACTTTCCCCTTGCTAGTTAGGAATGGGTTTCTGTCACTTCTCTTTGCCCTCCCTTGACACCTCCCAGTGGATGGCTGGTGGCTGTGGGAGGCAAGCCAGGCTCTGAGCCTGCCTTTCAGATGAGAGCACCGTGACTGGGAGAGAAGTGGGTGGCTGACCGCCTGTTTACCAGCCCACCATCCACACTGGCCCAGCCTGATGCTGTCCCTGTCCCTGGCGTCGCTCCATGTTGCTTTCTCCTTCAGGGGATGATGACTTCCCAGTGTCTTTCAGGGTCACTGGGAGTAAGAAGTCCATCATGAGGACCAAATCCATCAATGGCTCCCTGTATATCATCAGGGGTCAAATCAACATTGAGGTCATGTAGGTGGAGATTGTGGAAAATGGCACAGGTAGGCCAGGCCTGCCCCTGCCACACTCCCTGTGGCTCTTAAGCATTTGCCTTTCCTGCAGCACATGATCTACCTCCAGAAAGGTGTCTGGAGCATGGGTACTGAAGGGAGCACCCAGGGCACATGGTCCCCGAGAGAGGACAGCACCTCCCATCCTCCCCTGCATGGTGTCCACCTCCCCAGGAGGAACTGCTATCTTAATTTTGTGATGATCACTTCCTTCTGTTATCCACCATGTATTCTTTACTGAACATTTTAATTAAAATTTCTGTGACTTTGAACCTCACGTGGGTGGTTATGTACATTTAAGTGGCTCTAGATGCATGTGGTCAGGTGTGGCTCCTACTCATGGATGTCCAGGGGTTCCTGCCACTGCCCACCCTGGTCCTGGCTCTCAGCATGCACAGCATTCCTTGGCTGGTGTCCACTGAAGGAGTGTGCCAGTTCACCTTGGGGGCCCTGCCCTTGGCTTGGTAACCCTCATTCCCAAGTGGCCCAGGGAGAGGCTGGGAGACCCTTCTGGGCTCCAGACAGGGGACTGTCTTCATGCCCTCACAAGGTGTCTTGAAGCCCCATATCATTTAGGAGCTGGGAGGGGTCTTTGTAGGTCTTCCTTGCCCCCTAGAGAGCAGACAGGAAAGGGGACATTCTAAGGATTGGCTGTTCACCTCAGGGCCCTGCCCCTGCTGCTGACCCTGCCCCTCCACACTGGCATGGAAGGGCGGGTCACCACCTGGCCTGCTGGTGGGAGGGGGTGTTGGGGTCCACATTACCCATCTCTGCTCTCGTCTCTGTCAGCCGATTACCATAGCAATGGCTACACTGTGATCAATGACTGGAAGATCCACAATATGACCAAGAACAATTTGTTCGTGTGCATGGCCAAGATGGCAGAGGAGAAGTGCAAATGGCTGGACACCATCATCTGCAAGTGGGAGCAGTGTGACAGTGAGTGCCAGGCCCTCCTGGTAGCCCTGCACCTCCAGGCGCCTGGGCTGTGCAGGCTGTGCAGTTCACTGCAGGGGCTTTCTAGAAGTGCTCTGTGGGTGCCTTGATGCCAGGGCCAGCAGGAGGGCTTGCCATGCCCCCAAATGCCTGCTTTCCCTGGACCCTGGTCAGGAACATTCTGGGCACAGACACCCCTGGCAGGTTGCAGAAGGAAGCATGGGGCTGGCTCTGACAGGCAGGTGGGCTGGGTTCTGAACTGGGGACACTGAGGGTTGGGGAAGAGACCCTGTGTATCTGGCAAGTGGCCTCAGCTTCCCAGGCCCCAGTGCCCTCATCTGAGGAGGACATAGATGTTCCTGGGCAGGGCTTGCACTTGAAGACCTTGGGAATCTGACACAGGGTCCTGAAAACCGCCCACTGCCAGGTTTGTCAAGCAGGAAGGAGGGCCTTGGTCTCCTCCTGTCAGTGCAGCATGGCTGTGTGGTAGACAACTTACTCCTGTCCCACGCAGAACTCATCACCCGACTGTATTCTGCCCCAACTGCTCTTCCCTCAGCCCCCAGGGAGTAGTCAGTGGGTCTTCCACTGGCCCAGAGCACAGTCTGACTTCAGGCCCATCCTTGAGCCTGCATCCCTGTGCCACAGATTCAGCTGATGGGCAAGGGAAACCCTCAGGTCTGCCTTCCACATGGGCCAGGTCCAGGGTCCCTGCTTCCCAGCCAGATGTCCATCACCATCACCTCTCGGGAGTGTGTGTCCAGGTTGGCCACCGCTGAGGGTTCCTCTTCTGGAAGAGCAGACACCTGGGTCTTTGGGAGGTACTTCCAGATGTTAAGTGTAGCATGGAAAGGTACAGAAGACCCAATTAACCACTGAAATTGGCCCCTTGGTGGGCAAAGTTGTGAGCCCTGAAACTGGTCAGGATATGTGTGTGGTCAGGACTAGAGTGGGGTTCAGCCTCCTGGCCTGGCTGGGTGGGGCCGATCGGTATCTTTGTGGTTGTAATCCAGAGCTGTGCTCAGCCTTGGGTGTATGTGAACCCAGGTCAGGTGTGGTCCAAGGGGCCATTGTCATTAGATTTGGGTGTTGTTTAAACCCTGACCTTGGACTTGGCACATAGGATGGTGCATGCTGTGGTCAGGAGCCCAGATCCAAGTTCAAATCCTGGATCAAATTCCTGGTCCACCATTTTGAGTTGGACCATGTGGACTGAGAACCTGACTTCTCTGGGCCTCAACTATGACGTGGGGATGACCACAATGTGTTACTGCAGGTTCTCTCAAGGGCCACTTGGCATGTCATTGCAGCGTAAAGGTGTTGGCCATGTTGTCTAGGTTGAACAGGCCCACAAAATGTGGGCTGAGATGAAGGCCAGGGTCCGTGCATCTGTTTGGATGAAAAGCCATCTTCCAGCCAGGCTGGAATGAAGAGGGTGGCAGGTTCTCTGCTCACCTGTGCAGGTGAAGCTGCACCCTGGGTTGGTCATGGCTCTGGAGCTAGGCTCGGAGTGAAGGCTGGATCCCGTTCCTGCAGGGCTCAACCTCTCTGGGCCTCCATCTTCCCATGTAGAGCGGTACTTTTGAGAAGTCCATGGCAGATGTCTGGAGCCATGGATGACAGATGGGAAGTGTTCGTAGCTGTACTGGGGTGGCCCTGGTGGGGCAGGTGGGGCGGTTTTCAGGAGCCATGGGCGGCTCCCTTCGGCCTGCTGGGTCTGGTGCCTTCTTCAGTGCCGATGGTGTCCCCATGTAGGCCTGAAGCTGGGCGTGGAGCGAGACGCCTATGTCATGATCTTGGAGAAGGGGGAGAAGCTGTACCACCTGATGGATGAGAAAGAAGGTGAACCTGATCAAGGACGGGCCACAACCTGAGCACCATGCTCAAGTGCTTCCTGGGCAAGTAAGTGGCACCGGTGACTGGCTCCCAGACCTCCATGGCCCCTCCCAGCCCCTCTCAGCCCTGTCCTTCCTGGGCAGAGTCACCCAAGGACCCCCAGTCCTTGTGGAGCTGCCCTCGGAGGTTAAGGGGGCCGGGGTCCTGGGTGGGACTTCAGCCACTGTGCCTTCTGTCACATCAGAGCCAGCAGGCACCCCGAGGGCTGGGTTGAAGCCAGAGCTTACTGTGCTGGTGCCCTGGGGCTGGGAGAAGCTCCTAGAAGAGCAGCAGGTGGAAGGCAGGTGGGGCTCTTAGGATGGTGCTGACTGGTGGCTGGGTATGAAGTCTGGACCTGGGGAGGAGAGATTGGAACCCCGGGGGTAGGAGGTCATTAGAGCAGCTGCAGACCAAATGGACCCTGGCTGACTATGTGTGAAGGAGGACAGAGGAGGCGGAGGGGGCACAGCAGCCAGGTGAAGAGGAGGTAGGAGAGTGGGAGAAGGTCCAGACCAGCGTGCTTGCCCCTTGGGGCCTGAGCCTGGAGTGGGAGAAGCTCAGGGTTGTGCCTGGGGTCAGACAGTAGGGGACACACAGCAGGTGTGTTCCAGAGGTGGCAGGGCCTTGGGTTGGGCTGCCATTGCCCTCCAAGTTCAGCAGCTCTCCCTGAAGTGTCTGGATAGGAGAAAGTTGGAGTCCCAGGATTCCTGGGCATGCTCAGGGCAAGGAGGCAGGGGGAGGGCCCTGGCTGGTCTTTGTCAGCTGGTCTTTACCAGCTGAAAGGAGGCTCCTCTCCTGGAGGGACTGCTTCCTGCCCTCTGGTCAGAGAACCTTCCTGCCTCTTGCCAAGCCCTTGCCCAGCCAGACTGGGTAGCCTGTCTGATGAGAGCTTCAGGGGCATTTCCATCTCCTCAGGAAGGATTGGGGGTTGTCTTCCAATGCCCCTGTGAATGGGGGCCAGGATCCCAGGATGGTTGGCCCTGGGGTCCAGGAAGCCAAGAAGGAAACCTAAAAAACACTTCGTCCTCTGCAGCTCCCTCCTCATCTGTCCTGGCAGGTGCCTCTTTCCCACCTGGGGCCAGCTCCTAAGTCCTCTGGGAGCCCTGGTCCCCTTGGGTGGAGGGAATTGGAGGCCACAAAGAGGGTTTATCCAGCCATGGTGGACAACTGCACAGTGCTGACATTCTTTCTGTCTCTGCTGCACAGCGCTGACATTCTTTCAGTCTCAGAACACTGTGAGGTGGGTCACTGCTGCTGTCCCACTTTAAGGGTGAGGAGAAAGCACAGAGAGGGGAGGAGTCTGTATAGGGTTGCACAGCACATGGGCTGGGATTTGAACCCAGGCTAGTGACACAGGATGTTCTTCTTCATCTCACAGTTTTGCCATGTTTATTCATTTTTATCCATGAATCCAGAGTGTCTGATTTATCTTTACAACTTTCAAATGTTAGACTTTGAGCCTCCTAACCTCTCTGAATTTCAATAAATGATCAGTTAAAGAGAGGATAAAATGTACCTCACAGGGTTGCTAGAGGAGAAAGATGACATGTGTGATCTGTGCAACCACACATAAGTGTGGTCTGTACATTAATCTGTTATCATGGAGGATACCAGAGGCATGTGCCTTCCACCAGCCTCAGCTTAGTCAGATGGTCAGACCCATCTATCGCTTCCTCCCTTGTGTTCACTGAGCCCCTACCCTGGGCCAGCAGGGAGCAGGACACAAGGAATCCGTGCCCTTAGGGACATACCTGTCTAGAGAGGAACCAGACAGTAGACCATAGGACAGAGGAGGTAAAGAGGGGGTATCAGGAGTTGAGGACATGGGAACTGCAAGGCAAGGAGGAAGGGGGGGCTGGTTCATCCAGGGCAGCATGGCCTCTGGGGGTGCTATTCCAATAAGGTCGAGTGACAGGCACCAGACTAGGGGACAGTGGAGGGAGCTCAGCTGGGAGTCCTGAGGGTGAATGAGCCTTGAGCTGTGGAAAGATAGGGAGGAGGCTGTCACCGCCACAGGAGGTGTCAAGGGATCGTGGGGTGGGAGGTGAGGCTGCAGGAGCCAGGGTGCTGAATCAGCAGGGCCTGGGTCCAGGGCCTAATTTTATTCTAGGTGCCCCTGGAAGGCACGGGATGAGGATGTGCCTTGTCACAGAGGCCAGAGGAGGGTGCTGGTGGAATGCTAGAGCTCTGGGACCAGGTGGGACAAGGTGTGTCTGGCAGGGTGGTCAGAGTGGGCTTCCTGGAAGGAGAGGGCCTTTGGTTCTGCCCTGCTAGTGGTTAGATGCCCCAGGGAGTGAGTGTGAGGAGGAGGATCATTGTCTGGCTGCCGTGGACGCCTCCAGCAGTGGAGCAACAGGTGGGTGTCAGCCTGGCCCCAGCACCTGGGCTCTTGGAGCCCCAGCACTGTAGGTGGCAGGCAGGATGAAAGCCTGCTGAGCCATGTGTGGACTGGCTGGTGGCTGTCTCCAGAAAGGCGGGACATGCCCATGAAACCCTCGCCCAGCACCAGGGCCTGGTGTGGGCCAAGTGAGTGTGTACTGGGGCCTTGCTCTAGCCTGCAGCTGCTTTGCTTTAATTTGGGCTACACATGCTCCCGTGACTTGGTCTGGCCCCCTCTGACCAGCCATAGAACTGCAGTGGGCAGGGTCGTTGAGTCCACCTTGTCTTCCGTCCCATGCAGCACCTGGCATGTATGAGGGGCAGAGACTCTGTCCCCAAAGAGCCCCAGGACCTTTTTCCAGCAGGAGGGGGGCTGCTGCTCCCTGAGCTGCTTTCCCACATCCATGGTCATGTTCCAGGTCTGTTTTATTCATTAAGTCATTTACTGAACACCTATAGTATGCCAGTGGATGGAGAGACAGTAACATGGAAGGAAGGAGATTGTCCCCTAGGCTTGCAGGAGGAAGGGGTGACAGACAGATTGGACAAATACACCAGGCTCTGGTGGGAGTGGGGTGATGTCCTCACTTCAGGTATCTACTGAGCACCTACTGTGCTCAGTTGGCCTGGTCTAGCTGCTGTCCTGCAGACCCCCCATCTGCACTCCACCCCAGTGGCTCTGGGACATGAGGATATGGCAGGAGCACAGTGCCATGGGGGTCAGGGTGGGGTGCCTCACCAGTTCTGCTCTGGGCCCTCAGATCCTGCCCCAGGAGGAAGACTATGGCTTTAACATCGAGGAGAACAAGGTCATGGTTGTGAGGGGCTCGCTGGCTGAGGTGAGGCCTCCTGGCTACTGGCAGGGGCAGTGTGCAGGTGGGAGGGGGCAGCGTGGCAGGTCTGGGGACATTGGTCCTGCTTCTCTTTCGTCCACTTGAGGAAACTGAACACAGGACCCCTGCAGGTACTGGGGAGCGGGGGTGCACCCCCCATTCAGTGTGCTCCTGCGTGGCACACCGGCGCCTTCTGCTGGCTCTGTGCTGAGGCACCGGGAATGCTCACATTCTGAGCCAGATTTCCAAAGAGCTTCCATGATAAAAAACCCAAATAGCGGGCAGCTCAAGCAGGAGGAGTTCCTTTCTGTGCCCTGGGCAGGGCTGGAGGAGGGCTGGGTGGGAGGCAAGACTTAGCCCCAGGCTCACAGCTTCTCCTTGGTGGGAGGTGGGGCTGCACCTGCCATGCCAGGAGCCCCTGTGAGAGAGGCAGTCACCAGGTGGCCACACCATTGGATGCCAAGCTTGGCCCTGCTGGGGAGGTCACTTCCTGTAGCTGCTGTCCATAACCTGTGCCTTCAGTGCTTCCCACAGGGGAGCCGCTGTGGCCTGTGGCTGCCCCTGTCCTAAGAAACACGAGGGGGGTCCTTCACTGTGGAAATCATGGTTAATAACAACATGCCCATCTGCCCTATGGTCCCCAAGATGGCTGGCCTGCAGGAGGGCAGGAAGATCTACTCCAACAACAAAGACCTGGTGTTGCTGCAGCCCTTCTCCTAGGTGGAGTCCCTCCTTAACCAGTGCTTCTGCTCCCACCACCCCCTGCGCCTCCTGGTGAACACCAAGGCCAAAGAATGAGTGTCGCCTGCTTCTGCTGGCATGCTGAGGAGGTGCCATGCTGGGGTGCTGATGGGGCAGGAGCTGGTGGCCCTTTGGGTGGCCCGTCCCTGCAGCCACCATGGGACGTGAGCTGACTGTGCCCAGGTGCCTTCAGGCCCTGGACATGTGGCCCTGTTGGTGTGGACACAGTTCCTACCCTTTGTGGACCTCCAGTCAAGTTGGGGGACAGGGCTGGAGACAAAAGTACACAGGTAGGGGCATGAGATACATCCCAAGCTGGGGCGGCTAGTGCACTGTGGAAAGACAGAGCTGGGAGTGGACTGGGCTGTGCAGATAGGGTGGACACAGAGAGGCGGACAGGAACTGGGGCTTCTTTTGGGGATTCTGGGGGAGGAGGTCCCAGACAGGGGTACCTAGGTCTGTGGTGGGGCCAGCCCTGGCATATTTGAGGACCAGCAAGGAAGCTGAGGGGTGCAACCGAGTGACAGGGCAAGGAAACCAGCCGGGCAGTGGGGCTGGCCTGTGGGGCCCTGAGCCCTCTGGAGAGCAGCTGGAGGTTCGGGGGTCCAGTGGCTGCAGGTGGTGCAGGTCAGGGTCAGGGCGAGTTCTCTACTTTCTAATTGTGCAGCTGGTGTCCAATTTTCCCTTTTACTCCAGGCGGTGTCCCCCGGTGGGAGTGTGGGCATTTTGAATGTGGTTATTTCAGTCAAAGGCGAGCTGGTTCAGGAAGTCAGGTCCCTGTGTGGTTGGCTGTTCCAGTAGCAGAGGGTGCCAGGCGTGACCTCTTCAAAGTTCTGAAGGACCTGGGACTGGGGCACAGGCTTACGGGATGGTTTCATTGAGCAGGCGGGAACAGGAGGAAAGAAGGCAGGACTGGAACATAGCCTGGGCAGGGCTGTCCCAGATAGAGGACACCCGCTGCCCATCCTGGCAGGTACAGCCCTTCCTGCCATGTTGAAGAGCAGGCCTCAGTGTGGCTGTGACTGAGATATCTAGCCCCTCGCTAGGGGCCCTGCTAGGTGTTTCTCTGGGGACAGCACCAACCTGAGCTGGACCACTTCTCACTCTGCCTCTTCCACAGTGAGTCACCACCTGCTGGTGGGGTGCTGTACTGGCCACTTGGGGCTCCTGGGATGGGGAGTGGTGCAGGCAGCCTGGTAGAATTTCGGGGCTCTTGGCCCCAGGATTGGTGGTGTGGACTCTGGTTAACTGCATTTCTCCTCCTGTGGGAGTGGCAAGCCTGGGCCGAGTTTCCCAGAAGCCTCAGAGGCAGGGCCCCCAGGTGGCCCTGGGTTGTGGGAAGTGTACTGCTTTCCTTATGTCTTACCTGTCCCTGGTGCCTGCTATAGGACCATCATAGTTCCCGACTACCCCAAGGTCCTGTGCTTCCAGATCCGGGGAGCCGCCCCACCCTGTGTCTCCACCATGGGGGTGAGTGAGAACCCCACTGACCGGCGGCGGCCCTGGGGAAAGGCTGTCTGCATCATACGAGTTCTGAGTGGCCCAGACCCTTACTGCCTGGCTCGGCTTGCTAGTGAGCCGTGGCATTTGTGTCCTTCCTGAAGCAGAGGTTGCAGATGCTGATGACACCTGGGTGGAGTGAGCCCAGAGGGATGCATGGAGTAGAAAGGATGGCTCAGCAGAGATCACATGTCCCTCCATGAAGAAGCCGATGCCCTTCAGGCTTCGTTTTCCCAAGCAGGAATTGGGCCCACTCCTGCCAGACTGGGCTTGTTGAGAGGAGACAGAAACGTGAATCTTTCTCCAGCAGGGACATGCTATAGCCCCGGGCCACCAGCTCTAGGCCTCTGCCCCTGCACTGCCTTCTCCTGTGGTCTCAGGGGCCCTCTGCCTTGGAGAGGAAACCGAGCAGGTCCGTGGTTCTGGGCCAGCATTGTACACACAGGCCTCTTATAAAGTTTCAACATTAATTGTCACTTTTGAGATCAGAGTTATGCTTCTAGAATCTGTTCACTAAGAAAGTACAAATAGTGACAAAAGGCTCCTGAAAAGTCAATGACGTTTTGAAGGGGTCATTTACCTTTAAAGCAGTGGTTCTTGACTGGGGGTGACTTGCCTCCTTCACATGACATCTGGCAGGACTGGGGAGGATTGCCATTAGATCTGGGGCAGACCAGAATGCTGCTGGCATCCCATAGTGCCCAGGGTGACCCTCCAGCCCTGATGGCGCTAGTGCAGGGGGAGGTCTCTCCTGGAGCAGTGGCCACATTTGTGATCTGCTGTGATACTGCAAGTGGGTGTCAGTCAGCTTTGCACCTGCTGTGACAAAACACTCAGAGCCATTGACTCATCGGAGGAAAGGTTGGCTGGGCACATCACATGCCTGTGATCACAGTCCCTCAGGAGGCTGAGACGGGAGGATCACAGATGTAAGGCAAGCTTGGCAGCTTGGTGAGACCCTGTCTCACAAAAGAAAGGGCTGACGGGTTTCCACATAAGGAAAACAGCATGCTTCCCACAACCCAGGGCCACCTGGGGGCCCCACCTCTGAGGCTTCTGGGAAAATCAGCCCAGGCTTGCCACAAAAGAAAGGAAACACCTCTTTGTGTTTCCACCCCCTCTGAGAAAGCACCCAGCTGGGTTCAGGCCTTTGGGGGACAGTCCAAGTCCTTTCCTTGCAGTGGGTGGACCAGCCAAGCATAGCAAGGCCACTGGTGTTTCCTGAGCCCTTGCCGAGAACCACTTGCTGCTGAACCTTTTCCTGTGCCAACTCCCCAGATCCCTCAGGAACCCCGTGATTGGTTGTGTCGATGTCCCATCTTGGAGACGAAGACCTGGAGCCCAGGATGTTGAGTAGTGCTGGATGAAGAACGGTGGAGAGCAGGGTGTGACCCAGCCCCAAAGCCAGGCTGCCCTTGTCTCCTTGCCCGCCCAGGCATGTCATGTCAACCCCAAGGCCTCGGGGGCAGGGGCTGGTGCTCGTGAACCATGAGAGGGTGGACATGCTCCTGGTGACTGGCAGCACTGGCTCGAGTCCCAGCTTCTGACGCTGAGAACTTGGGGGCTTCTGTGCCTCCCTGAGCCCCTGCTTCCTTTGCCACATGGGGCTGACCCTGGTCCAGGACCACAAGGTTGTGCAGGACCTTGAAGGAGACAAAGCTCTAGTGAACTTGAGCCTGGGTGCAGAGCCGGATGCCCCTGCCATGTGACCTTGGCTAGCTGCCCCATCTCCGAGCTGCTTCTTCTGCAGAATGGGGTGCCAGCTCCCTTGCTGCCCATGAGGGGCCCATTGGTTCCAGGGAAGGAGGTGCCCTGAGTGTCTGGGGAGTTGGGGTGGGTGCAGTTCACCTGGCGGCCTGCCATGCTCACCATACCATGTTCACTTCTGTCCCCAGGCTTTGTGGCTGTGACTGCAGGACTGAGTGCCAGCCAGTGCATCCTGAAGGTCAACTGCAGCAGCATGGCCAGCAAGGGTGCCCTGGGGCTCCTGGAGCACTTCCAGACATTCCGGATTTGCAGATAAGAGGTGCTGGTGAGTGGCCTTCGGCCAGGCAAGGGGAGCCCTCCTGGGAGTGTCAGGGCAGTGGCTGCCCCTCAGATGCAAGGACAGCCCTGGGGGCCCTATCCATGGGCCCGGGAGAAGCCTGGCCCCAATTCCACAACCTGGTATCCAGAACCTGGGTGGCGGGACAGGACCTCCCTCCTCACCCTTGGGTGTGGTGGCAGAGTGGTGGTGACAGCCAATGTGTCCTAGTTCAGGCAGGGGTGTGGGAGGGCAGCTACTCCATTGACTATCCCCTGGATCTCGAGGTGTTCCTTGAGTACCAAGGCTGTCACTTGGCCCTTGGGACACTGGAGGCCTGGCATTTTCCAAAGGCTCCCCTCCCCAGGCTGATGCTTGGGGCAGTCACTGTCCATGCTGGAGGCCCTGGGAGACTCAAGTGGCATCTGGGAGACTCTTCAAGGTGGCATCCCTGGCAGGCCTGAGCCCCAGGTGGTCCCCAGGCAGCTGGTCCCCATCCCTCCTCCTTGGACATCCTCTGACAGTGGCTCCCCCCAGGGCCTTTTCCACTGGATCTACCACACCTACAAGGATGCCCAGGAGGCACAAGCCAGCCAGGAGACCCCTGGCGAGTACCCCCATAGTGAGGGGGCCCCAGAGGAAGACCAGCCTGACTTGCATAGCAGGGAGGTGGGGGTGACAGGGAGTGATTGGGGTGTGTCCTCTGTGCCTGGCCTCTAAGCCTCCACAGCTGCATTGCTGTACCCATTCCCTGGGCCTCCGCAGACCCACAGAGCCCGAGGCTCAGGGTGACACCATTGTAAGCTCTGGATGGGAGTCTCCAGGCTCAGCCCAGGTGGCTGAGGGCCACATGCTTTCTGGGCTTGGGGGTCTGGGTCCTCGCCTGCCTGAGCTCTTGGAAACCCGTGCATCCCTTTGTTTGCATTGTGGTTCCACTGCCATGAGGGCCCTGTGTCATGGCCTGAGGTCCCTGTGGCCCCTGGGGACCTGTGGGAGGTCAGGTACTCCTGGTGAAGTCTCCTCCGCTCCTCTGGGGGCTGCTTGCTCTGCACTGTGCTCACCGGATCCAGGGGAGACTTCAGTGCCTCTGCAGCCACCTCAGCCTGAGCCCCAGTTGCCCACCTGTCCACTCAGCCTCCCCGCAGGATGCTTACAGGAGCTTCCCTTTAGGACCTGCCCCTCCATCCTTTCAGATTCTCGGCCCCACCAGAGTCCTCTTGGATGCCATTTTTTCTCCTACCCTCCCACTTCAATCCCAGAAACACCCTTGTCCACCCATTTCCTTCTGCCCCCAGCATTTAACCACTTCCCTGCACTGCCATGGCTTTTCACCAAAATGGTTGCAGTAGCCTGCTCACACCTCCTCCTACAGGTTCCCCAAACAGGAGAGCAGATCTTTGGATGACACCTTCCTGCTCAGGACAGAGATCAAAGTCCCCACCTTGGCCAGCTCCAGCCTGGCTCTCCAACCTCCCCTCCCAGCACTCTCCTGCTTGCCCTCTGCTCCATCCACTCCACCTGAATATGTCCCTGCCCCAGGGTCTTGGTACTTGCCTTTCTCACTGCCTGAAACACTCCACAGTTCCACTTCACTTATGTTCCTGCTCTCATTCAGATCTCTTCTCAGAGACCATTGTAGGTCCATTTGTAGGTCCAGCAGAACCCCAGATTCATCAGAGTTCTGCCCACCTTTGTGACTGAACTTCAGGAGGAGGGGACAGGTGGGGCCCCTTCTGAGTCACACAGACTGAGAATGGCCCAGGGGTTGATTCTAGAGGAGACTCTTCCAGGACAGGCGTGCACAGTGGCAGGCAGCAGAGGCGTACAGCACTGAGAACGGCCCACGCTCCCACTGGCTGCACGGGTTGCAGGGCCTGGCTGGCCATGGTGTGGTACTCTCCTCAGTGTTGATTGCCCTTGGCTTGCAGCCTGGCCCCTCCTGTCCCTGGGCCCCAGCTGAGCCTGCAGGAGAATGGCCCAGTGGTCAGCCTGATGGTGGATAATGTGGACCTGGAACCCGGGGTGGTGTATGAGTACATGAGCACCATGAGCATCCGGTGCCATGTGCTGGAGAGGATCATGGAGCCCCATGGCTGCTTTGGCCTCACCGCCAAGGTATCTGGGAGGGGTCAGTTCTCCCATGGTGGGCACCACCCACTGCACTTCCTCATTTGGGCCTCGTCCTCATCCCTGAAGGAGGGTGACTGTCCCTTTAGCCCTAGTCTGTGGCGTGGGCAGCAGGCTTGACCTGGCAGTGTGGGCAGAGCACTGAGCTCCTCACCGCCTGGTGAGCGCTCAGTCACTGCTGCTGTCTCTGCAGATCCTGGAGGCCTTTGCTGCAGACGATAGCACCTTCCTGCAGAATTGTGTGTGGCTCATGGCCATAAACAGTGCCATCATGACCACGTCCCACTATGACTTCCGCAACATCTGTGACACCAACCTGGAGAGCATTGGCCAGAGGATCGCCTGCTACCAGCAGGTAACTTCTCCCTGTGGGGCCCCACCACAGCTTCTAGGCATGGGATCTCACCTGGGTTGTTGTTGTTCAAGCTGCCTTCAAGTAGGCTGCCCTGGAGTCCCACCTGCTGTGCGGCCTGAACTTCTGCCCCACCAACTGCCACGTCAAACTCATGGAGTTGTCCTACCCCAAGACAACCCCCTCCGTAGGCAGGTCCTTCAGCATCCAATTCGGGTGCAATCCCTCCCTCATTGGCCTTGACACTGAGCAAGGTACTCACCTGTGTCTGTTAGAGATGGTGCTTCCACCCACACTACCCACAGAGAACTGTGTCTGAGGGCTGACAGTCCAGGGCTGGAATGTGGCTGCACAAGGCATCAGGGTCCAGGCCCTGCTCTCTTTCTGGTCTCTAGATGGGGACTCTGACTTTCAAGGCACCTCATGGTAGAGTGTGGCTGCTGAGGTACCAGCCACCATGTCTGCATTTCCAGGCAGGAAAAGCCACAGTGGTTAAAAGTGTATCAGTATCAAACTGAAACTGTCTTCTTGGGGTAACTTAGTGGATTTAGTTCCAAAAGGGGAGGTTGGGCCCTGTGGCACATGCATATGACTCCAGCTAATGGAGAAACAGATAGAAGGATCACCAAGTTTGAGGACAGCCTTTGCAACTTAGTGAGACTCTGTCCCATCATTAGAAAATAAAAGGCTGAGGCAGAACTAGCGGTGGAGCACTTGCCTGGCATGCGTGAGGCCCTCACTTTAATCCCTGGTACCATGAAAAAACCCAAGTCCTGTTTGAGAAATTCTCTTTCCTGGGTCCTGGGAGAGTCTGCCCCTGCCTCATGGGACTGGCTTTCATCCACAGGCCACCCAAACCCCATGTCCTACACCCAGCACTGCATCACCACTGTGGCCGCCCCATCCTGGAAGTGCCTACCTGTGGTGGACAGGGTCCCTCAAAGGCAGACCCTCAGCAACAGCTCTGGGATGGCCAGGGTGGCCCTCAGCCAGGAGGACTGGGACCTGAGCTCTCTGCTGAAGCAGGAGGACCATGAGGTGCAGGATGCCTACTTGCAGCTCTTCACCAAGCTGGATGTAGCCCTCAAGGAGATGAAGCAGTACATCACCTGGTTAACAGAAGAGCCTTCAGCATCCAATTTGGGTGCAATCCTTCCCTCATTGGCCTTGACACTGAGCAAGGTACTCACCTGTGTCTGCATGCCTCTGTGTGGGTACCTTGGAGGGGAGCTGTTCTGTCACTCTGGCTGACTGCAGCAGCCCTGAACTGCATTTTCAGGTACCCAGGCCCCCACCCCACTGTGACACCCAAAACATCTGCAGACTTGGCCAGATGCCCCAGGGGCAGATCACCCTCCAGTGAGCAGTGAAGGCTGCTGCGTCCTCAGAGAGCCCAAGGTCGCCTGGTGAAAGACCCGGGAATTAAACATCACAGGAAGGTGGACAGCTGGAACTGAGGCAACCTTGCTGTGATACTGCAGGACACATGCAGAACTCCAACCACGTCTAAGGAGTGCCTGGGGTCTGCTGGGGCCCATCAGGGTTGAATGGTACACCCTCAGATGAGCGTGGCCAGGCTAGAGCTGGACCATCATGCAGGACAGTGACTGTTGTGGGAGGAGACAGGCCCCTTAGCCATTAGGACCCTGGAGTTGAAGCCACCAGAAGCAGCCTCTGGATGGGGCTAGGGACCTGCCTCTGACACACCACCTGGAGGAGACAGTTTGGGACAGTTGGGGACACTTGAACAGGGATGGGGTCCCAGGGGTGCTAAGGAGCTGATTCTGTTCTGCAAGATAAGAGTTGTGTGGTCACCTTTAGGGCAGGGTGTCTACCATGAGCCTGTTGGCATTTTGGGTGAGTGGTTCTGTGTGGCAAGGCCGCCTTGGGCAGCGTCCCTGACCCCAACCGCTAGGGGCCCAGCAAGTGCACTCCCTGTGGTGACAACCAGGCTATCTCGACAGTGTTCCCTTGCAGCACATTTCCTGTGGGAGAGAAGCATTTCTGAACAGGCCTGTGTGTCAGAAGTGTATGGGCCTTGCTCACTGGGTGGGAAGCTGCAGAGCCTGCATGCCCTGCACACCTTCTCTCTGCTTTCCCCTGCAGGAGGCTGGGTTGCAGGCTCTGGAACCAGAGGCATGGACTTTACTCCTGGCCCACGACCTGTTGGCTGCGCGATCTCAGGCAACCTCTCTGACCCTCGGTCTCCTCATCTGCAAAGTAGAGTCAGTTGTGACACCCACCTCATGAGAGGTGAGATGACGTCTAACCCGGGTTTGTGGATCCCGTGAGGCACGGGATGCTGTTCTGTCTAACACACAGCATGTTCTATTCCTCCCATCTCCCCCAACCCTGGAGGCACACGCAAATTATCGTATTTTACTGCTGAGGTTCAGAGACTGAACAGTTTGCTTTAGGCCTCTGATTCAGGAAGTGGTGGCCTTAGGGCTAAAACTGTCTTTGGAATGACACTTCCTTGTGACTCAGCCATGCCATGTGTTTACCTGCCACCTGTCTATGGGGCTTTCATCCATAGTGGCAGAGCCCAGGGTGGTCCCGAGGCCCCGCAGACTGCTGACTGAAAGCCTTGCTCTCTGGGCCTCGTCCAGTGCCCTGGCCTGCACACAAAAGCCAGAGCCCAAGCTTAGCCAGAAGCCACGGTCCTGCGTGTCTTGGCCCCAGTGGGTACCCAGCTGGGCATCTTCAGAGTTGCAGTGGGCCTTTCAGGGGAGGGACACAAAGCCCTGGATGGCTCCCCCTGTGCAGGGTTGAAGGTCAGAGACTGGTGAAGACACAGCCTGGGTCTTCACCTTGAGCCCTTGCCCTGTATGCTGCTGTCCACCATCATGGAGCCCACTCCTGATGGGGCCTGCAACATGCCTCTGCCTGAGGAGGCCTCTTCCTCCCTGCTTCTCAGTGAGGACAGTGAGATGGACAGGACTGACCACAGGGGCATCAAGAAAGTATGCTTCAAAGTGTCCGAGAATGACCAGGAAGACTAGGGCCATGACACCATGAGCTACCAGGTCTCCTACGAGTGGGTGTGGTCACCGTGGTCTGAGGCTAGATGGGACAGTCAGCAGGACAGTTGAGCCTCTGACCCCTGGGGAAGACAACACTCACCCCAGAGGGCCCCCAGCTTCTTGTCCAGGCAGGCGCTTCCAGCCTGGCCTGATAGATGCTGCCTGTGCAGCTATACATGCTGACGGAGTGTTGGAGAAGGTGTCTGATGGAATGCATGGTGTGCTTTCAGACTCCTGTAAGACTGTGTTTTTTTCTAGGTACAGGGACACATGCCTGTGATCCCAGAGCTGGGGAGGCGAAGCCAGGGGAATCCCAAATTCAAGACCAGCCTGGCCAACTTAGTGAGGCCCTGTCTCAAAATCAGTAGACAGATAGATTGACAGATAGAAAGATGGACAGGAAGGGCTGGGGTGTAGCTCAGTGGTTGAGCACACCTGGGTTCAATGCCTAGTGCTGCAAAAAATACCATGGTTTTTGCAGCAAACACTGTTTACTTTTACTTGATCCAATAAATAAGGAGGTTTTCTTTTTCTCCTGAGGGGCCGTGAGCTGTATTGCTGCTGATAAAAGTAATTGTAACAAGAACAGTGGGGCCTTGGTTAGTGGTTTAAGTTAACTAGAGCTGGGTCCCATACTGACCCTGCGATGGGTGTGGATACCTCCTCATCTCAGCCCAGGGAGAGCTGAGCCACCTCCGCCTGCTGCTAAGGGTGTATTAGGCAGCTCAGGCCATGGGCACACCCAGAGCAGCAGGGAGATGCAGTCAGCAAACCTGCTTACTGTCCCGAGGGCCATGCCTAGTCCTGGTGCCCAGCTCCCTGGGGTCTATAGACTGGGCCTCCTGGCTGCCTCTGTGCCCAGGTCATGGAAGCTTCAAGGGTCAGGGTTTTTATGGGCCTTTGGGTCTTCCTTCTTACATCTCTATGTCCTTGGGCTTTTCCTTTAATTGTCAACCAGTGATAGGATGCAATTGTGGAACAGTGACTTTTGATTACGGAGCTTCTTGGTCAGGTGGGTGGGAAGGTCATACCCAGGGCAGGGTTGTCCCCTGAGAAGAACCAGGCACTCAGGGAGCACTAGGGACCCTGGGCAGTGGTGACAGGCGAGTGTGGGGCACTGGCATTGGTGACAGGCAAGTGTAGGGCTCTGGGCGGTGGTAACAGGTGAGTATGGGACCCTGGGCAGTAGTGACAGGTGAGTGTGGTACCTGGGCAGTGGTGACAGTTGAGTGTAGGAACCTGGACTGTATTGACAGATGAGTGTGGTACCTGGGCAGTGGTGACAGTCGAGTTTGTGACCTGGGAAGTTGTGATAGACATATGTGGGACCCTGGGTGGTATTGACAGGCGAGTGTGGGACCCTGGGCAGTGGTGACAGGTGAGAGTGGACCCTGGGCGGGGGTGGCAGGTGAGTGTATGACCTGGGCGGTGGTGACAGCTGAGTGTGGGACCCTGGACAGTGGTGACAAATGAGTGTGGTACCTGGCTAGTGGTGACAGTCGAGTGTGTGACCTGGGAAGTTGTGATAGGCAAGTGTGGGACCCTGGGCGGTGGTGACATGTCAGTGTGGGACCCTGGGCAGTGATGAGAGGTGAGTGTGGGACCTTGGCAGTGGTAACAGGTGAGTGTGGGACCCTGGGAAGTGATGAGAGGTGAGTGTGGGACTTTGGCAGTGGTGACAGTTGAGTGTGGGACCCTGAGCAGTGGTGACAGGTGAGTGTGGGATCTGGGCGGTGGTGACAGGCAAGTGTGGACCCTGGGCAGTGGTGATAGGTGTTTGTGGGGCCCTGGGTAGTGTTGACGGACAAGTGTGGGTCCCTGTGGGAACCTGGGCAGTGGTGACAGGCAATTGTGGGGCCCTGGGCAGTGGTGACAGGTGATTTTGGGGCCCTGGGCAGTGGTGACAGGCAATTGTGGTTCCCTGGGCAGTGTTGTCAGGCAAGTGTGGGGCCCTGGGCAGTGGAGACAGGTGAGTGTGGGGCCCTGGGCAGTGATAACAGGTGATTGTGGGGCCCTGGGCAGTGGAGACAGGTGAGTGTGGGGCCCTGGGCAGTGGAGACAGGTGAGTGTGGGGCCCTGGGCAGTGGTGACAGGAGAGTGTGGGACCCTGGCCTCTGGTTACAGGTGAGTGTGGGACCCTGGGCAGTGGTGACAGGTGAGTGTGGTACCTGGGCAATAGTGACAGTTGAGTGCAGGACCCTGGACAGTGGTGACAGATGAATGTGGTACCTGGACAGTGGTGACAGTCTAGTGTGTGATTTGGGAAGTAGTGATAGGCAAGTGTGGGACTCTGGGCTGTGGTGACAGGTGAGTGTGGGACCCTGGGCAATGATGAGAGGTGAGTGTGGGACCCTGGGCAGTGATGAGAGGTGAGTGTGGGACCTGGGCAGTGGTGACAAGTGAATGGAAGCAACTCACCCCTCCTCTTTCTGCATTTCCGTGCTGGCTGCAAAGTGTATCCTGGCCCTCAGACAGGAAGGACCACTGGGTGGTCATTTCCGTGGGCCAGGGTTTTGACCACGCCCCAGAAGGGGGTCTGTGTCTGAGACCAGGGGTGGGAGCAGAGGGTGACTTGGCCATCTCTCATGCCATGCAGCAAGTGCAACAGCAAATAGGATTCAGTCCTGTCCTACACCAGAGTGAGAAGCAACAGCTCCTACCTGGGCAGTGATGAGGTGGGGTCTGGTGAGTGGCCACTCAGCACAGGGGGGGCCCCTGGCCATTTTCTTAGTGGGCATTTCTGAGCCCCCTTCCATGTTTGCAGTGTGTTGCTTTGAGTTGCTTGGAGTCTCCTTCTGTCTGCTCATTCAGCAGGTATTTAATCAAGCACCTGTCATGCTCTGCATGCTGGGACACTTAGTGAGTGAAATCAAGATCCCAGACACAGAGCAGATAGAGACCCTCAGGCAATCATGCATGATGGTACACGGTCATGTGGGGAGTGGGTGTGGTGGGTGCCGTGAATTACCTCAGACCCCGGGAATCGAGGGGACCTGACGCACATGCCAACCAGAAATCCAGGCAGCACAGGCAGATTTCAAGACCAAGTCCCCTTGGCTCTGAACCCTCACGCCCCCAGGTGTACCCACCTATGGTACCTGGAGAACATGGGCATATGTACAGAGGCAGGCCAGCAGCTGGGCAGACAGACAGATGATACCAAGGAGGGCATGCTGTACTTGCAGCGTTTCCTGAAAGTCAGGTGTGTTTTTTTATTTTAGTCTTGTTCACTCAGGTTTAAAAATGTACTTTGTGAGTAAATAGGTCAGACATCCTCACAGTCCATGATTGAAAGGCCCATGGTGGGCCAGGCGGCAAGTCCCTCCCACTGTCACTGCTGGGTCCCACCAGAAGAAGTCTGCGTAAAATTTAACTTTATCATACATCACTTTAGCAGAAGAAAAGGAAGTTCAGGAAGACAGAATATGTCGCTGGATGTTAATGTCTTGTGACAGATCAGGCCACCGAAGTCCATCCCCAGGGAGGTTTAGTGGCAGCTGGTTTTACTGGAACAGGGGACAGTGACCCAGTGGGTTTGTGATCCAGCTCTTTGTTCTCAGAGGCCTCATTTATGGAGTGGGAATATCGACACCTCACCATCTTGTTGGGCGTTAGTTCCTCTTGCCTGGTTTTCTGATTAAGAAACAGAGGCTCAAAGAGGTCCAGGGATTTGCCCAGTGACTCAGCGGGGACCTAGGCCTGGCAGGGTGCACATCCCCTGTGGGTTCAGAGGAGCAAGGTGTGCAGCAACAACCAACAGTGCTCTTTTTCCGGCCAGGGGACGAGCTGCCCTGTGACATGTGCATCCTGTGGGACAAGAAGGACAAATTCCATGGCTGCCTGGTGCACATCTTCAACCACGTTGTCTTGTCCTGGGGTGGGGTCCCTGGGTCCTTGCAGTCCCCAGGCAGTGGGATGGGTGGGATCCGCACTGTGCCACGCTCACAGAACTTGTCTTCAGGTAGACATCAAGGTGCTGCTTAAGGGACTGGTGATGGGCAGGACATTAGAGGAGACCAAGAATTTCCCCATGGAGCACAGCCTCCAAGATGAGGGGCAGTGTGGGGGCAGCAGGCTGGATGCCGGAGCACGCACTCCTGTTGGGTGGCCCTGACTAGTCCAGGCCAGCGGATTCCTGCCTGTGGGCCAGATCCAGCCACAGCTGCTTTTGCTTAGAATCGGATAATGTCTTTCATTTTTTAAAAAAATTTTTAAAGCATCATAAAAATGAAACAATGCCCAGTAGAAGGTGCAGGTGCTGCAAAGCAACTTTGGTGGTCCGGACCTGGTCCCTGTTCCCTCTGGGCTTCCCCATTGGGGCCACAGGGACAGGCCTGGAGAATACTCCCAAATTCAGTCACACCACAGGTTCTGCTTCATCTTCATACTTACAGTCCATGTGCATTTGCTGCCTGGTTTATTATTGATGCAAATTTTATTTATTTATTTATCTATTTATTTATTTGTTTCGTATCTCCTGCTGGGTGCAGTGGTGTATGCCTGTAATCCTAGTGACTCGGGAGGCTGAGGCAGGACTGTTGCAATTCTGAGGTCAGCCTTGGTAATTTAGCAAAACCCTGTCTCAAAGAAATTAAAAAGTAAATAAATAAAAAACTACTGGGCTGCATGTGGCTCAAAGGTGAAGTGTCCCTGGTCCATTTCCCCAGTACCTGAAAGAACAAATAAGTAAATTTTAGAAAGGTATCTTCCTTTTGGAAAGTTAATTTCTAAATGATTTTATCTTATCCTCCCCATATATGAAGAACCAGTGTAGTAGGCAATAAATTAATAACAACCATAATGAAGAACTTAAAGGAGATGGCAACACCATCATTGCACTGCAGTTGTGAACCATTACCTGCCTGAGGCCTCAGAAGAGGGCTCTGTGAGCGGACAGCTAGGGCCGTACCAGCACCAAGCTGAGACTTTCTTCTTGCAATGATTGACATGAGAACTGGAATTTCTCTGTCCTCCTGCCTTTCCTCCCACTCGTTCACCCTTCTGCCCACCATCTGTCCACCCTTCCATCCCCCAGCTGCCACTTCATTCATGCAACTCTGCTGCCAATAAATAGTTCCCCAGAGCCAGCTCATGCAGGCCTGGTGCTGGGTGCTGGTAACCCTGAAAAGGATGGACACTGCTGGCCTCGGGGGCTATCAGTGGTGCAGGAGATGGGAATGCAGACAGCAGCTGCCTCCAGGCAGGAGCTGGTCCCTGCTCAGCCAGCCCTCTGCAGTGTTAGGACCCCATCCAGGGGTGAACCTCAGGAAGAAAAGCAGGGAGGGTCCCAAACCACACATACCTCAGAAACCTGGCAAGAGGCCAAGAGAATAGGGGCCTGTGTCTGCCTGGCCTTTGGCCCTGTTAAGGCCACATTCAATTCCAGTTCTCCCTATACCCTGTGTGACTTTAGGGAAGTCACTGTGCTGGGCTTCCTTCTCTATATAGGGAAGGTCTAGGTCACAACTCATGTGCCAGCTAAGTTGATTGTGGCTTAGTACCTGTGACCTAGTACCTGAGAAGTCTTCTGTGGCTACAACATCCAGATCTGGGAGCAAAGACTGCTGAAATTGATTTGTGCTTCTGCACTGGATTGGCTGTAGGTGTGGATCATGGCCTCAGACCAGCAGGAAGGGTGCTGAGATTGATTAGTGATGTCTGTGATGGGAATGGAACATTGATATCATAGCACACTTAACATATACTTATCCTCTGAGGCCTGGAGTATGTCCAGAGTCCTGCTAACTCACTGGATCTAGGGTTATGAATTTTGCAATCTGGTGATGGGGTAGGGGCCTTTGTGTCACTGTTCTACAAAGCCACCTCTGTCCCTTCCCTGGCCCTCATTACTTTCCTGCCCTAGAGTTCAAACAGAAAGAAGAGTGTATGGTCCGTGTCTGGAGCTTGATCCAGATCAGCATCCAGGAGGAACCCTGGAACCTCCCCAGCTCCATCAAGACCCTGGTGGGTAACATCCAGAGAGATGTGGAATGTCAGCAGGGAGGGAGGGTCATGGTGGGGGTTGTGGCCTTTGCCTGGGACTTGAATGCAGTGGGGTCCATCTCCATACCCCTTCCTCTACATGCTCAGGGAAGGGCAAGAAGCGTAGGTACGCTTTCTCAGCTGAGTGACCTGCTCTGGCAGGTCTGGGCTGTGTGCCCTTTGCCAGGGTGTTGTTAATGCCAGTTGCTAGTCATGCTAAGCCTTTCTCGTGAGTCCAGGCTTCAGAGGCTGAGCTGTTCTTCAGAGCTTCCAAATGGGGCTTGGTTCAGTACTTTTGTTTATCCTTGAGGTCACAGCTGGCAGGTGGGGCCACCAACGGATCTGATGCTGCAGGATCAGAACACGGAGTGCCAGTGCCCACTAGGTTTCCCTGGGAATTGGATTTCTCCTGGCTGCTCAAGGTTGCAGAGGCCAGCTGTCCTGCGCTCATGTGGGGTAGGTGATGAGTGGCGGCTTCCCTCTTGGGAGCTCTCCAGTTCCCGCAGCCTGGTGTCTGTGCCCCACCTCTGATGTCACCACCTTGGTCTTCATTGGGCATTTGAGTCTAGGTCTCCTGGGTTGGAAGTACCTAGGCCAGGGGACATTGGACCAGGAAAGCTGGATATAATGGCCCAAGGGCCCAACAACCGGGCAGTAGCTGCCTCTGAGCTGGAATCTCTGTTGACTCCAGCTGTCCTGTTTACAAAACTGTAATTGGTAAAGGGTTTGGGCTTTGTGACCAGAGGGCCAGTTCTTGAATCCCAGGCCACGCACATTTGGCCATGTGACCTTGGCACACCCTTGACTTCTCCAGCCTCCATGTCTGCCCATGTGAAGCCCCAGGGCTCCTGGTCCCCTGCAGTCATGAGGATAATCCAGTCTGTACCCATTAGCACTTAGTGCCCTCCCTAATGGGGGCATGCCCTCAGTACAGCATCCGCTCTGACTGTCGCCACAACTGACCAGGCCTCCCTCTGGCCTAGGGAAGACAGTACCTCAAGTGACATAGAGGCCATTCAGACTTTCCTTCAAAGGCTTTTCTGGCCCCAGGGCACCTTTGAAGGAGAGGCGCCTGGCTGGGTAGCAGCCACAGGAGCAATGGCCTTCTCTCCAGGGCAGCCGTGCTGTCCAGGATGCACACTCATGTGCACTTGAGGTCTGCTAGTGTGAGTGGGTGTATCACAAATGTGTGTGTGAGTGTCCATAGGGGCTCTGGCTCCAGAGACGGAAGCACTGGTTGTACTCCCTGCTGGATGGGGACCTGCACCAGCCTATGGTAAAAACCGCCAGAGTGCAGCCTTAGCACTGTTCTGGGAGGGTCAGGCACATGGGCTGGGCCAGCTCCACTGTCCCCTGCCAACCTCACTTAGTGCCCTCCCTCTTGTCCCCTCCTTCCAGATAGGAAGAACCAGCTGCTTCTGGCCTTGCTGAAATGCACAGGTGAGTGCACATGTCCTGGTGCACCAGCAAGGCCCTCCTGGCTGTGGGCATCACAGCCCTGGAGGCCTCTTCTGTGGCCAAGGTGACTTGTCCTTGACCTATCAGGACCTGGACTGGGGAAAGCAATATTTTGGCCTCCTGCCCCTCCAGAAACAACTTTAACCTCATGTCCAAGGGACAAGTCTTGGGACCCTGGAACTGGGATTCCTGTCTTGGGCCCTGCTACCAGGGTAACTGTTGACAAGGATGCAGAATAGAGGAAGAAGGGTGGGGAGGCTCTTTGTTTGTAGGAATCCAGCCCCAGCTGATAGTGGAGCCAGGGCTGCAGGCGGGGAGGGGGACCCTGGGAGACGACTGGTGTCCCTCCCTTCTCCCAGAAATTTTCAGTCAACTGAGGGTCCAGGTCAAAATAGAAGTGCTGCTCCCCAGATAGCACCGGGGCTCCAGGGCTGCTGCAGGGAACACACAGGCCCGCCCCTTTGGCAGATGCTTGGGTCTGGGCTTGCAGCCACCTGGCTTGCTGGCAGAGGGGAGTTTTGTGGACCTGGCTTTTGACCCCAAGTGAACTTTGGCCTCTTCACCCTATGGGCTCTGCAGGGGGCCGGGGCCAGACTCTGGCAGCCTGCTGCCAGCACTGCCCAGCGGCCTGTCCCCACCTCAGACACAAAGCTACAGCTATGCAGGCAAACCATCTTCTGCCAGGCCCTGGTGGCCGCCTTGTGCACCTTCTCCAAGCAGCTGCTGGTGGCCCTCAGCTACTGCTACAATAACAATGGCGAGTATGAGGAGAGCAGCCACGACGCCAACAGACCTAGTCTGTTCACACAACAGTTATTAATTGAGCACCTACTGTCTACCTGTTAGGAAACTGGGGTATACCGGTGATTAAAGCCCCTGTACTTGGGGATCTTATCTCCTGGTGGGAGAGAAACAGACCAGGAGCCATAGCTCAACTTAGGCAGGGTACACTGGCTGCATCTGGAGACATTTTTAGTCATGGAAACTGAGGGATCCAGGAGTAGTGCTACTGGCACCTGCTGTGCAGAGGCCAAGGATGCTGCTTACTGTCCTAACACAGTCCCCAGGACAAATGCCTGTAGTTCAGGTTGGCTCTTTGCTGGCCAGGCCCAGTCACTGGCTATTTTGTGGGATGTGTGGCCTCAGAGCGCCCTCTGCTGGCCGAAGTCACACACAGGCGCTCTGCTGGTGAGAGGTCTGCTCTCCCTAAACCCAAAAGGTAGCAGGGAAACCAGTCCTCAATGTCTTCTCAGAGCCAGAGACTGCCTCATCCACTTTTCTCTGATGTTAGGAGGTGCTCGGTGCTGACTGCTGGGGTCTGCAGGTCACCTTCCAACTGGGGAAACTGAGAAGAATGGATAGAGGAGGGAGGGGAGACTGCAGGAAAAGTGAAAGACTGTGCGTGGAGTTGCTTGGGGACCCAGAGTCAGAGCTGGTTGTGTTGAAAAGGTGACATTTGAACTAGTTAGGTGGATGGTCAGAGGAACAGAATAGGGAAGAGGGAGCGGCATGTGCTCAGGTACCCAGGGGAGGCAGCGTGCCCTGGAAGCAGCAAGGCAGTTGGGAGGAGAGGTTTGCAGGCCCTGTCTGTAGGACTGGGGCTTAATTCTGGGGAAGAGGAGGCAGATAGTCTTGGGGGCAGGTGAGAAATGGGATTTGGTTTGATTTAAAAAGGTAACAGCCCAGGGAGATGTGGGTTGTTTTGGGGAGAATGAGGGGGATGTGTGGTTTCCTTCTGGGATGTGGATATTGCCCCTGTGGGTGTTGGCTGCTAAGTTGGGGAGTATGTGGAGCATGGTCCACCTGTCATGGCTTGGCCCTGTTTGTGTATGGGTGAGGGGAAAGAGAAATCAGGTGTTGTGATTTCCTGGAGGAGCACAGGAGGCAGGCAGGAATGGTTAAGTCAGTAACCATTGTCTGGGTAGGAAGGAGGTGGCTTTACAGGTCACTCAGCAAATCAGAGCAGAGGCGAGTTCTGACCCATGGGGCCACAGGACAAGCTGCAGGGTGAGCTATGATTTCACCTGCAGAGCACACCTGGACCTGGTGCTCAGGAGGCCCCAGTGTAGCCCGATGCCTAGATTCGGATCCCAGCACTGTGAGGTGAAAGCCTGGTGTGGGTGGCACATGAGGTCCCTTCACTGTGTCTTCTTGCAGAAGGAGGAAAGGACCATGCTGGAGGACATCTGGGTGACCCTGTTGGAGCAGGACAGTGTCACCTCTTTTAAGCAGCTGGACAAGAACTGTGTGGCCAGTGAGTGATTCCTCCCACCCCCACTGTAGGAGTTGGGATGCTGAGCCCGAAGGGGATACTTGGGGCCCTGGTCTCCTGTGTGCAGGTCAGCTGCCCAAGGTGAACCTGAACCCAGCACATCAAGCTTCAGGCCCCAAATGGAGTGGAAAAAGAGGGGTTCTCTCACATCAACCCAGCTGTCTTCACCAGGTCTTAAAAGAGGTCTACAGCACTTCTCATTAAAATTCCACCCTGGAGTCATCCTTTGGAGCAAAGAATTCAGATTAAGAACTAATGCCATAATTGACTGAAGTTTCTCAGTCCTTTCTCCCTTTGTCCTGCCCCCCCATCCATCTGACCACCCACTAACCAACACCCATCACACACATATCCATAGAAGTGAGCACTCAATAGTCAGGGACATGATCTGGGCCACAGTAGAGGCAGCATAGCCATGGTCCCACCCTCCCCATGGGTCTAACCTGGAGTCAGCTGGGGGCATCCAACATGCAGATCCCAGTTGCTGGCTGCTGTGCATGGGTCCTGGGAACTTGCCAGAAAGGCTGATTCTCAGAACCTATCCCAGACCTCCTACCTCAGAAACTCTGGAGTGGAACTGGGGTGTCCGTATCACAAGCCATCCCCAGGACTGTAGCGCTTGTGAGGCTGTGGGCCACACTCTAGGTCAGTACTTCCCTTCCTTTTGTTTCATTCCATGAAAAGCCCCTGAGGCCCCTTTTTCTCACTGCCATACCCCCTTGAAATTGCAGTGCTGCCATGACCTGTGTGTCCATGTGCTGTGTGTCTGGCTCGTGAGGTCTGCCCTCCCTCAAGGACTGACTTGTGCCTCCTTGGGGCAGTGTGTCCCTGCCAGAACTGCAGACTGCTGCACAGGGTTCTACTTCTGGGGGCCAGTTTGAGCTGACTGCAGTGCCTGCCTGTCTGGGGCTGGGCTGGGCTCAGGAGAACCCGATCAGCTAGTGATGCAGCAGGGGCTCCCATAGCTTCATTTTGCCCTCCCTGCCTTAAGCTCTTCCTCATATGGTGAATAAGATGCATGTGCTGTTTGAGGGCAGCTTTTGCCAGATGTGCCTGAGCTACCAGGCAAGGGGTGACTACAGCACCATCAGGGGGCGCTCTTACTATGCACTGCTCTCTTGCTTGCTGGGCAGTGTCATGGCAAAGAACACATGTCAAATTTGTCCAAGAGGGAGGTCACAGGCTGCTGCAGAGTGTGGGGCTGTCTGAGGCTACACCTGTGGGACAGGAACTCTGAGGTTGCCCCTCTAGGCTGGAGGGAATATGTGGTCATAGGATGCTACTCTGGCATCAGTGGACATGGAAGTCCCAGGGTGCCATCCTGAGGCTTCGAAGAACGGTTCTGAGGCTATCCCTCTGGAGCAGTATCAGAGGGCAGGGAGGTCTGAGGCTATACCTCTGGAGTGGGGAGGGCAGAGAGATGCTAGGGTGCCAATCTGGCACCAGCGGAAGGGAGATCTAAAGCTGCTGTGGCAGAGGGAGTGGGGCTCTGAGGCCCCTGCAGACACCAGCGTTTTCTACCACATAAAGGGCAGACACCAGGTGCTCAAGTTTGTCTTCTACCTCGAAAGCTACCACTTCTCCAAGCTACCCTCCTGCGTGGAGAGTGGGGTCAGCCTCCAAATGCATGTCATGCTTTTCATGAAAGGTGAGCTACAGGCTGTGGGGGACTATGGGGGCCAAGTCAAGGCCACCCAGCCTTTGGGACCCAGCCCTGCACTCCCTCCTCTCCTCCATATCTCTGGAGAATGTGGAAGGGCCTCCTCCTCCAGGCAGACAGGCAGCAGATTATTTTCAGCAGGAGATCAATGCCCAGTCCCTGGAAAACGTCCAGCAGTATTACCACAAGCTCAGGTATGTTTTTAGGCCTATGTCAGGGCAGGATTCAGAAAGCCGCCACAGCAGGTGGCAGGCAGACCCACAGCATGAGGAGTGGGCCAGATGCTCTTTCTGGAGCACCTTGCCTGCATGAGAATCTTATGGCAGTGTGCACTGTAGGTCATGCTAATCCATTCTTCAGATGTGGAAGCTGAGGCTCAGAAGCATACACAGCATGCCCAAGGTCACATAGCCAACAGTCTGGCTTCAAAGCTGGTCCTGTCTGCTGAGCCAAGCTTCTGGCCCACTCTGCATGGGGGCAGGAGCTGAGATGGGGCCCTGGGCTTCTTGGGCCTTGAGAGAGGGGTGTAGTGCCCTGGGCCTCATCCCATTCACAACTCACACAGGGAGAAGTGGAGGGAACAGATTTTGTCAGGAGGAAGCACAGGTCTAGGGGAGTAGCTCCTACGTCCCCAGCAGCTTGCCCATGGCCCCTCCCGAGTCCTGCCTAGGTGACAAAGGGTGGTTGAGAGGGACTTTATCTTCTCTGGGCCTGATTTTGCCATTTGGAAATGGGAGACTGATGCTTCTGTCCATTTGCTGGACAAGAACATCTTGGCGCGCTTCTGGATGGACCAGGCCATGAGTCTCTTCTGTGCTGTTTGTGGAGTGTTATAAATACGGGCTCTGGTCATTCACTTTTTTGGCCCAGCATGGGTTCATCAGGACCTTATGCAGACACACACTGTCCCCGTGTGTGGGAGTTTGTCCACTTCTGGGGCAGGAACTGCCAAGACTAGCCAACCCATGCTGTGAATAAAGGCCTATCAGCATGAAGGTGGCTCGCTGCTGTCCTCCTGTCTGTGGTCTGTACTACATTCCACAGCCCAGCTGCTCAGTGCCCCTGAGACTGCCTGGTTCCCAGAGCCTTGGGCTTTATGGTCGGCCAACCCTTGTGGTAGAGGGGAACAGAGTTGGAGCCAGTGAGCACAGAGGTGCATCCAGCACCAGGTAGGGGGATAGGGCTCCAAGGAGGAGAGGAGAAGAAGGCTGGGTGGAGAGCCAGGTGTGGCTGTGAGGCTGCCTCTGAGTGGGGAGGCCAAGCTGCCCAGCTGGGAGCTGGGGGTGGGGCCCCCTTCAGCCCGTCTTTCTCCATCAGGACATTTTACCTGGAGTGGTGGAATCTGCCCTTGGACATAAGCACCACTGCCGTGAAGACTGACCAGGTGTGTCCCCAGCCTGAGGCTTGGCTGGGCAGGCTCCCAGGATGAGGATTCCGCTGGTGGGGTTTCCTCTAGACACCCCACTGGCCATGCCCTCCAGTCCTGGGAGTCCCCATGGTGGTTCACGCTCACCAAGGCCTCAATCTCTCTCATGCACTGTGGTCATCACAGGTTTCTCTGGAGCTGGGGCCCCTGCAGGCATCCATGGACCCCATGCCAGGCATGGCTGGGCCCTGCTCTGGTTTCCTCCTTCACATTTTTTACTAGCCTTAGAAATTGAAAGATCTCATAGAAACAGAGGCTTCCAACTTTTTTGAGAAGTGGAGAGACATGAGATCTGATTTGGGGCTTCTTCCCATTTGCTGTGCTTGGATTGCGCTGGGCGTGACTGCCCCTTGGGCCCGCTGGCCCTGGGTCCTGCTGCTCAGTGGAACATGCCTGGCCTTCCAGGTTTGAGGCAGGCTTCACCCTGGGCCGGTGTGCTGGCCTTGGGGCTTTTGCTGCTCTGAGAGAGGGGGTGGGCATGTGCTTTGGGACACTAATGTGGCCAGCAGGATCTTACAGAGCATAGGAAGGAGGAGCCAACACTTTTACCTCCACACATGGTTGGGGAAGCATGAACAGGGAGGGCTCCTCCTCCTAAGGGTTTGGAGGGCATGGCCTGTTTGTGCTTAGTCAGGGACACTCTGGGCAGTTATAGAGAGCAGGCTGGAAGATGAGACCTAAAATACATGGCGAACATTAAGTACCAACTTCAGGGTAGTAGGGATCCACAGATTGATCTTGAGCAGGTGTTATGGAATGGCTCTTGCCCTCAGCTGCATCCCAGCATCTCATGTGTCTGTCCCATACCTGCAGCTGATCCACGCTATCAACACCGTGGATGAGCTCTGCTCCCTCATGAAGTCCTTCGTGCACCCCAAGCCTGGAATCAGCGAAAACTTAGGCTCTGGCCTCGTCCCCATCTCCTCTGAGCTCTGCTACTGCCTGCAGGCCTGCCAGATTACCATGTGCAGCATGGGCATGCAGAGGTGGGCTGCACCAGGGCCTGGGGTTCTGGGGGGCAGGGACAGGAGGCAGGAAGCCTGTGTCCATGTCTTGAACCTCCTGGCTCACTGGACCGGGACAGGGCCTCCCAGCTCTGGACCACAGGTTATCTTTAAACTGGGTTATCTGTGTCAGTCAGTGGGTGGGAGGGCTGCAGGCTTCCTGGGTCCTGGGCCAGAAGACATGAGGGAGACTGAGCTCTGAGCCTCCATACCTGCTGTGAGTGGGATGGCTCACCTGCAGGGCAGAACTGCCTCCGGCCTCCCTGGACACTCCTCCTCTGCCCTCTGCTCGGCTGCTGGCCCCAGGGAAAGACAGCTCCTTTACTGGGAGCCCTTCCCAGTCATGTGTCCTCATGTCTCTCATGCCTATGGATAACCACTGCTCCCAGCATGGGTTATTTTAAGCGGCTGGCCGCCGCGGTTTTTGCTCTTTTGGCCCAACCAGCGGGACAAAAGACAAATACTCTTCAGAAGTTCATGAAGCAGCTTTCCCGTTTAATCAGATAACACACTCAATATATAAGCAGTCTCATGCATAAGCAATTGTAACCAGATATGTCCATCCAATCCTGTTAAAGGTCAAGCAATCACTCACTCAAGCATGCATGTAAAGTATATCTGTCCACATGCTAGGCAGCTGAACTGATTATCATATAGCCAATTGTAAAAGCTTCCTGCCTTTCTCCAGGCATAATCAGGATGCTGTTTGCTCTCTGCCAGTCGCCATCTTTGGATGCACGTGGTGTAACCCTGGGCCCCTGGTTTTGCCCACCACAATGCCTGCCACTCTGACAGGCTCTGCCACCCTGGAATGGGCTGTCTGTGAGGGCAGAGACTCTGTTCTCTGCTGTGCCCAGCGGACTGGTGCCTGGCATCAATGGGTCTGATAAACAAGCATCCAGTCATGTCTTCTCACTCTGTGGTGTCTGTGCCCCCAGCCTGTGTTCTCTGCTGCGGGCTGGTGCAGAAGGGTCTGTTCCAGAGGTTGTCATCCAGGGGCAGTTTTGCTCCCCAGGGGATGTTGGCCATGTCTGGAGACATTTGTGGTCATTACATCCATGGACTGTGGCATCTAAAGGGTGAGGGCTGGTTCTCAGCATCCCACTGTGCACACAACAGCCTCTGTCTGGTCCACTGTCAATGCTGCTCCAATTCTGACTCTAGTCAGGGAGACTGGGGTGCCCTGTCAACTCATCTGTCAGGGATGCAGGGAGAAGGGTACAGGCTGGCTTGAAGTCCAAGGCCTGGTGCAGAGTTGTGCTCTGACAGCCTGAGCCAGGGGGCTGTGCCCAGGCTGCTGAGCAGGGGCCAGGCCTCGGGAGTCACCCCACTCAGCTGATGAAAATCAGGGCCCTGCCTGGCAGTGTTGCTGTCCTGGGTGCAGACCCCTGCAGGGACAGGCCGAAGGGTGGAGGCTGCCAGGAGGGGCTGGTGGGGAGGAGCAGGCAGGTAGGGAATGTCAGCCCGGAGAGGATACAGGGCGGATGACCCACACAGCCATAGAAGGGGAGGTGAGGCCTGGTGGGGGTGGCTGCTGTCCCATGGCCTCTCTACCCCTCCACAGGCACACCCTGAGCATGCCCCTGGAGCAGGCAGCTATCCTTGCATGGAGTCACAGGCTGCTGCCAAAGTGCATGATGCACGCCATGGACATCATGAAAAAGTAGGTGAGGCCAGGCTGGTCTGAAGGCAGCTGCATGCACCCTGTGTGGAGTGAGGCCACCTGAACTGGACACCTTCAGCCCAGACCTGGCCTGCCTGGGGGTCGAGGGTATCAGCTTCTGGAGAACTGCATCCCCCAGCCAGGTGTCCCTGCATGTTCCGAGCTCCTCCAGGGGCCCCAGGCCTGACGGCTCTTTCCTTCCAGGGCCCCAGAGTGGAGATTCTGGCCAAAAATCTCTGAGTCGAGGATCAGATGCCCAATGGTGCACCACAGTGAGTGACCCCTTGTCCCTTCTCCTCCAGGGGACCATCAACCCTGGCAGACCCATGGTTCTGCCCTGTGCCCCACTGTGCTTTTGAGGACTCAGCTTCAGGAGCACCAAGCCGGGACCAATCTGTACCCTCACAAGTGCTCCCTTTCGGGGAAGGCTTGAAAAGGCCCCTACAGGCCCTAAGGTGAGCCTCAGGGTGTCTCCCCATGGTGTTCAGCCACTCTGCAGCCCTGAGATCTGGGCTCAATTCAGGCAGTCTCTGCTTTCTATCTGTGCCCAGTTCCTCATCAAAATCTGCCCACAAGCTTTAAGTAACATTTCATTTTGAAGTAGTCCCAGTATGCAAAAGTAGTGTGACATTCCTACACACCCTTCAACTGCTTCGCCAGTGGCCATGTCTCCTGTGGCCCCAGCATGGGATCAGGACCAGGCTGCCCTTTCAGACCCCCTTGTAAACCTGGTTTGTACCTTGAGAGTCTCCACATGTGCTCTCTAAGCCTCTTTTTCTATTTTTTTTTTTTTTTTTGTGGTTTCCATACCCCAGACCCGGGGCCCGTTTGACACAAACAGGAAACAGGAGTGTTGTGAGCAAGGTCCTGCTGTTATTCCCAGTTGAGAGGTGGGAGTACTCAGGCCCAGAGGAGTTAGGTATCTTGTCCACAGGTCACACAGCTAGGAGACAGCAGAGCTGGGTTTTGAATCCAGGCCCAGCTGTGACCTTAGTCACCTGGAGGTTGGGCTTTCCCATGGGCAGTGGCCTATACCTGGCACTCCTGTCTCCACAGTCATGACCCCTCTTGTCCTGCTGCAGATCCAGCAGTGAGATCCCGTCCCAGGGGTGCAGCAGGGACATGGAGGTGTCTGCATCCCCAGGAATTATGCAGTGACTCTCACCAGACCAAGTGCTCACAAGTGTCCAGACAAGGGCAGGAGGCTGGAGTCAGAACTTTGCTCTCCAGGGATCTCTTCCTGTTGGGTGCCTCCGGCCCCTAAAGCAGACCTTGTGTGGTTTGGGACTCAGACACATGTGGTGAGTCCACAGTGGGCAGAGTCATGTGGGGGCGTGCCCAGGCTGCCTGTACGATTTGCACATGCCCAGCTCTCAAGTGGCTGAGGGGTGTGACTGGACAGGTGGATGCACAGTGCAGGTTGGGACGTGCCCACTCCATGTGCGCCATTTTTCTGGAGGTCTCCTCGACATGTCAGGTTATGGCATCTGGCTGCTTGGGCTCTGGCGGAGACATATTGCCCGGACATGTATCTCTGTGCCCTGCCCTCATGAAAGTCCACACTCAGAGAAAGGCAGCCGCCTTCCACTAACACCACTGCCCCAGGGTAACGCTGCCTACCGCTGCCTTCAGGTAAGTCCACCTGGGTAATGCAGCTGCCCTAGGGGAAGGCCGCCTCCCTTGGGAAAGGTCTTTGCCCTCCGTGTGGGGTCTCAGGTAGGTGTGTACTGGGGTGGAGGGAGCTCGATCCGAGAGTGACCCCAGGGGTCTGGGCCTGGTGTTCTGGGATCTGGGACAAGGAGGCCTTGAGGGCTGGGCACAGATGGACAGTAGGCCAGGGACTCCATGTGCTGGACCCATCCTGTGTCAACGACCGCCATCGGTGATACACCCTCTCTTAGTAAGGTTGCTGCCCCCAGGTCAGGCTACCCACCAAGTCAGGGCAGGGCAAGGCAGTGCAAGGAATAGCAGGGAAGGGCAGATTGGGTTGCGGGGATGGGTCATGGCAGGAAGGGGGTGAAGAGATTTGGAGCACTATTGAAGGCTGCTCAGTGTGGGTCAACTGTGTACACATTCCTGTGGCAGAACACTTACTTAGCATGTGAGAAACCCTGGCTTGGTTCTCAGCAGCACGTGGGCACACACACACACACACACACACACACACACACACACACACACGTACCTACCCCACATGCCCCAATAAATCTTCCTAATTCAGATGACTTTATTCTGTTTTTTAATTTTTTAAAATTTATTTTTATTGTAAACAAATGGGATACATGTTGTTTCTGTTTGTACATAGAGTAACAGCATACCATTGCATAATCATACATTTACATAGGGTAATGATGATTTATTCATTCTGTTATGTTTTCCTTCCCCACCACCCTCCGACCTCTCTTTTCCCTCTACATAGTCCCTCCTTCCTCCATTCTTGCCCCCCTCCCACCACCCCATTATGCTTCATCATCCACTTATCAGTGAGATCATTCGTCTTTTGGATTTTTGAGATTGGCTTATTTTACTTAACATGATATCCTCCAATTTCATCCATTCACCTGCAAATGCCATAATTTTATTATTCTTTATAGCTGTGTAATATTCCATCATATACATATATATATATATATATATATATATATATATATATATATATATATCACAGTTTCTTTATCCATTCATCAATTGAAGGGCATCTAGGTTGGTTCCACAGTCTGGCTGTTGTGAATTGAACAGCTATGAGCATTGATGTGGCTGTATCTCTATAGTATGCTGATTTTAAGTTCTTTGGGTATAGACCGAGGAGTGGGATAGCTGGTTCAAATGGTAGGTCCATTTGAAGTTTTCTAAGGAATCTCCACACTGCTTTCCAGAGTGACTGCACTAATTTGCAGCCCCACCAGCAATGTATGAGTATATCTTTTTCCTCAAATCCTCTCCAACACCTATTGCTGCTTGTATTCTTGATAATCACCATTTTACTTGGGGTGAGATAGAATCTTAGGGTAGTTTTAAATTGCATTTCTCTTATTACTAGAGATGTTGAACATTTTGTCATATATCTGTTGAATGCTTGTACATCTTCTTCTGTGAAATGTCTGTTCATTTCCTTAGCCCATTTGTTTATTGGATTATTTGTATTCTTGTGGAAGAGGTTTTTGAATTCTTTATAGATTCTGGAAATTAGCGCTCTATCTGAAGTATGAGTGGCAAAGATATTCTCCCACTCTGTAGGCTCTCTCTTCACATTGCTGATAGTTTCCTTTGCTGAGAGAAAGCTATTTAGTTTGAATCTATCCCAGTTATTGATTCTTACTTTTATTGTTTTGCTAAGGGAGTCCTGTTAAGAAAGTCTGATCCTAAGCTAACATGGTGAAGATTTGGACCTACTTCTTCTTCTATAAGATGCAGGGTCCCTGGTCTGATTTCAAGGTCCTTGATCCATTGTGAGTTGATTTATGTGCAGCGTGAGAGATGTTGGTTTAGTTTCATTCTGTTGCATATGGATTTCCAGTTTTCCCAGCACCATTTGTTGAAGAGGCTATCTTTTCTCCATTGCACATTTTTGGAACCTTTGTCTATTATGAGAATATTGTATTTATTTGGGTTTGTGTCCATGTCCTCTATTCTGTACCATTGAGCTATCTGTCTATTTTGGTGCCAACACTATGCTGTTTTTGTTACTATTGCTTTGTAGTATAGTTGAGATTCTGGTATTGCGATACCCCCTGATTCATTCTTCCTGCTAAGGATTGCTTTAGTGATTCTGGGTTTCGTATTCTTTCAGATGAATTTCATGATTGCTTGCTCTATTTCTGTAAGGTATGTCATTGGGATTTTAATTGGAATTGCATTGAATCTTTATAGCACTTTTGGTAGTATGGCCATTTTGACAATATTAATTCTGCTTATCCAAGAACAGGGGAGATCTTTCCATATCCTAAGGTCTTCCTCAATTTCTTTCTTCAATGTTTTCTAGTTTTCATTGTAGAGATATTTTACCTCTTTGATTAGATTGATTCCCAAGTACTTTTTTTTTCCTGAGGCTATTGCAAATAGTGGTGTTTTCCTCATTTCCCTTTCAGCTGTTTCGTCGCTTGCATATAAAAATGCTTTAGATGTATTCGTGTTGATTTTATAGCCTGCTATTTTGTTGAATTCTTTGATGAGGTCTAGAAGTTTTCTGGAGGAGGCTTATGGATACCCTAAATATAGACTCATGTCATCCACGAATATTGACAGCTTAAGTTCCCCTTTTCCCATTCGTATCCCTTTAATTTCTTTGGTCTGCCTAATTGCTCTGGCTAGATTTTCGAGGACAATGTTGAATAGAAGTGGTGAAAAAGAACATCCCTGTCTTGTTCCTGTTTTCAAAGGGAATGGTTTCAGTTTATCTCCATTAAGAATGATGTTGGCCACAAGCTAAGCATAAATAGCCTTTACAATGTTCAGGTATGTTCCTACTATCCCTATTTTTTCTAGTGTTTTGAGTATGAAGGGGTGTTGTATTTTGTCGAAAGCTTTTTCTGCATCAAATGAAATAACCATATGACTCTTATCCTTAAGTCTATTGACATGATGGATTACCTTTATTGATTTATGGATATTGAACTATGCTTGCATTCCAGGGATGAAACCGACTTGATCGTGGTGCACACTTTTCTTAATATATTTTTGGGTATAGTTTGCCAATATTTTGTTAAGCATCTTTGTGTCTATATTCATCAAGGATATTGGTCTAAAATTTTCTTTCCTAGATGTGTTTTTGCCGGGTTTGGGTATGAGTGTGATATTAGCTTCATAGAATGAGATCGGTAGGGTACCCTCATTTTCTATTTCCTGGAATACTATTAGAAGTATTGGAATGAGTTCTTCTTTGAAGGTCTTGTAGAACTCGGCTGAGAATCTGTCTGGTCCTGGGCTTTTCTTGGGTGGTAGATTTTTAATGGCTTCTTCTATTTCATTGCTTGATATAGATCTGTTTTACTTGTGTATGTTACCTGGTTCAGTTTGGGAGGAGCATATGTCCCTAGAAATTTGTTAATGTCTTCAGTAGTTTCTATTTTGTTGGAGTACAGATTTTCAAAGTAGCTTTTCATTATGTTCTGTATCTCAGTGGTGTCTGTCATAATATTTCCTTTTGAATCATGTATTTTAGTAATTTGAGTCTTCTCTCTTCTCTTTGTTATTGTGGCTAAGGGTTTTTCTATTTTGTTTACTTTCTCAAAGAACCAACTTTTTGTTTTGTCAATTTTTTGAATTGTTTCTTTTGTTTCAATTTCATTGATCTCAGCTCTGATTTTAATTATTTCCTGTCTTCTACTATTTTTGCTGTTATTCTGTTCTTCTTTTTCTAGGGCTTTGAGCTGTATTGTTAGGTCATTTAGTTCTTGACTTTTCATTCTTTTATGGAATATGCTCCATGCACTGAAATTTCTTCTTAGTACCACATTCATAGTGTCCCAGAGATTTTGATATGTTGTATCAACGTTCTCATTGACCTCTAAGAATTTTTTTAACTCCTCCCTGATGTTTTTTGTTATCCATGTTTCATTCAATAGCACATTATTTAGTCTCCAGTTGTTGGAATAATTTCTGTTTTTTATTTTGTCATTAATTTCTATGCTCAGTCCATTATGATCTGATAGAACACAAGGCATTATCTCTATTTTTTTCAATTTCCAAAGGGCTGCTTTATGGCATAACATATGGTCTATTTTCGAGAAGGTTCCATGTGCTGCTGAGAAGAAAGTGAATTTGATCATTGATGGATGGAATATTCTATATATGTCTATTAAGTCTAGGTTATTGTGTTATTGAGTTCTATGGTTTCTTTGGTTGGATTTTGTTTGGAAGATCTATCTAGTGGTGACAGCAGTGCATTAATGTCACCCAGAATTATTATGTTGTGTTCTATATGACTCTTGAAATTGAGAAGAATTTGTTTGATGTACAGGGATGCACCATTGTTTGGGGCATAAATATTTACTATCTTTATGTCTTCCTGATTTGTGGTTCCCTTAAGCAGTATGAAATGTCCTTCTTTATCCCTTCTGACTAACTTTGACTTGAAGTCCACTTTATCTGATATAAGGATGGAAACCCCTGCTTTTTTACTGAGTCCATGTGCATGGTAGGTTTTTTTCCCATCCTTTCACCTTTAGTCTGTGGATGTCTTTTTCTGTGAGATGGGTCTCTTGCAGGCAGCATATTGTTGGGTCTTTCTTTTTAATCCATTCTGCCAGTCTATGTCTTTTGATTGAGGAGTTTAGGCCATTAATATTCAGGGTTATTATTGAGAAATGATTTGTATTCCCAGTCATTTGGCTTATTTTTGGTTTTTAAGTTGGCTTGGTTTCTCCTTTGAGTGTTTATTTCCTCTAAGGTATTTCCTCCCTTTGCTGATCTCCATTGTTGTTTTTCATTTATTTCCTCCTCATGGAATATTTTGTTGAGAACATTCTCTAGTGAAGGCTTTGTATTTGTAAATTCTTTCAACTTTTGTTTATCATGGAAGGATTTTCTTTCATCTTCAAATCTGAAGGTTAGTTTTGCTGGGTATAGGGTTCTTGGTTGGCAACCATGTTCTTTCAGAGCTTGATATATGTTGGTCCAGACCCTTCTAGCTTTTAGAGTCTGTGTTGAGAAGTCAGCTGCTGTCCATGTTGGTTTCACCCTATATGTAATCTGATGCTTTTCTCTGGTGGCCTTCAAAGTCCTATCTTTATTTTGAATGTTAGGCATTCATTCTAATGTGCCTTGGTGTGGATCTGTTGTGATTTTGTGCCTTTGGTGTTCTGTAAGCCTCTTGTATTTGATTTTCCATTTCATTCTTCAGGTTTCGGAATATTTTTAATATTCTTTTATTAAAAAGTTTTTTATTCCTTTGGTTTGTATCTCTGTGCCTTCCTCATCCCAATAATTCTTAAATTCGGTCCTTTCATGATGTCCCATAGTTCTTGGAGATTCTGTTCATGATTTCTTACCATCTTCTGTTTGGGCAACTTTATTTTCAAGATTAATATTTTGTCTTCATTGCCTGATTTTCTGTCTTCCAAGTGGTCTAGACCACTTGGAGTATGATGGTTTCCATTGAGTTTTTATTTGGTTTATTATTTCCTTCATTTCAAGGATTTCCATTTTTTTTTTTTTTTTTTGAGAATCTCTATCTCTTTGTTGAAATGATCTTTTGCTCCCTGCAGGTGCTCTTTCAGATTATTGGTATTTTTATTCATTGCCTGCATTTGATCTCTAATCTCATCCTTTGCTTTGCAAATCATCTTAATAATGAATAATCTGAAGTCCTTTTCTGACATTTCTTCTAACATACTGTCATTGGATTCTATTAATACAGAATCTAGATTTGTTTGGATCTTTTTCTTCCCTTGTTTTCTCATGTTGTTCATGTATCTTCCATTCTTGCAGTGCAGATCTGGGGTGTTGCAGATTTCCCCCTATAGGCTTATAATGGACCTATAGGTTTCCAAGACCCTCTCTTTAAGGGGAGATCAAAATTAGCAGTGCCCAATTCAGACACTATGCAATCCTAGACCAAATAGGCCCTATGGGGACAATAACAAAATTGTCATAGTAAACAGAATGAGTTCAAATATTATCTTTGGTAAAACAAACAGGTTTGCAATAAGGTCTGCAGTTTCTAATGGAGGAGAAAGAGGATGCAGAGGGATGTAGAATGTGGCCGTTAATGTGATAAGAGAAGAATATACAGAATTTCTAGATAATAGAAAGTGTGAGAGTGTAATCAAAAGAAATTGGATTTTAGCATGCAAAAAATGGAGAAAGAGACTCTGAGGGAACAGGTAAACAAAAGGAAAATAGAGCAATAAAGTAAAGAAATAAAAACTTAATTTTTTTTAAAAAGGAGAAAAAAGAAAATCTACAGTATAACATTCATATACTAATGAAACCTCCTGTTCAGTATCCTAATGCATGAGAGGTACCTGACAGTGAGCTTCAAGCCTCAGCAGGTGTCTCAGGATTGGATTTGCCCCACCCAACGATAGTAGCAATGGCTTCCAGGATTATCCAAGATGGCTGCTCTGGCTTCGAAATGTGTTGGCAAATGGGGAGTTGCAGCTCAGGAGTGGACGTGGTCAGCTGGAGGTCTTGGAGGTGGGATGCGGTTGGTCTGGCAGGGGTCCTGGAAGTCTGGTGTATTTGGTGTGGTTGTGGGATCCTGGATGCCGGGTGCAATCATTCGATCTGGGTTCCTGAGGATAGGGTGCAGTCAGTTGGTCTGGGGCTCCTGGAGGCAGGGAGCAGTCAGTCGATGTGAGGGCACCAGAGGCAGGGAGTGATCGGTTGGGCTCAGGGATCCTGGAGATGGGGCTCAGTCAGTCTGGCCAGGGGTCCTATGGGGCCTGGCTGTTGTCTCAAAATGGCGGCAGCCACATGTAATGAAACCTGCAGGTGCTGTAACAGTGAACTTCCAGGCAGCAGCAGGCAGCTGGTGCTCCATTGGCGGTCGTCGGAGATCAGTTAGCGGGCTGTTGTTGGATGACTGGGAGTTGAACCTTGTTCATTGGGTGATGGATAGGTGTAAGGCAGGCGATGAACCGACCAGAGGCAGGCAAATGGCAGATGATAGACCCAGATGACTTTATTCTAAGAAAAATTTTCAAATACTTTTAAGAAGATAGAAGCAGAATGGTTATATGTTTAATGTCAGCAATTATATGGCATGATATTTAAAACCACTGTATGAAATTTCCTCAGGACTCAAATCATTATGGTATTTAAGAGACAAGACAGCAGTTGCTTTTTGTAATTCTGATATATTTATAAAAACAATCTTTTGAAAATCTTTTTCTTTTATAATTTTCAAACTTAGAAAGTGTATCCATTTGTATTCGTAAAGTTGAACATTCATCAGAAAATTTTTCTCTTATTCCTTGCCATCAAGGGGATGGGCCTGTTGTCACAGGAAGAGCGATGACTAGGTTTTATCATAATACCAGTGCCCCTATGGCTTTCAGATCAAAGTCATGTATTCCTCTCATATTTGTTGAATTTTTTAACAAAGAACATACAATTTTTTATTATATTTGAAAGGTCATCAAATTTGAAGTAGTAGAAGCAGGGGTTTGACATATTATATTATGAGCTAAAAACAGTGCAATTTAGTTTGCTCATTTTGGGAGGTTGGCATAATGACTTCTGCCCTGTTCTGTGATAAATGTCTGGCCTGCACCATTTTTTGGCAGTGAGAATTGAACCAAGTGACTATTATAGGATGTGCTGAGCAAACACTGAGCTACATATTTCCCCCACCATTTAATTGTTTAATTTTGAGACAGGGTTTTGCCTAACTGCCCAGATGAGTCCCAAATATGTCATCCCCCTTTCTTATCCTGCCAAGTGCTGGGGTAAGAGATATGTCAAAGTACCTGGCTTGTATTGGAGGATTTGATGTCACTATCATATGTTTCTAATGTGTCCTTTCCTAAGCTAGACCACGTCCATTTTCCCCTGTCAACAGTCAGTAAAGGATTTTTTGTTTTGATGTATGCTTAAGATGAACATGTTTTATGATGAGGCACTACTGTTCATGATAGTCTAGGTGTGCAACTAATATATTTTCACTCTGAGAAAATATTTTTATCTTGATGGTGTCCACTCTTTCATGTCTAACACGTTTTTCTAGAAGAAGCGATTATTCATTTTGTACTTGATTATATAAATAAGACATAGTATTTTTTTTTTCTTTTTTGGTGCTGGAGGCTGAACCCAAGGCCTCCTGCATGCCAGACAAGTGCTCTTCTGTTGAGCTGTATTCCCAACAACTAGATCTTTTAGTTATCATAAATTTTATGACCATACAGACTGATAATAAAATCACTTAGAAGTTCAACTCAATTTGGAACTATTAAAGAGTTTGGGCTTCCAATAATGTCTTGTGATTTCTAAAAGGAAAAATAATTTTCCAAAACAAGCAGCATCTAAGATTGTCCTGCCTCCCCCAGACCCACAGCCTGGGGTTTCCGCAATTTCTTCACTTCCTACTGAGCATCATGGAGGCAATGGACTCTGGTGTCCTTCTAACCTCTTCTGCTCACAAGGCATCATCCACTGTGGTTGCCAAACCTGTTTATCTCTTTCTTCTCTTTGACTATTACTCAAATGAACAATTTGAATCTATTACTGCTAAAGAGTATGAATAGAAATAAAAATAGGACAAGTATTCTTTGGGATAAGTGATCTAGTCACAGTGAAAGTCCCTCTGTAGAGGAAGTTCAGTCATGAGTTGAAATAGTCTCTAAAATGTTATTTGAGTGCAAAGTGGTCAAGTTTTTAGAAGCCACACCTAGTACCTAGTGACTGTATGAAAATATAAGTTGACCTATGTGTGTTCTTATTTGGACATAAAATCTGTAAAAGTGGAACTATCTTGAATCATATTACATGAAATGGTTTAATTTTCTGTTAAAATACTTTTTGAATTCATAGTAAAATAACTAGTTAGAATGTCAGTTATCAGCAGTTATAATTGTATAAACAACCAAATGTTTGAAAACATATAGCCATGTATTAAGGATTTATTTTTGAGTAGCTTTTATCTTTATACAGAAATTGCAAAGAAAGTGCAGAGATTTCCCAGGTAGCCTCATCCTCATTTTTCTTTTGATATGATTTATGTGCACTGTCTCACATGGGTTAACGTCCTAGAAAATTTGTCATGAAGAACCAACACTAGTGTGTTATCACTAAGTGCAGTTGCATTTCCTTTGTCTCCTCAGGTCTGCCTCTTCGTGTTCCAGGACCCCAAATGATATTCAGTTCCTGTCTGTATAGATACTTTTTGCAGGTAAACAGTTTCATGGACCTACCTTGTTCCGATGCCCTTAACGAGGTTGAGAAGTGCCTTTCAGGTACTTTTCACATTGTTCTCTATTGGGGTTTACATTTTATTTTCACATTTATCCTGGGGCTGTGGGTCTGGGGGAGGCAGGTCACAGAGGTGGACAGCATCTCTGTGATCTCAGGCCCCAAAGGGGAATATCCTGTTAGTATTGACTCTGCTCATCTGGCTGAGGCAGGGCCTTTCAGGTTTCTCATTAGAAAGTTTCTATCTCTGTGTGTCCACATTGTCTTTGATCTTCTGGAGGAAGTCACCCTGCATGGCCTGCACATAAGGAACAGGGAGTTAATTCCACCTCCTTGAAGGCTGAGTGTGTGCCCCAGTCATCTGAAATTTGTCTGCACAAGTAGTTTCCAGTCAACCCATTTATTTATCTATTCAGTTACTTATTTATATTACTGTGGACATTGGGTAGTTACCTTATGCTCTTATTTATTATCCAATTCTGTAGTTCCTCATTACTTAATTCATTCTTGGTTTAACCTTTGGGGTATATCCACTGGGATCTTTTTTCCATTATCTCCTGTTGTCCTTTAGCATATTTTCATGCTTTGTCCCAAAGTTCTTTCTGATACTTAAATGTTACCCTAGCTTTATACTTACTTTCTTGGTTATAGTATCTGCCACTTCTTCAAAGAGCCCTGATTCCTTGGATTAGAGAATGATATCAAAATCTTATTTCTGACTGGGTATGGTGGCACACACTTGTAATCCCAGTGGCTTGAGAGACTGAGGTAGAAGGCTTACAAGTTCAAAGTGAGGCCCTAAGCAAGTTAGACCCTATCTCTAAATGATGTAGCAAAAAGGGTTGGGGTGTGGCTTAGTGGGTAAGTACCCTTGTGTTCAGTCCCTGGTACCAAAATAAATAAGTAAATGAATAAATTAATAATGCACAAATATCTATTAAAAGTCTTTCATCTGACAATTAATTGTGCACACTGCATTTTTTAGAAATATTATATATACATGTATATACATATATATGTATATACATGTATATTTATACATATATATGCATATATAAGCTGTCTTATTTATTTATCTAATTTTAGCTGCAGACAGACATGATACACTCATTTTCATTTATTTATTTTCATGTGATGGTGAGGATCAAATTCAACGCGTCATGGGATCTAGGTAGGTTCTTTGCCACTGAGCTACACCCCCAGCTCCTGCCCATTGCATCTGTTTTTTTCTTTTCTTTTTATTTTTCTGTATCATGTCCTGGTTTTATTAACTAGCATGAGGCCACCACGATGTGGGAGGTAGTCTCATTCCTCTGATATTTTAGCTTAAAAGGTGTGATTGCCATAACCTAGCTTAAGCACCAACTACATATTTAAATTTATTCCTTTCCAAAAATCTCTGTTCTCGGGGTACCTGAAGTATAACATCAACAAGATTACAGTTAACTGTAGATTTTGAGATTATGACCTGCTTTTCATTCCCAGCCACATCCAATCACTGTCAGTCCACATATGGTAAAACTCAGTTTGCTTTTACAAGAGCATTCTTCTTTCATAACCAGTCACGTCACTGCCAATATCCTGGTTTAGTATTAATTATGTAAAACTATGCCACGTAAGGAAATTTGGTGAAGAGTATACAAAATGTATTATTTTACCAACTTCCTGGGATTCTGTAATTATTTTAAAATAGTGTTTTACTTTATTCTGTGGTGATGGAGTTTGACCCCAGGGCCTCCATCACACTGCCAGTGCTCCACCACTGAGCAACATCCCCAGCCCTTTTTACTTTGAGACTTGTCATTAAGCTGCCCAGGCATATTTCCCAATCATGTGACCCTCCTGCCTTAACCTCCCAGAGTAGCTCATATTAGAGGTGTATACCACCACACCTGGCTTAACATGTTTTAAAAAATCTAAACAAAAATGTTACTTGTAGTAAACAACAAGAGGAGGAAAACACAGAAGTGAAAAAGAAAATAGGAGGGGACTTAGAAGAGAGTTTGGGAGTCACCTGACCAATGGAGGATATCTGTCAAGGGGATTGTGTCACCCTGTGAAAAGGATGAAGGGTTTGATATAATAGCTGCTCTGTGACCTTTAAGATTGAGGTAATATCCATAATCTAGCATTTAAAGCTAATTTATAGTATCTCTTTGGCTCTTATTTCAATGAACTATCACTGCTATTGCATGTTAAACTAATGTAATAGCTGTCACATCGCCTTTAATATTGAAGTAATCTCCCCACTGTAGCAACTTATACATCTATATTTGCTGTCCTGTGACCTTTCATATAAATATGATATCTGTTATGTGGCACCTCAAACTAATATAATAGCTGCCTGTTGCATTTCACACTGATATAATATTCATACTATAGCAGCTAATGCTAATGTAATATTTGTCCAGTGGACTTTAGTACTACTATAATCTCCATAGTAGAGTATTTATACTTGATAAAATAGTTACCCCATGGCCTTTCAGAGTAATACAATATCTATAATATATAATCCAAGACTAATGTAATAACATTTTAAACTCTTCTAACAGCTGGTCTGTGAACTTTAATAATAATGTACTGTCCATACTAGAGCATCTCAATTCAATATAATACCTGACTTTTGGTTTAGTGCTAATATAATATCCATAGTGTATCATCTAAAACTAATAAAATAACTTCCATATGGCCTATGATAAGCATATGATATCCATATCATAGCATCTAAAACTAGTATAATAACTTCCCTGAAGCCTTTAACTTTAATATAATATCAATACCATGTTCCCAGAAACTAATATAATAGTTGTCCTGTGGTCTTTAATAGTAATATAATATCCATACTACAGCATCAAAAACTGCTGTTATAGCTGCTATGTGGCCTTTCATACTAATATAGCATGCATATTGTGGCTTCTAAAACTAGTATAATAGCTTCTGTGTGATCTTCAATACTAATTGAGATGCACTATGGTACCAAAATACTATAATGGAAACTCTGTGATCTTTAATACTAATGACATCCATTCTGTAAAATATAAAGTTAATACAATAGGTATTATATTCTTTGGTCTTTAATACTACCAAATGGTCCATCCTGTGCCATTTAAAACTAATTTAATAGTTGTCCTGTGGCTTTAAAAGTATTATAATACTCATTTCATAGTATCAAAGATTAATGTAAGAGCTGCATTGTGGCATTTATATGAACTAAATATCCATACTATAGCACCCAATACTAATATAATAGCTTCCTTGCTATTTTTTACAGTAGTATTATATATATAATATACCATTTGAGGCTAAGGTCCTGTGGACCTTAAATCTAATGTACTATACAAACTGTCTCATCTCATCTAATCTAATAGATGTCTTTGTGTTCTTTACTACTAATGTAATGTCCATTTATAGCACTGATATCCAATGTATGCCTCTAATACTAATATGATGTCCATACTGAAGTGTCTGATGTAAATATAATAATTACCCTGCAGTCCTTAATATTTATGTGATATCCATTACATAGCCTCTATAACTAAACTGATGTAATAGCTGACCAGTGACCCTTGATATTGCTGTAATAGCCAGATTACAGAATTGCATACCAATATATTACCTGCTTGTGACCTTTAAACTAATAGACTGTATCCTATAGCTTCTCAAATTAGCATAATAGATGTCATGTGATCTTTAATATTAACTTAATATCCATATGATAGCATGTCTACCTAATATATTAGGTGCCCTGTGGACTTAAACATTAATATAATATCGATAATATGACATCTTAATACCATCTGTATTCTGTGCCCTTAGTACTAATATTATATTCATGCTATAGGATCTAAAATTAGTATAAGGGATGACTCATGGCCTTTAATGTTAATATGATAAATGTATTGCATTCTTTAAAATTAATACAATATGTGTCCTGTGGCCTCAGATATTTATGTAATGTCAATAATATAGCATCTAAAATTAATATAATAGCTATCCTGTGACTATTAATATTCATACAATATCCATACTATAAAATCCAAAACTAATGTAATAACTGACCTGTATTCTTTTGTATAAAAATAATATCCATACTCTAACATCTCAAGCAAATAGAATAGCTGTCCTGTGGCTATTAATAGTAATTTAATATCTGTATTACAGCATCATAAACTAATACAGTGGATAACGTGGGCCTTTGATATTAATGTATTATCCATGCTATAGAATCAAAACACAACATAAAATGTGATTTGTAGATTTTATTTAATGTAATATCTCTACTTAAACAGTTTAAACTAATGTACTATATGTCCTGTAACCTCATATACTAATATGATATCTATATTATTGAATCCAAGGCTAACATAATACCTGACATTTGAACTTTAATATTAATATAACATGTTTACTATTCAGTGTAAAAGTAACATAATAGCTGTTTGGTGGCTTTCATTATTAATTTAAATCCATACCTTGGCATCTAAAAATAATAGCTTCCCTGTGGCCTTTAATACTAATGTAATATTCATATTATAGCAAGCAAAACTAATGTAATAGCTCTGTGCCTTTTAATATTAATATAATCTTCATAGAATAGCATCTGAAACTAATATAATTGCTGCTAGACTTCAATGTTATTCAAATATCCATTCTCTGGCCCCTAAAGCTAATATAGCAACTGCCCTCTGACCCTTATTCTTGATATGATATCCATAGTACATCATGGAAAACTGATAGCTGCTCTGTGGCCTTTAACATTAACACATGGATATTGTCATATTTAACACTAATGAAATAGCTGTGTTGTGACCTTCAATACTGTTATAATGCCCTTAATATAACATCTAAAATAATCCTAACAATTGCCCTGCAGCTTTTAATATGGATATAATATACATACTGTAGAATCTTACATTAATATTTGTCCTGTGGCCTTTAATAGTAATATGATAGCCAGACATTAGTACCTCAAACTGATGAAATAGCTGCCTTTCACCTTTAACATCAATGTAATACCCATACTTTGGTATCTAAAATTAATATAATAGCTGCCCTGCAAGATATCTTTTTATACTAATATTGTATGCAGAGAATAACATTGAAAATGAATATAATGGCTAACTTCTGGCCTTTGCATTAAAGTGATATTGATGCAATAGCATAGCTCATATAGTAGTTGAACTTTGACCTTTAGTATGAATATAACATGTATACTACCACATCTTATACTAATACATTAGATGTCCTTTGGCCTTTAATATTAATAGAAAATCCATGTATAGCCATTTGATCTAATATCTGCTCTGTGGTCTTAAATAATATGTAATATACTTCTTAAACTAATGTGACTTATTAATGTAACATTCATACTATATCATCTTGGCTGTACTGTGATATTTAATATTAACATAACCAGCTATAATAAAGAATAGTTTTCCTTTGTTCAGTTTTGGTTTTTGTTACAAGGAATTGAACCCCTGAAGCAAATTTTTGCATTTTTTTATTTATTTTTGTTTGAGACAGGGTCTTGCTAATTTACTTAGGACTTAACTAACATGCCAAGGCTGACTTTCCACTTGTGATCCTCCTGCCTTAGCCTTCTGAACCTTATGGTTACAGACCTGTGCCACTGCATCCAGCTCTGCTCTATGCTTTTAAAACTAATATCATAGCCACACTGTGACCTTTAATACTAATATAATATATAAAATATGCCATCTAATAGTAATATGATAGCTGCCTTATAGTCTTTAATAGTAAAATTATATTCATACCATAGTATCTGCAATTAATGTAATAGGTACCCAGGTCCTTATACTAGCATGATATCAATAGTGTATCATTGAATATTAATATAATAACTCCCCTGTGGACATAAATACTAATATAATATCCACATTGTAGCATTTTAAACAAACACAATAACTGAATGTCGGACTATAATACTAATGAAATAAGTGTACTATAGCATCTTAACATATTGTAAGAGATGCTCTGTGATATTTGATATTAATATGTGTACATATTGTGACCTTAAAAGCTGAAGAAATAGCTGTCTTGTGGTCTTTTAATGCCATAACAGCCATACAGTAACATCTACAACTTATAAAATAGCTATCCTGTGTCCTTTATGACTAATGATCTCCATAATGTAGCCTATAATATAATAGCTACCCTGTGGCATTTAATATTAAAATTATATGCACAATGTGACCTCTAAAACTAATATTATTGTTGTTCTGTGGCTGTTAATATTAATAACATATCAAAACTTGCCCAAGAACATGAAATAATAGCTGCTGTATGATCTTTAAATACTATACTATATTGTACATCCATTCTGTAGCAATTAGAGTTGATATAATAGATTTCCTATGACCATATTAATATGATAGCCAATCTAAAATAATGTAATTGCTCCCTCATGACCTGTAATACTTAAATGATATGCAAACTATGGCATCTACAACTAATAAAATAGAAATCTGCTGGCTCTTAATACTTATGTAATGTATATACTCTTAAGTAGTAGTATTGTAACTACATTGTTGTATTTAATACTAATATATTATCCATCGTATAAACTCTTAAAAGTAAAACTATAGCTGCCTTGTGAAATTTATTATTAATAAACTGTCCATACTGTAGCATCTAAGAGAGACATAAGAGCTAACCTGTGGCTTTTAATATTGATGTTATATCCCACCATAGCGTGTAAAGCTAATAACTGCCCTATGGTTTTGCCATTATAAAGACATCCATAGTATAACATGTAAAATTAATATGATAAGCAGGCAGCTGGGATAGGCAGGGTGGGTTTTAGGTTTGTCTACCATGCTGGGCAGCATGCAAGCTGACATGCATCTGTCATCCCAATAGCCATAAATAGGAGATGATTAATCTCATTTGACAGATGAGGTTCCCTATAGCCTTTAATGTTAATATAATATACGTGACATAGCATCCAAAACATAATAGCTACCCAGAAGCCTTTCACACTAAAATTATAATCCATGTTTCATGTGTATTGTGCTTAATTATTAATGTCATATCCATACTATAAGATAAGAAACTAATATAATATATAACCTGTGGCTTTTAATGCTAATAAGATACCCATAGTAACCACCTAATGCTAACAAAACAGCTGCCATATGCCCTTTAATAATAACATAATAAAATATCCATAGTTTAGCAAGTAAAATTAATATAACTTATTCTGGTAATAATACTATTTTGATATCACAGTGTAGCATGTAAAATTAATATCATTGCTTCCCTGTGGTCTTTTATGTAATTATGCCATCCATACTATAGCATCCAAATCTATTGTAAAGGCTGCCTTGTACATTTGTAGAAAATAATAATGCATTTTACATGCCTCTGGCCTTATTGGGAACATGATGTCTATATTATGGTATCGAAACTTGATAAAATTGCTGCCCGATGGCCTTTGCTTTTTAAGACGTTTTCCATATTGTAGCATGTAAAAATGATAAAATACAGGACCTGTGGACTTAAGTACTCATTTGAAATCCACCTTGTAGCATTGAATACTGATAAGGAAACTGCCCTGTGGCTCTCAATACTGACATGGTATCCATATTATAGCTTTAAAAACTGATAATGGGGCAACCTTGTGTCCTTTTGCATGAGAAAGAAAATCCATGTGGCATTCCCTGTGATCATTAGTTAATGTCACTTGTATTCATGCATATCATATAGCATCACATATAGTGTGGCCTTTAATGTTATTATGATAACCATATGGTGGCATTTGTTACTAATCATTCCCTGTATGCCTTTAGTAATAATCTAATCTTGATGTAGAGCTTCAATTCTCATATACTAACTGCCTTGTGGCATTAATGCGATTAGGACTTCTGTTTTCGAAAACTGAAATTTATGTTACAACTCCCTGGGGCTTTCCAAATTGGTAAATTATCCTCCTAATGGCATTTAAACTAATATCAGAGATGCATTGTGGCCTTCATTAGTAACCAGATACCCATTTATAACATCTATAACTGATAAAATAGCTGACTTTTGGACTTTACAACTGAAAAGTATTTCAAATTATAGCATGAAGAAGTGAGAAAATTGATATATTTGGGCATTTCATATTGCCATATTGTCCATGTTGTAGTATCAAAACTTGATCAAATAGCTTCCCTGTGTCCTTCAGGACTGGTAGGCTATACCCATGGAGCCATAAAGAATTCATGCAACAGGTGCCTTGTAGCCTTTAGTATGATATGACAGGCATATTAGAGCATGGAAACTGATAGAGCAACTGCCCCCAAGTCTTTGGCAGTGATAGTTATAATAGAACACAGGAACTGCAAGGTGCTGCCTTGTGACTTTCAGTGCTGAGATGGTATCCACATTGTAGCTTTTAAACATGATAATGTGCCTGCCTTGTGGCATGTGATACCAAAATGAAAATTCATTTCACATGAACTGTGGTCTTTAGTATTAATGTTATATGCATAGGACAGCATCACAAATAATATCATATATAAATATGACCCTTAATTCTAATATGATAAAGTTAAAAAATATCATTTATTACTATTATGATTGCTCCCTGTATCTTTTAATAATATAATATCCACATATATCATTAACACTGATAAAATAACTGCACTTTGGTATTAATACTAATGTATTATCTGTATTTTTAATCTATATATTTCAGCTCTTCTGTGAATTAAAATATTAATAGATTCTCCATATGATAATATAAAAGTGATATAACGTGTGGTGGCAAATCCTTTTGAAGCCCATCACCGCTGGCCATCAGATTCCACTGCTGGCAGTTGTATTTATGGGGTTGCCTGGCAATGGCTATTCCACCTTTGACAGTAACTGCCCAGTTAGGGTACTTGGCAGAGATTCCTTCTGTTGGGGAGGATTAAGTCAGAGACTGAGGAAGCCCCCAGGGGAAGGGGTATACAAGGCTTCCTGATGAAGTCAGCCTGGAACATATTGGCTGCCTTAAACTTGAGGGGCAAGATTCACAGATTCCAGGAGGCTGTAAAGGTTGGCGAATTAGCTGCAGTAAAATGTTTTCTATCTCAGGGAGGTGATGTTGATGAACTAGATAAAAGACACAAGTATGGGGGTCTGTGAGGTCAGGGGCTGAAGGACAAGGTACAAACTGGGGGAAGAGGGACTGATGGATCTGCACCACTCAGATTTTGCTCATGGGGAAGAGCAGAAGGGAGGTCAGCTCTACTTTCACCAGGAGATGACTTCCAGACCCCCATAGAGGCCTTTGTACTGGGGACCTGCAAACCTTGGAGGTCTAGCACCCAGGCCATCTTAATGAGCTATAAAACAAAAGCAAAATTTCAGCTGCTTTACTTGTAGACTCTTTTAAAAGTTAAGTACACAGCAGTTTAATGCTAATGTATATACTTTCAAAAGTATGTTAAATACATTGCAGAAAATTGCATAATGAGAAAAATATTGCTCATAATATGGCATCATGAGGGTTGAAAAAGATTTCTTCAGATATATTGCACTATGTATTGTCTACTGAGAGAACTTACAAGAACTCTTTGAATGGAGAACATGGCTCCACCATTTTTTCTTCTTTTGTTTATAAAATTGCTGTGAGTGTCACAAAAGAGGAAGAAAAAACTTCTCACAGGGTTGGCCCACCAGTTAATCAAATTCTGAAGGATAACTTGGTGTCCTCTTTGCCAGCCAACCATCTTCAGAGCAAGAGTTGTGGAACAGCTCTGAGTTTTCTGCAAAGACTTCATTGTTACTTTTCAAAAGAGCAGACAATAAATTTCACTGGTAGATTGCCCACTTTCCAAAACACCAAACATGTTGTGTTCCTAATTTTGTCACCACTTTGACAGACTACACTTAAAAACAATCTACCAAAAGCTTTCTGCACAACATTGCTGGTTCCTCTGTTTCAATACAGTTTCCTGTAGTTGTACCTTACTGTATGTCTCTTTATGTAAGCAGGGAGAACAGAGCATTGGTAAACAGCATCCAGGAAGTGCAGGCTTCCAGTCGCCAGGGCCAAGGGAGCAGCATACATAAGGTTCTCAGTCTGCACAGGCTGCCTGCTGCTCCCCTAATGTCCCTTGCCCTGCCTTGTTCCCAAGGGACTAAGGATATTCATATGTGCCTGGGTCCTGGTGGTGGTTTTATGGAAGGGAATACTCCTTGTCCCCAAAATGCGAGCTCTTTCTATGGTTATCAATATTGCAAAAATTTTAAAAATAATAAAATATCCAAGTTATAACATTTTGGAGTCCCACATGCATGCAGTATTTTAAGGTCATGATAGCACTATGAAAATGTTTGTAATGAACAAAGACTTGTCAATGTGGTTATCAAAAAACATTATAAACTTTCACAAATTATTTGTTTGCCAACTCCCAAAAGATAAGTGCCTATAACAGGATAAAATACAAAGTATGCAAATATATGGAAAAACATTTTGTATCCTAGAATCGGTGGGTATGGATGTATACATTTTTAAATGTTGCACAGAACTTATCATCAAATCATCTTTTTGAGGAGTGTTATGCAGCTTAACCTTAAGCAGCAGAGTCTAAGTACAACTCCTCTTGCATCCTAAAAACATTGTAGCTGAGAAATGTACTTCATTTAGTGTTAGAATCAAATTTCTTCTCTTACTAGGGACACAAATATTTTTTTCTGATATCCATAAATCATATGAGCATCTGCAAAAGAGTACTTTGTATGATTTAAGTCAGTTTGACTTTAGCAAGCTAAAGGGTATGCATCCAATCACCAGCACCAAAATGAAATAAATAAAATTTTTAAAGAGGTAGAAAGAAAGGATGTCTTTTTTTCACTTCATTCTTTCTTAGGACAGTCCTTGCCAACACAAAATGCATAAAGAGGAAGTTGTGTTTTCTTGTACATTTCTATGTAGAAATGAAAGAAAACTATTAATCTGTGTTTATAGATATTACACATGAATTTTTATATGTAGGGCTTGTTACATAAATGTCATTGTAGGTAAATTCTTCTTTAGCGGCATTCTGACAAAAAAGAAAAGAGCAAGTGTAAAGAGCAAGTATTACTACTGCCAAAGTATTGCTTTACTTTGTAAGTTTTGCTTAAAAAACTGAACTCAAGCATACTTACCCGTTCTTTTACTCTATTCATTTATACACATACACTGAGTACCTAGTATATAATTGACATAATATCTCTTAAAACTCTTCCCTATAAGCTTTATGTTTACTTGATCAGATATTTAAAACTGAAGAGATAGGACTTGATTTCAAGTAAACCCTTTCCTTACATAGAAGTGCTTCTGGAGGTAGGAAACTGTAAAGTGCCTGTTTTAAAAGTTAGGGCAGTATTAAATATTGAAAATTGGAAATACCTAGTTTACATATATCCTATAAGTCTAAATATTGAATAAAGTGAACCATGCTAATTCATTTGGATACTACATATCCTATCACTCTAAGTTACTTGAAAAGAAAAAAAGAAAAGCAAGGATTATTATGTTTTAAATTTGGTCTTTTATTGTTGTTTTATTATTCATCTCTCTTTACCTATAACAATTTTAAGAACTAATATTAAATTCAGTGCCACACATATGACTAGAACCACTATAAACCTCTTGTTTGCATTACATTTCACTCAAGGTAAGGCACTGTAGATTATGTGATGGTTTTTTATTTAATGTATGAATAAAAAAATAGAATGTTGCCAACTACACTTGTAATGTGGCCTAAATTTTAGTAGCATCCCAAAGTCAGTGATGTTAAAATGATAGAAAAAAGAGCATCTAAGACTGACTGAAATACATAGTCCTTAAAAGATATCAGTAAAATCACTATATTCATACTATTTTATTAATTTAAATACTTTGTGGATTTATAGTAATAGTAATAGTTACAATAGCCAACAAGGTAACAGTTATTGGACTGTTGCTTATTCTAGAATCTGTTCAAATTTTTGCATAGATTCCCATTTAAGCATCACTGTAGTGTCCTGGGAGGTAACTATTGATTTAATCCTTATTTTATTGGTGATAAAATTGAGGGATAGGAGGGCTAACTAGTGAGTCACAGAGATTAAAGTAGAATTCCAGCCAATGTTGAACTAGATTCAAGTGCCATGCTCTTTATAGGCAAGTGGGATGCTCTGGGTTTTTAATGTGGTTCAGTGATAAATCTCTTATCTAGGAGACTCCAGGCTCTGGGGTCCATCCCCATCACCACAAAAACAGAATAAACAAAAATAAAAGATCAGTGGGACCAGGCACAGTAACTCATGCCTATAATTCTAGTGATTTGGGGAACAGAGGCAGAAGCATTACAAGTTCAGTGCCAGCCTGGGAAATTTAGTGAGACCCACCCTTTAAATTAAAAGTAATAGCAAAAAGTTCTAAGGATACGGCTTTTGGACCGAGTGCCCCTGGGTTCGGACCCTAGAAGTACCAAAACAAAAAGAAAGGCAAAAGAAAAAGTCAATAGAAATAGGCTGCTAATTCATTAATTCAGTATGTAATAAGAGCTGTTAAATATTGTACTTTCCTCGGAAGATAGTAGAGGAATGGCCTGTTATTTAATGTTTATAATTTCATTAATAATTGTAGATTTTTGACAGGGTATTTTATGAGGTCCTGACAAAGCCTCTTACTTTCATAGGTCTGCTCTACATTATACCTGTGCCTTTGGCAAAGCAGAAATGGAGGATTTTCTAATAAAGAAGAATTGTAAGATTGACCTCAGTGATCTTGATGGCAATACACCATTGATGATGGTAGAGGTAGCCACGGGTTTCTGTAAGAAAAAATGTGATTGAAATGCTTAGGAGAAAAATTGATTAATTCAATCTCAATGTGACTAATTAGTAAAATATGAAATGCTTTTCTTTGATTCTCAAAATTTAGAGTTTATTTCTTGGTATAAATCCAGCAGGCACTACAGTATGTGGAAGAGCGGTATACAAATATCCTGTTAGAACATGGTGCCAATCCACATGCTCATAACATCAGGAATGAAACAACTCTCCACCTGGCTGTTGCTTTGAAGTCACCACCAATGCAGTTTCTAATGGAGGACAAAGGGGATGCAGAGGGATGTAGAATGTGGCTGTTAATGGGATAAGAAAATAATATACAAAGTTCTAGATAATAGAAAGGGTGAGAGTTTAATCAAAAGAAATTGGATGTTAGCATGCAAAAAATGGAGAAAGAGCCTCTGAGGGAACAGTTAAACTAAAGGAAAAGAGAGAAAGAAATGTAAAGAAATAAAAGCTTAAGTATTTTCAATAAGGAGAAAAAAGAAAATCTACAGTATATCAGTCATATAGTAACAAAACCTCCCAGTGTTCAGTCGCCTGATGCATGAGAGGTACGTGACAGTGAGCTTCAAGCCTCCAGCATGTGTCTCAGGATGGGTTTTGCCCCACCTGAAGATCACAGATACATCTTCCAGGATTATCCAAGATGGGGTCTCTAGCTTCGAAATGTGTTGGCAAATGGGTAGCTGCATCTCAGGGTGTGACCATGGTTAACAGGAGGTCCTGGATGTGGGATGTGGTTGGTCAGGCAGGGGTCCTGGAGGTCCCGTGTGTTTGGTGTGGTTGTGGGATCCTGGAGGCCAGTTGCAATCAGTCAGTCTGGGGTCCCAGTGATAGGGTGCAGTCAGTTGGTCTGGGGATTCTGGTGGCAGGGAGCAGTCAGTCGATGTGAGTGCCCCAGAGGCAGGGAGTGATTGGTCAGGCTGAGAAATCCTGGAGATGTGGCTCAGTCAGTCTGGCTAGGGGTCCTATGGGGCCTGGCTATTGTCTCAAATGGTGGCAGCCACATGTAATCAAACCTGCATGTACTGTAACAGTAAACTTCCAGGAAACAGCAGGCAGCTCGTGCTCCACTCTCAATCGGCGATCAGTTTGCTGACTGTTGTCAAAGGATCAGGTGGTGAACCTCGTGAATCCGGTGATGGATAGGTGTAAGGCAGGCGATGAACAGGCGAGAGGCAGGCAAATGGCGGATGATAGGCACCTGAGAGTGAGCAATCAAGATACAGCTATCCTCTGCTTGAAACCAGAGTTACAGAGTGACAAGGAATGCAGCCTCCCTCTAGTCCGCCATCTTAGATCCCCTGGATTTTTTCAATTGTGCCAAATCTGTTGATAAAAAGAGGAGGAAAAACTTGAAAGAAGGTTGGCATATTCAAAGGAGTTGTTATTTTCCCCCATCCTATTAGAGGGTTGGAGGATTCACACCATGGACCTTGTGCATGCTAGGCAACTGTTCTCCAAGACGGGCTATCTCCTCAGGTCCCGAAGAGCCCCATTTAGGTACACTCTACATACTCTACTGGTCTCATTCTGTCAAATTGTCTGCAGAATTCCAAGCCCTGCACAAAGCCAACAAATTTCTAAGGATCTCTTCATCTTCCTTTTCACAGCAGTCCAGCAAGGAACATTTTGTGCACATCAAGACCCACATTCTAGGGGTGGGTCATGAGGGGGAAATGTTTATGCCTGCCAATTGAAGGAGGAAAAGACTTGTAACTGATCACTGAGCAGAAAATGATGTCAGTAACCATGGAGAATGTGGGGCAAGAGGAGAGACAGACCTATATGGCTATCAGAATATGCTCAGGTGATTAGTATAAAGGGAGACTTCTGGGATCATTCACACCTGGATCCCTAGCCATTCCAATCACAATCTGCTGATTCTCACTTCTCTTTTTCCTCCTGGCATTTTCCTTGGACAATTTCTAACCAGAAGTTCTCTTGGAAAAATGTCCAACCCAGTGGAGTTGCTGGATCTTGCCTAACATCTAATTTATGGGTGAGGTAAAGGAAGGTGTTTTTCCTGGGCAAAGTCTTTTTCCCTAAATGAGGGAATGCCTCAGGAACACAGCCAGAACCTGTCAGTAAATCTAAGGTAAAGGGAAGTGGTAATGTCTCATGGGGTCTGTGGTCCCAGGACCAATATTTGCTGGCAGGAAAAAGAAAATTTTTCATCCAATGTCCACCTGCTATTAGTTAGGTTTGCAGCTCTTTCTCTCAAAATTAAATGGAGTGAAAAAAGCAGCTGAAAATCATATCCAGGATGTCTCAGTCCTTCAACTGCAATCCATTTCATTCTGAATATGGCCTCACTTTTGGTTGCCAGTGCTCCTGTGACATGACAGCCAAAGATGGGAGAGCGACTCTATTCTCAGTGGAAGGGGCAGACTTTGGGCATGGCTGGTGTGAAGGGTGTGGAGGTTCCAGGCTCCGGTAGGAGTGATATTTCCTCTTGCCAGAGGCTTTGTCTGGGCCTTGGACCACCTGGATGTTGAGTGGGTTCTGTGACCTTGTGCCTGCACCTCAGACAGTGCCTGAGGTCACAGAGGGGGGCATGACAGCAAGGTGGCATCACGAATTCCCAAGGCAACCAGAGACACTTCTGGTCTTTGATGCTTCAGATCCAGATTGAAAAGAAACACCACATCTGCAGTGAAGGTAAGAGGAAGGAGGAAGGGAGAAAAGGACCAAGAACCTATTCATTCAAGAAATAGGATCCTAACCTCTTGACCCAGTTGAAGTGAAGGTATGGGGTGTGAAGGGTGGAAGCAAGCTGGCCTTACATTACTCAACAAGCAGGCAGGACAGAGGACCCCTCTGAAGCCTGACAGCTCGTACTACACTCTGGGCCTGCTGGTGGTGCTGTGCTGGTTTGGCCACACCAGACACTATGACAGCCCAGTCACCAAGCTCCTGTGGTGGGCAGTGAGCACCCACAAGTTCTAGGGAATAAGGCAGGAATAGAGGGCTGCATGAGAGCACATGGGTCACCCAGCTTGGCACTTGACCCATCCACATTGCCCTCTGAAATGAATTCCACAGGTCTTGGCACACCTGGGATTTGGCCAAGTCAGGGAACTCACCTACGGTCCTAGCAGCCACACAGCACAGCTCATGGAATGGGAGCGTGTAGAACAGCTCTGTGGCTTAGGTTCTCCTCGAATTGGGAAAAAATCACACCCAGTATGGTTGGTTTTCCCTCCTTTCCAAGATAGTCATAACAGGAGACAGCTGGAAACTGGGCAGTTCCTCTTCCAAGTGAAGGTGGCTGGCTGCTGTGATGGCTCCTGAGGAGACCAGGGAATTATTCACTCAGCATGTTGGAAGGAGGACAGGAGGGAGCTGCCAAGCAAGGAGAGATGTTCCCTGCTCACTCCACCTGCCAGATCCAATCACGTTGGCTGCTGCCTTACAACTGGGCTGCACTCAGAATTTCTCCTGCTGTGATTTTTCCAGAGGTCCTTCAACACACCTTCAGGTGCAGAAATATCTAGCCAAACTCTGTTCACCCAAGGGTTCATTCCCTTGATCAGAATAGTACCTCTGTGGCACAGGGCCCTCTGAGAAATAGCCAAGAGTCATATTTCCAGCCTCTCTAAGATGCAGAGCACAAGCCAGTGGATGAAAGAAGAGCCTGCTCTTGGTAGGATGAACACATTTTCACAGGGCAGAATACCAAGTGACATGCCTCGTGCTGAATGAGGAATGGCACAAAGCTTCAAGTCTGAATCCTCCAGATGGATGAGTAAGGATATTTGGTGGGCCTAAAAACCACAAAGGTGTTGGTGCTGAAAGAAATTTCAGTGAAGAGACACTAACAAAATGGGCAGTGTTTAATATTTATGTCCAAATTCCGGGAGATTTCTTCAGCTTCAGCATACTGTACAGATACAGCAGGAAGTCAGTGCCTAATCATTCTGTGAGCAACCATCATGACTGACTGAATCCCCCTGGTGAGGACATCAATGCCCTTGCCAATTCCTGGCTCCTTCCTGTTGCTTGCAAAGGACAGCTGATGATATACATGCTGATTTTTATTCTTTTTTTTTTTTTTTTTTTTTTTTTTCACAAGACTTGGGAGGCAAGGCTTTCCTTACACCACACCCTCTACTCCATTGAACTTCAATGTAAATGACCTCACATTAGGATACGCAGCACTGAAGCATGGCTCTCAAAATCAAGAATGCACCTCAATATCAGACATTAGTCAAAATCATTCTGCTCAAAAGCATAAGTGAAGACCAAACATAAGAAAACCTGAATATCAAAACAGGATACAATAATGAACATCCAAATGTGTGATGGTCTTAGTGAGAAGGCAGAGTGTATCCTCAAGCATTTTCAAATTTTCCCACCCTTTTAGTTCCTGGACTGCCTTGTGTCTTTTCTGACCCTGCAAACCACAATCCACTCATTCCCAGAACCATGGTACATATGAGAACACCATACACTTCACCCATTTCTACACCTCATCTCTTCAGAACTTCCATCAATATTAACAACGGTGTATAAAAGGGCTTCATTCCTCTTGACAATGTACCTCCAGTGATACTGGGAGACTAGGTTGCAAAATCACCGTGTTCCTCCTGAATGCTATCAGTAAGAGGTAACACGTATTCATTCCCAAATCCTACAATTTGACATCCAATCACTTGGAAACCGATGCCAAGGAAAAATGAGAAAAGCCAGGGCCAAAGGTGGCTCTCTCTGGTGCTCACCTCGTTTTTCCTGATGACAGTGAGGTTGACATGGAATGTGCTGAGATGTGCAAGTCCACTTCAGTTGCACAGAGTCTGGAGTGTGCCCAGGAAGCCTGGTCATTACCAACACTAGTGCAGTTGTCATTTTGAAGTTCCTGCCTTTGCCACCTGGTGGGCCTTGTCTTCAAGAACTTGCTGAGGATATGGCCACATGAGCACACTCATGAGAAGGATCTAACCTATGGGTTTCTGAGATTGGACTCATCTGAATGAACACGCACCCCCTCTTAAGAAAGGCGGTTGATCGTGGAAGCAGTGCTAACTTTCACCACAGCCCCATGCTGAAAGTCTGATTGGCAAAGGCTGTGTGCCCACTAGTGCTTTTTAACTTATGCTGACTTAGTTGATGGACAGAGGTGAAAACATGAGATGAGGGAAGGTTTGCATTTTCAAAAGTGTCTTTTCCACCCTCTGTCCTCATCTGAGGGCTCAGGGATTGGAACCACTGCCCTTGTGCATGCTAGGCAAGTGCTCTCCAATAGGAACTACTTTATCAGCTGTGGAGTAGCCACTTTTACACACACTCTAGATTCTCCACTGCTCTGACTCTGTCAAATTCTCTGCAGAAAACCCAACCCCAGACAAAGCCAACAAATTTCTAAGGAACTCTTCATCTTCCTTTTAACTGCAGTCCAGCAAGGATATTTTGCTCACATCAATACCCACAATCTCATGGTGGGTCGTGAGGGAAAAGGCTTATTCCTGTCTACTGAAGGTTGACAAGGCTTGTAGCTGATCAGTGAGCAGAAAATGATATCAGAGAGCATGGATGCTGGGGAGCAGGTGAGAGGCAGTCCTATAGACTATCAGAATATGCTCAGGTTGTTAGTATGAAGGGAGACTTCTGGGACTATTCACATCTGGATTCCTAGCCATTCCAATCACTCTGCTGATTCCTTCCTCTCTCCTCTTTTTTCTCCTGGCATTTTCCTTGGACAATTTCTAACCAGGATTTACCTGGGCAAAATGCACCATGCAAGGAAGTTGCTGGATCTGGTCTACCATCTAATTTATGGGGAGGTAGAGAAAAGTGTTTCTCCTGGGCAAAGCCTTTTTCCCTAAATGAAGGAATGCCTCAGGAACACAGCAAGACCCTGTCGGTAAATCTAAACAGGCAAAGTGAAGTGGTGTGGCTGAGGAGTTCTGGGGTCCCAGGAGCAATAATTACTGGCAGGAAAAAAATTCGTCATCCAATGTTCACCTGCCACTAGTTAGGTTTGCAACTCTTTCTCTCAAGATTCAGGGAAGTGAGATAAGTGGCTGAAAATCACAAATGGGATCTCCCAGTCCTTCAACTGCAATCCTTTTCACTCTGAAAATGGCCTCAATTTTGGTTTCCAGTGCTCCTCTGCTGTGAGAGCCAAAGATGGGAGAGTGACTCTATTCTCAGTGGAAGGGGCAGACTTCGGGCATGGTGGGTGTGAGGGCGCAGTGGTGCCAGGCTCTGGTAGGAGAAAGCACTTTCTCCCCCACAGGCTTTGTCTGGCCTTGGGCCACCTGGATGTTGAGGACTGACTTCTGTGACCTCATGCCTGCACCTCAGACAGTGCCTGATATCACAGAGGGGGCCTGAGAGCTTGGTGGTGTCACAGTTCCCATGGCAACCAGAGACGCATCTGGCTCTGGCTGCTTCAGATGGAGATTGAAAAGAAGAGACAGCTCAGTGGTGATGGTAAGAGGATAGAGGAAGGGAGCGAGGGCCAGGGGCCTGATCTATCAAGAAATGGGATCCTAAAATGTTGGCCCTGTTGAAATGGCGCTATGGGGTGTGTGGGGCACAGGAGAGTGGGCCATGGATAGTTCTGGTTCCAGGCAGGACAGGGGACCCCACTGAAGCCTGACAGATCGAACTACACTCCAGGCCTGCTAGGTGGTGCTGTGCTGGTTTGGCCACAATGGGCCTCATGACAGCCCAGTCACCTAGATCCTGTTGTGGGGAGTGAGCCCCCATGAGGTCTGGGGTACCAGGCAGGGACGGAGGGCTGCATGAAGGCACGTGGGTCACCCAGCTTAGCACTGGCCCCATCAGCATTACCCTCGAAACCATTCCTCCATGTCTGGGCACACCCAGGATTTGGCCAAGTCTGGCAACATGCCTAGGCTCCTAGCAGCCACAGGGCTTGATGGCTGCTGACAGCTCGCTGCAGGGGAGAGAGCATCACAGCTCCTTGGCTTAGGTTTTCCTCCAATTGGGAAACATCACACCAGTCTGGCGGTTGCACCTCCTTTCTGAGATAGCCCTAACAGGAGACAGAGAGCTGGAACCTGGGCACTTTCTCTTCCAAGGGGAGGGGGGGTGGCTGCTGAGATGGCTCCTGAGGAGACCAGGGAGTCATTCACGCAGCCTGTTAGAAGGAAGAAAGGTGGGAAGTGCCAGGCAAGGAGAGATGTTCCATGCTCACTCCACCTGCCAGGGCCAACCACGTTGGCTGCTGCCTTACAACTGGGCTGCACTCAGAATTTCTCCTGCTGTGATTTTTCCAGAGGTCCTTCAACACACCTTCAGGTGCAGAAATATCTAGCCAAACTCTGTTCACCCAAGGGTTCATTCCTTGACCAGACTAGTGCCTCTGTGGCACAGGACACTCTGAGAAATGGCCAAGAGTCCTATTTCCAGCCCATCTAAGATGCAAAGCACAAGCCAGTGGATGAAACAAGAGCCTGCTCTTGGCACGATGAACACATTTTCACAGGGCATAATACCAAAGGTGACATGCCTCGTGCTGAATGAGGAATGGCACAAAGCTTCAAGGCTGAATCCTCCAAAAGGATGAGTAAAGACAATTGGGGATCCTGAAAAGCACAAGGGTGTTGGTGCTGAAAGAAACATCAGTGAAGGGACACTAACAAAATGGGCAGTGTTTAAGATTTATGTCCAAATACCGGGAGATTTCTTCAGCTTCAGCATACTGTACAGATACAGCAGGAAGTCAGTGCCCAATCATTCTGTGAGCAACCATCATGAATGTCCCAAATCCCTCTGGCGAGGACTTCAATGCCCTTGCCAATTCCTGGCTCTTTCCTGCTGCCTGCAAAGCACAGCTGATGATATATATGCTGATTTTTATTGTTTTTTTTTTTTTTTTTTTGCACAAGACTTCTGAGGAAAGGCTTTCCTTACACCACACACTCTACTCCATTGACCTTCAATGTAAACAACCTCACGTTGGCATATGCAGCACTGAAGCATGGCTCTCAAAATCAAGAATGTACCTCAACATCAGAAATTAGTCAAAATCATTCTGCTCAAAAGCATAAGTGAAGAAAAAACGTTGGAAAAACCTGAATATTAAAACATGATATGTAAAAGAACATCCAAAAGTGTGATTGGCCTTACTGAGCAGGGGGAGTGTATACACAAGCATTTTCAAATTTTCCCATCCTTTAATTCTTGCACTGCCTTATACCATCCACCCACATGCCACGTGCCTAGTGTCTCTGCCTTCCTACTTTCAGTGTGACTTCTTTCAAATAGGGCTTCTTGTGTCTTTCCTGACCCTGCAAATACAATCTACTCATTCCCAGAATCATGGTACCCATGACAACACCATACACTTCGCCCATTTCTACACCACATCTCTTCAGAACCTCCATCAATATTAACAACAGTGTATAAAAGGGCATCATTCCTCTTGACAGTGTACCTCCAGTGATACTGGGAGACTAGGTTGCAAAATCACCGTGTTCCTCCTGAATGCTATCAGCAGGAGCTAACATGTATTTATTTCCAAATCCTACAATTTGACATCCAGTCATTTGGAAACTAATGTGAAGGAAAATTGAGTGAGAGAAGCCAGGGCCAAAGGTGGCTCTTTCTGATACTCAACTCTTGTTTTTCCTGATGACAGTGAGGTTGACATGGAAAGTGCTGAGGTGTGCAATTCCACTTCAGTTGTACAGAGTCTGGAGTGTGCCCAGGAAGCCTGGTCTTTACCAAGACTAGTGCAGTTGTCATTTTGAAGTTTCTGCCTTTGCCACCTGGTGGGCCTTGTCTTCTTCAAGAACATGCTGAGAACATAGCTGCATGAGCACACTCTTGAGAAGGATATAACCTATGGTTTTCTGAGATTGGACTCATCTGAATAAACACTCACCACGTCTTAAGAAAGGTGGTTGATCGTGGAAGCACTGCTAACTCTCAAGAGAGCCCCATGCTGAAAGTCTGATTGACAAAGGGTTGTTCGTCCAACTGGTGCTTTTTTCACTTGTGCCGATTCAGTTGATGAGCAGAGGCAAAAAAAAAAAAAAAAAAAAAAAAAAAACTTGAGACGAGGGAGAGTTTACATCTTCAAAAGAGTATTTCCCCGCTCGGCACAGCGCTGGGACTCGGAGCCACCACTGGGGCTCCGGCAGCTGACCAGGGGAGGAGTGGCGAGGAGAGCTGTGTGGACCCAGCACACCGGGGCCTGCCCTGAGGAGGAGGAGGAGGAGCGTGGCCGCTTGGGTTCGGAGTGACAGCACCAGAGCTACAGGCGGTTGCCAGAGGAGAAGCTGCGCGGCGAGCTGTTTGGACTCAGAACGACTGCCCTGAGGACGAGGAGGAGGAGGAGCATGGCCACTTGGATTTGTAGTGACTACACCAGAGCTGCGGGCGGTTGCCAGAGGAGGGGCTGCATGGCGAGCTGTTTGGACTCAGACCACTTCTGAACCCCGGGGCCTGCCCGGAGGAGTAGGACGAGGAGGAGGAGGAGTGCGGTGGGTCGTTTGGACTCGCAGTGACTGCATTAGCGCTTCAGGTGGCTGCTCAGAGGAGAAGGCGAGTAGTGAGTTGTCTGGACTTAAAGTGACAGCTCCTGAACACAGGGGGGCTGCCTGGAGGAGAAGTGTGGTGGGTCGCTTGGTCTTGAGTGGCCGCACCAGAGCTCCAGGTGGTTGCCCAGAGGACCCGTGCAGCGGGTCACATGGATTCAGAGCCACTCAGAGCGACCGCTCCGGAACACCCGGGGGGTTATCTGGAGAAGGAGGAGGAACGGGGAGGGTCACTTCGACTCGGAGTGATTGATTGCCCAGGGCTATGGGTGGTTGGTGGGAGAAGGAGGCACACAGTGAGTATCTTGGACTCCTAGTGGCCGCACCGGAATACTGGGCGGCTGTCTCGAGGAAGAGGTGGGTGGCGGGTCTTTGGGACTCAGAGCGATAGTACGGGGCCCCAGGTGGCTGCTCAGAGGAGGGGCCGCATAGCCAGGCGATTAGGTGCAGAGCAGGGTCCCAGGATCTAGGAGGCTTCTTGGTGGAAGAGCCACACAGAGACAAGCTTAGGGCGAAGCAAAGGTTCCAGACCTGCGGGCAGATTCTCTGAGGAGGGGCAGCCTAAGGAGATTCATCTGCGAAGGGTGAGGCTCCCAGGCCCAGGAAGTAGGGCCAGGCCCCTGGGAACTTTGCAGAGGAAGGCAGCCCAGCCCAGGCGGTAGCTGTAAATTGAGCGAACCTCTAGGAAGGAACTGACCAGTGAGACCTCCCCACCGGGTGAGTCTTCCCTGCCGGGTGAGGTTTCCCCACAAGGACGGTAAAACCAGAGACTCAGACCCAAATAGGCCTTGCCTCAGCCCGCAGCCTAGGTCCCCATTGGATGACCATTGGTTAACAAGTGGAGGCACCTCTGCCCACTAGCAGGGATTATACCCCACCTGAAGGCCACCACTCCTAGAGAGGCAGCTTCCTTGTGTTGCACCACATTATCAACTTCCTCTAAGACTTCAGCCTACTGAAGGCCAAGGGGGGATATATATAGAAATCTTCAGGGACATTGTTAGTCAATAGAGGAAATCTACAATATCTCAGCGGTCCACAGAAACCTGAACAATATGAGAAAACAAGGAAAGAAAATGCTGCAAACAAATCTAGATGTTACATCAATAAAGCCCAATTACAGCATGGCAGAAGAAATGATAGAAAAGGAGTTCAGAATGTACATAATTGAAATGATAAGAGAAGCAAACGATGAGAAGAAAGAGTAAATGCAAGCATTGAATGATCGCACCAATCGACAATTAAAAGAGCAAGTACAGGAAGCAAAAGATCATTTCAATAAAGAGTTAGAGATATTGAAAAAAAAAAACAAACAGAAATCCTTGACATGAAGGAAACAATAAACCAAATTAAGAACTCCATAGAAAGCATATCCAATAGGATAGAACACCTGGAAGACAGAACATCAGACATTGAAGACAAGGTATTTAACCTTGAAAACAAAGTTGAATAAATAGAGAAGATGGTAAGAAATCATGAACAGAATCTACAAGAACTATGGGATATCATGAAAAGGCCAAATTTAAGAATTATTGGGATTGAGGAAGGCCTAGAGAAACAAACCAAAGGAATGAACAATTTATTCAATGAAATATTATCAGAAAATTTCCCAAATCTGAAGAATGAAATGGAAAATCAAGTTCAAGAGGCTTATAGGACTCCAAATACACAAAATTACAACAGACCCACACCAAGGCACATTATAATGAAAATACCTAACATACAAAATACAGACAGAATTTTAAAGGCTGTGAGAGAAAAGAACCAAATTACATTCAGGGGGAAACCAGTACGGATATCAGCAGATTTTTCAATCCAGACCCTAAAAGTTAGAAGGGCTTGGAACAACATTTTTCAAGCCCTGAAAGAAAACGGATGCCAACCAAGAATCTTATACCCAGCAAAACTTACCTTCAAATTTGACGATGAAATAAAATCCTTCCATGATAAACAAAAGCTAAAAGAATTTACAAAAAGAAAGCCAGCATTACAGAACATTCTCAGCAAAATATTCCATAAGGAAGAGATGAAAAACAAAGAAGCAAATCAGCAAAGGGAGGAATTATCCTAAAGGAATTGTCAAATGAAGGAGGAAACAAGTTGTGTCAAGCAAATAAATAAATAAAATTTAAAAAATGAACCAAATGACCGGGAAACCAAATCATATCTCTATAACAACCCTGAATGTTAATGGCCTGAATTCATCAATCAAAAGACATAGACTGGCAGATTGGATTAAAAAGAAAGATCCAACAATATGTTGCCTGCAAGAGACTCACCTCATAGAAAAAGATACCCATAGACTAAAGGTGAAAGGATGGGGAAAAACATACCATGCACATGGACTCAGCATAAAAGCTGGAGTATCCATCCTCATTTCAGATAATGTGGACTTCAAGCCAAAGTTAGTCAGAAGGGATAAAGAAGGTCATTTCATACTGCTTAAGGGAAGCATAAATCAGCAAGATATAACAATCATAAACATCTATGCCCCAAACAGTGGCTCATCCATGTATGTCAAACAAATCCTTCTCAATTTCAGAAACCAAATATACCGTAACACAATAATACTAGGTGATTTTAACACACCGCTCTCACCACTGGACAGATCTTCCAGTCAAAAATTGAACAAAGATACCATAGATCTCAATAACACAATCAATAATTTAGACTTAACGGACATTTATAGAATATACCATCCAACCAAAAGCGAATACACTTTCTTCTCAGCAGCACATGGATCCTTCTCTAAAATAGACCATATATTATGCCACAAAGCTAATGTTAGCAAATACAAGAAGATAGAGACACTACCATGTATTCTATCAGATCATAATGGATTGAAGTTAGAAATAAATGAAAGAGTAAAACACAGAAACTATTCCAACATCTGGAGATTAAACAATATGCTATTATATGATGAATGGATAACACAAGACATTAGGAAGGAAATTATAAAATTCTTAGAGGTAAATGAGAACAAAGAAACATCATATCAAAATCTCTGGGACACTATGAAAGCAGTACTTAGAGGGAAATTTATTTCATGGAGCACATTAAATAAAAGAAGTACAACTCAACAAGTAAACGACCTAACACTACAGCTCAAAGCCCTAGAAAAAGAAGAACAGAACAGCACCAAAAGAGGTAGAAGACAGGAAATAATTAAACTCAGAGCTGAAATCAATGAGATTGAAACAAAAGAAACAATACAAAAAACTGATAAAATAAATAGTTGGTTCTTCGAAAAAATAAACAAAATTGATAAACCTTTAGCCACACTAACAAAGAGAAGACGAGAGAGAACCCAAATCACTAAAATTCGAAATGAACAAGGAAATATCACAACAGACAGGATTGAAATACAAAACATAATTAGAAGCTATTTTGAAAATCTATACTCCAACAAAATAGAAAATTTCGAAGACATCCACAGGTTTCTAGAGACATATGAATTGCCTAACCTGAACGAGGAGGACATAAACAATTTAAATAGACCAATTTCAAGTACTGAAATAGAAGAAGTCATCAAAAGCCTACCAACAAAGAAAAGTCCGGGACCAGATGGGTTCTCAGTCGAGTTCTACAAAACCTTTAAAGAAGAGCTCATTCCAATACTTCTCAAAGTATTCCATAAAATAGAAGAGGAGGGAACTCTCCCAAACTCATTCTATGAAGTCAATATCATACTGATACCTAAACCAGACAGAGACTCATCAAGGAAAGAAAATTTCAGACCAATATCCTTAATGAACATTGACGCAAAAATTCTCAACAAAATTTTAGCAGATCGCATACAAAAACATATTAAAAAGATAGTGCACCATGACCAAGTGGGTTTCATCAAAAAAAAAAATAGTTTTTCCCCCTCCCCACCCTCATCTGAGGGGCCAGGGATTTGGACCATGCACCTTGCGCATGCTAGCCAAGTGCTCTCCAATATGAGCTATTTCATCAGCTCCAGAGTAGCTGCTTTTAGGCACCCTCTAGTTCTTCTACTGCCTTGACTCTGTCAAATTCTCTGCAGAAAACCCAGCCCCATACACAGCCAACAAATTCTAAGAAACTGTTCATGAGATACTATTAAAATTAATATATTAACCATCATGATGAGTTTTATCCTAATATGGTATGCATACTTGTGCTTCTAAATGTGACATAAATATTTATCTATGTTCCATACTAATATCATATGTATAACATTTCCAACAGATGCAATATGTGTCCTGTGTTCTTTACTATTTATGCAATATTCATACTTTAGCAAGTATAACTAATACAATTGCCTTTGGGTTTAATATTATTATGTTAAGCATAGTACAGCATTTAATATTAATAAAACAGATTACATACAACTCAGATATTTTCAGAAAATGTGTGGTATAGCATCCATAACAAGTATATTATCTACCCTGTAGTGTTTCATACAAAAATTATATCCATGATAAAACAACCGAAGATAATGCAATATCTGCACTTAGATATTATTAGTAATGTAATACTCATGCAACAGAATCCAAAACTGATATAATACCTGCTCTATGGATTGTAGTTCTCTTATGGAATCAATTCTAGAGCATCTGAAGTGTGCCTTCCCTTGCCATAGACCTAATAATGGCCTCCTGTGCAAAGTAGAATTTTTCCAAATTCTCTTCCATAGTATAATGTGGTTACACTACAAGGAACTCACAGCATCCTTTTGCCCAAGGTCTATAGCTCTCTCCCCACTTAGTGAATCTACACCAGCAACTTGTTTCACAGAAACAGAAATCAGCAGGGTTCATCGGATTTTAATTCTAAGGTGGAATCGTGGGATTTTTTTTTTTCTATCTGTTTCCATATTCTCAGTGCAGTAATCACTGTTTGGATTCTAGAGCTTTGTGTAAAAATTTAGTGTGGTGGCTGGCAGAGGTCTGAGGACACCTTGAAGTGCAAGGAACTGGAATTGCTGTGATTTAATTCTAAGTGCCTGAGATAGGTGAAAATATTTGTGTTATAAAATTCACTGTTTCACAAATTATATCAAGAAGAAAGGATGGTGTAAAATGGCCAAAGGGCTCTTTCAATATCATGTCAAAACCATGGGAGAGGACTTCATTTTCTTCATGTCCTTAGGAAAAACTATGTTTCTTCTCTCAGGTGGCAGCATGCCACTTCTTTATTGGGGTGGGTACTGGAGATTTAACTGAGAGGCAAGGAACCACTGAACCACATCCTGAGTCCTATTTGTATTTTTTTGAGAAACAGATTCTTACTGCATTGCTTAGAACTTCACCATTTCAAAGGCTGGCGTTGAAATTGGGATCCTCCTACCTCAGCCTCCCAAGCTTCTGAAATTACAGGAATGTGCCACCACACCCTGGCCCTTCAAGCCACTTCCTTCTGCTTTATGTGCAGTTGAAGATAGTTTCCTCCTATGATTTTAACTAAAATTTGGAAAGAAGGCACATCTCAGAAAGCAATATTGATTCAATAGCTAAGGCTACTAGAACAGACAGAAGGACACACAATTCAGTTTTGGGGACTGGAAAGGGAATAGAAGACCACTCACTGCAAGGGACAATCACTAACAAAATACATCTTCACTGAGCTGCCTGTTTTCACTGTTGAATGGAACACAATGAGGTGATATCTTTCCTTTCCCCTAAGGAAGTTTGGGAATTACCTAACCATCCCAGGATATTAAGAACAATCTTACTTGTGTACACATAGCTAATTTGTTGTTCAGTACCTTCTTACCAAAGGTGGGAGGCAGATGATAGACACCTGGCCTGTAAAAGACTTGAAAATCCACACCCATATACACAATCACACCTGTGGGATGGCTCAAAACATAGTGCATTGCTAACAGCTTCAATGTTCCTTAAAATTTGCTGGGGAATGACAAAAATTGGGGGGTGATAACCAAAATAAAAAATTATAACTGAATGGTGCTGTACTTCATGCGCACTCAAACTCCAATGAATTTTAAAACAGGAAATCATCCCCAGTTTTTAAACTTATAGAAGTCAAATATATGAAAACTTCTCTCCTTTTATCTCCTGCTCCTAAAGTCATTCATCTTATGGTATTAGGCCAAAGTTAAATCAGTTTCCATGTTATTATACACACAGTTAAATTAACAAGTGCAGCTGGTAATAGTTTCTTTTGTTGGGCACTGCTGAATAAGTGCCTCAAAATTCCTGTCCTGGGATCTTTACTTAACTATCCAAAACAGGAGAAAATAAGAACTCACAGAAAGGGGATTATGTGTCCTGCTTCTGCTGGGTTTAATTCAGAAAGTGAGAGATACACTGTCTTAACAAATAAGTCTCATGAACAAGTATATCAATAAGGCCTATCTGAATGCTAGCCCCCTGCCTCCAATGTATATTTCTACCAATATTCTCAGTATCAATCTGTACCAAATTAGCCCAGTGCAGGATTTTAGACTCTAAAGGACAGCATCACCAGTTATAAGCACTGAGGCAGCAAGCTCCAAGGGTTTTACTATTCCATGTGTGACTATAGCATCCAAGAAAAAGGTGTAATGTTCCAAATTCTCAACAGAAAAAAACAAGAACAAATTAAAAAAAAAAAAAAATGACTTCTTCCCAGCTAGACCCACCTAGACAAAATAATACATTTTAATAATATATTCATGAGGTTTCAAGATGGCGGCCTAGAGGGTGGCTGCATTTCATGTTGCTCCAGGACTCAGGATTCAAAAGAGGAGATATTGAGAGACTTGGGACCAATTCAAAGCAGCCGGGTGACTCTCTCCTGTTGGGAAGGCATCCCGGATGGGACTGTCGTCCCGGAACGCAAGGAACTTTGTGAAGTAGAGCTGCCAGCGAGACACCCCTCCCCCAGCCAGAGCAGTGAACTCGGACAACTGGGAGTGTCGTAGAGGAGGCCATTCAGCACAGCGCTGGGACTCGGAGCAACCACTGGGGCTCTGGTGGCTACCCAGGGAAGGAGTGGTGAGGAGAGCTGTGTGGATTCAGAACACCGGGGCCTGCCCTGAGGAGGAGGAGGAGGAGCATGGCCGCTTGGATTCGGAGTGACTATAACAGAGCTACAGGCAGTTGCCAGAGGAGGAGCAGCACGGCGAGCTGTTTGGACTTAGAGTGACTGCTTCTGAACACATGGGCCTGCCCTGAGGAGGAGGAGGAGGAGGAGTGTGGCCGCTTGGATTCGGAGTGACTGCACCAGAGCTACAGGCGGTTGCCAGAGGAGGAGCTGCATGGTGAGCTGTTTGGACTCAGACAACTTCTGAACACCGGGGCCTGCCCTGAAGAGTAGGAGGAGGAGAAGGAGGATTGTTTCGGGTCATTTGGACTTGCAGTGACTGCATTAGAGCTCCAGGTGGCTGCTCAGAGGAGGAGGCAAGTGGTGAGTTGTTTGAACTTAAAGCGATCGCTCCTGAACACAGGGGGGCTGCCTGGAAGAGAAGCATGGTGGATCACTTGGTCTCGAGTGGCCACACCAGAGCTCCGGGCGGTTGCACAGAGGAGGCATGCAGCGGGTCACATGGATTCAGAACCACTCAGAGTGACCGCTCCTGAACACCGGGGGGGGGTTACCTGGAGGAGTGGGAGGAACAGGGAGGGTCACGTTGACTCGGAGTGATTGATTGCCCAGGGCTACGGGTGGTTGATGGGAGAAGGAGGCATGCCGTGAGTTGCTTGGACTCCTAGTGACCGCACCGGAATACTGGGTGGCTGTCTGGAGGAAGAGGCATGTGGTGGGTCTCTGGGACTCGGAGCAATTGTATGGGGCCCCAGGTGGCTTCTCAGAGGAGGGGCTGCATAGCCAGACGATTAGGTGCAGAGCAGGGTCCCAAGAACTAGGAGGCTTCTTGGTGGAAGAGCTCCACAGAGACATGCTTAGGGGCGGAGTGAAGGTTCCAGGACTGCGGGCAAATGCTCTGAGGAGGGGCAGCCTAAGGAGATTCATCTGTGAAGGGTGAGGCTCCCAGACCCAGGAGGTAGTGCTGGGCCCCTGGGAACTTTGCAGAGGAAGGCAGCCCAGCCCAGGCGCTAGCTGTAAATTGAGGGGAACCTCTAGGAGGGAACTGACCAGCGAGACCTCCCCACTGGGTGAGTCTTGCCTGCTGGGAGAGGTTTCCCCACAAGGATGGTAAAACCAGAGACACAGGCCCAAACAGGCCTTGCCTCAGCCCGCAGCCTAGTTCCCCTTTGGATGACCATTGGTCAACAAGTGGAGGCACCTCTGCCCACTAGCAGGGAATATACACCACCTGAATGCCACCACTCCTATAAAGGCAGCTTCCTTGTGGAGCACCGCATTATCAACTTCCTCCAAGACTTCAGCCTACTGAAGGCTAAGAGGGATATATATAGAAAGCTTCAGGGACATTGTAAGTCAATAGAGGAAATCAGCAATATCTCAGCGGTCCACTGATACCTGAACAATATGAGAAAACAAGGAAAGAAAATGCTGCAAACAAATCTAGATGTTACATCAATAAAACCCAATGACAGCATGGCAGAAGAAATGACAGAAATGAATTAAAATGATCAGGGAAGAAAATGATGAGATGAAAGAGCAAATGCATGCACTGAATGATGAGATGAAAGAGCAAATGCAGGCATTGAATGATCACACCAATCGACAGTTAAAAGAGCAAATACAGGAAGCAAAAGATCATTTCAATAAAGAGTTAGAGATATTGAAAAAAAAAAAACAAACAGAAATCCTTGACATGAAGGAAACAATAAACCAAATTAAGAACTCCATAGAAAGCATATCCAATAGGATAGAACACCTGGAAGACAGAACCTCAGACATTGAAGACAAAACATTTAACCTTGAAAACAAAGTTGAACAAACAGAGAAGATGGTAAGAAATCATGATCAGAATCTACAAGAACTATGGGATATCATGAAAAGGCCAAATTTAAGAACTATTGGGATGGGGAAGGCCTAGAGAAACAAACCAAAGGAATGAACAATCTATTCAATGAAATAATATCAAAAAATTTCCCAAATCTGAAGAATGAAATGGAAAATCAAGTTCAAGAGGCTTATAGGACTCCAAATATACAAAATTACAACAGACCCACACTAAGACACGTTATAATGAAAATACCTAACACACAAAATACAGACAGAATTTTAAAGGCTGTGAGAGAAAAGAACCAAATTACATTCAGGGGGAAACCAATACGGATATCAGCAGACTTTTCAATCCAGACCCTAAAAGCTAGAATTGCCTGGAACAACATTTTTCAAGCCCTGAAAGAAAATGGATGTCAACCAAGAATCTTATACCCAGCAAAACTTACCTTCAAATTTGACGATAAAATCCTTCCATGATAAACAATAAAATCCTTCCATGATAAACAAAAGCTAAAAGAATTTACAGAAAGAAAACCAGCATTACAGAACATTCTCAGCAAAATATTCCATGAGGAAGAGATGAAAAACAAAGAAGCAAATCAGCAAAGGGAGGAATTATCCTAAAGGAATTGTCAAATGAAGGAGGAAACAAGTTGTGTCAAACAAATAAATAAATAAAATTTAAAAAATGAACCAAATGACTGGGAAACCAAATCATATCTCAATAATAGCCCTGAATGTTAATGGCCTGAATTCATCAATCAAAAGACATAGACTGGCAGATTGGATTAAAAAGAAAGGTCCAACAATATGTTGCCTACAAGACAATCACCTCATAGAAAAAGATACCCATAGACTAAAGGTGAAAGGATGGGGAAAAACATACCATGCACATGGACTCAGCATAAAAGCTGGAGTATCCATCCTCATTTCAGATAATGTGGACTTCAAGCCAAAGTTAGTCAGAAGGGATAAAGAAGGTCATTTCACACTGCTTACAGGAAGCATAAATCAGCCAGATATAACAATCATAAACATCTATGCCCCAAACAGTGGCTCATCCATGTATGTCAAACAAATCCTTCTCAATTTCAGAAACCAAATAGACCATAACACAATAATACTAAGTGATTTTAACACGCCTCTTTCACCACTGGACAGATCTTCCAGACAAAATTGAACAAAGAAACCATAGATCTCAATAACACAATCAATAATTTAGACTTAACGGACATTTATGGAACATACCATCCAACCAAGAGTGAATACACTTTCTTCTCAGCAGCACATGGATCCTTCTCTAAAATAGACCATATATTATGCCACAAAGCTAATGTTAGCAAATACAAGAAGATAGAGACACTACCATGTATTCTATCAGATCATAATGGATTGAAGTTAGAAATAAATGAAAGAGTAAAACACAGAAACTATTCCAATATCTGGAGATTAAACAATATGCTATTGTATGATGAATGGATAACAATATATTAGCAAGGAAATTAAAAAAATTCTTAGAGGTAAATGAGAACAAAGAAACATCATATCAAAATCTCTGGGACACTATGAAAGCAGTACTTAGAGGGAAATTTATTTCATGGAGCGCATTTAATAAAAGAAGTAAAACTCAACAAGTAAACGACCTAACACTACAGCTCAACGCCCTAGAAAAAGAACAGACCAGCACCAAAAGTAGTAGACGACAGGAAATAGTTAAAATCAGAGCTGAAATCAATGAAATTGAAACAAAAGAAACAATACAAAAAATTGACAAAATAAATAGTTTGTTCTTCGAAAATATAAACAAAATTGATAAACCTTTATCCACACTAACAATGCGAAGATGAGAGAAAACCCAAATCACTAAAATTCGAAATGAACAAGGAAATATCACGACAGGATTGAAATACAAAACATAATTAGAAGCTATTTTGAACATCTATACTCCAACAAAATAGAAAATTTCGAAGACATCAACAGGTTTCTAGAGACATACGAATTGCGTAAACTGAACGAGGAGGACATACACAATTTAAATAGACCAATTTCAAGTACTGAAATAGAAGAAGTCATCAAAAGCCTACCAACAAGGAAAAATCCGGGACCAGATGGGTTCTCAGCCGAGTTCTACAAAACCTTTAAAGAAGAGCTCATTCCAATACTTCTCAAAGTATTCCATAAAATAGAAGAGGAGGGAACCCTCCCAAACTCATTCTATGAAGCCAATATCACACTGATACCTAAACCAGAGACTCATCAAGGAAAGAAAATTTCAGACCAATATCCTTAATGAACATTGACGCAAAAATTCTCAACAAAATTTTAGCAAATCGCCTACAAAAACATATTAAAAAGATAGTGCACCACGATCAAGTTGGTTTCATCCCAGGGATCCAAGGTTGGTTCAACATCAGGAAATCAATAAATGTTATTCACCATATCAATAAACTTAAAGTCAAGAATCACATGATTATTTCAATAGATGCAGAAAAAGCATTTGATAAAATACAGCACCCTTTCATGCTCAAAACACTAGAAAAGGTGCTCCCCAGCGTGTCCTCTTGAGCACACGCCAAGATCTTTGCTGTAGGGGACATGGGAGCGATTCAAAGGCGAGTTCAGCCGCCTGGTCTGTGCGACTTCCGGACCCCACGAAAAAGAACCGCAGGCGCTCCTTATCCCCAAGAATGCGGCGGAGGAGCAGAAGCTGAAGCTGGAGCGGCTCATGAAGAACCCGGACAAAGCAGTTTTGATTCCGGAAAAAATGAGTGAATGATCACCTCGACCTCCCCCAGAATTTGTCCGAGATGTAATGGGTTCAATTGCTGGGGCTGGCAGTGGAGAGTTCCACGTGTACAGGCATCTGCACGGCAGAGTACCAGTGAGAAGACTACATGGATGCCATGGCTGAGAAGCAAAAATGGGATGCAGAGTTTCAGAAGAGACTGGAAAAGAATGAAATTGCTGCAAAGAAGCAGGCTGCAAAGTGTCGAGAAAGCGCCAGAAATGAGGAGAAGGAATTACTGGCAAAGAAGATGAAAGTTGAGCAGAAGAATGAAGAAGAAGTCAGTTGAAGAGTGGAGATTTCTTTAAGTGGCTTGAACCAGTGAGTTTTCCGGCCTTTGTTGAGGACGCCGAGTGTGTGGGAGGGTGAGTGCAGCGCCCCGGTGGCCTTTGCAGTTGACCTCAACCTTCGTTTCCTGCTTGCACGTAGCCCAAGAAAGGCACAGGGTCTAAGTTTCCCAGGCTGGACTCGAACTTAAATTCCGCCCACCTCGGCCTCCTGAGTAACTGTGATTATTGTCGTGTACCACCTGCCAAGCCAGAAGTTGCTTTTATGAAATCATCTTTGGGAGCTTTCTTGCTGCTTTTCTGCTTGAGCAGAATTTTGGAGGTCTGTGGTGTTCCCACGCGGAATGCTCTCATCTCCTTAAATTTTAACCCACTGACGCCTTTATTTGAAGGGTCATCCTGTGTGTGTTGCTCAGGCTGGATCCAAGGACTTGCTAGACGAGTGCTCTGTGCCTTACCTGCACACAGGCCCTGTTGCATTTTTCATTCTATCCCTTTTATAGCTCTTGTGACTCTGGGGGCACTTCTGTCAAATTCTACTTAAAATCGGTATTTCCCTGCATAGAAGAGAGACCCAGGGCTTGGCGGGAGGGCGGCAAGGTCCTGCACCAGGGCTCTGCCTGGATCTCGGCTACAGACCTGCAGACTATGCAGGGCCAGGGCAGGTAGACAGGAGCTCACATGAGTTTGTGGGCTCTTGCTTCTAAGCACAAGGACGCACACACCCACGCATTCACACACGCACGCAGGAACGCACGCATACACACAGAAGTACACTCGCACAGTGTATGAACTCAGTGTCTTGAGTGACCAAGAACTCTGAGGCATTCAGAGTTCGGTGACACGTCCACGGTAAATCAGAGGGTCAGTGGGAGAGAAAGGGTCTGAAAGGAGTCACGTGACTCCAACTCCTGCACCCAGTCCACCTTGTAAGCCAAGCCTGCTCTCCTCTTCTGGTCTGCGTCTTCAGAGTCCACCCACACCTCCCGCCTTGAAGGGAGGCCCGGTCCCACCAGGGAGCAGTGTGGAGAGGCGGGGTCCTCGTGCGGGTGATTGGATCTCCATGGCTGCGGGCTCCCGACGGGCCGAAGCCTTCAGTGGGCCTGTATGTAGTGGGTCGGGGGGAAGCGGTGGAGACATGGGGAGGGGGGCCCAGTGGGAGGAAGCAGGTCAGCGAGGGGCATGCTGTCTCAGGCCACGTCCTGTCCCCGGCACCTTCGTCCTCCTCCTCGCTCTTCACCAGGGCCCAGCAGGGTGAGGAGGTGTACCACAGGCTGTGCATGCTTGGGATCCTCGGTTTCCCGGGGCCACCTCCACAGGCCTCAGGAGTCGCTCTTCCCTTGGGACATTCCTGGGACCACAGGAGCGCCCCCTGCACGGAGGGATGGGTGCCCAGGCCTGACTCTGAGAGCGGGACGTGACGGGTGAAATCTCCACGCTCCTCTTGGGAGCAGCCACGTGATGAGACCCGCGAGGAAGAGAAATGCATTTATTCGGAACGCACCAGGGGGAGGCATCCCAGGGACGAGTCTCTGAGGCTTTCCCTGCATCCCCGGGCCAGGCGAGTGGTGGGTCCACTGGTCTCTGGGTGTCCCGTGTGGGACACCCTCTGGGCTGGAGCCAAGGGCAAGGAGGCCCCTGCAGGTTGCACAGCTCTGCACAACAGCGGCCTCCAGCAGTGAGCTCCCATGCCGTCATCCTGAGGGGAGAGTGGCGCGCTGGCGAGGGCACGTCACCCTTCGCCCTGCTGGATGGCGCCCACCCAGAGGGCCCCGCGCCTGGGGAAGGACATCAGAGAGGGCCCCGGGGCGGGATTGGGCTGCAGCGACCCACCTGTTTGGCCACGCCCAGGCCTCAGCCGACCCCGGAATCCGGAACCACTCTCTTGCCAGATGGTCCCGTGCGTGCCCCACGTCCTGTGGTGGTGGGAGCCACTCGGTTTTCCCATCTGGACTCCGTCCTGGGGGCCTCCAGGCAGCAACAACAGCCCATCAGTGTGAGGCAGGTGAGGATCCTCCTGGTGGCCCGCCTCCAGGTCCTGGTGCCTTCCCGGGAGGAGGCCCTGGTCCAGCCCTGGGCTGTCTGGGTGGGGAGGTGGCGCTTGCCTCTCCGCAGCCCCTGGGGGGCCCTGCGGCCCTCTACCGGAGACCTGCCGCCTCCGGAGCCAGTACGTGGCGGCGGGGCGGGGCCGGCGGGGATCCTCCTGGTGGCGGGGCTCCTGGTCTTGTTGCCTTGTGGGGAAGAAACTCTGGTCCTGCCCTGGGCTTGCTGGGTGGGGAGGGTGGCACGCTTGCCTCTTGATGCCCCCTGGGGGGCCCTGTGGCCCTCCATCCTGGTGCCTTCCCGCGGGGAGCCCAGGGTCCCGCCCTGGGCTTGCTCGGTGGGGACCAGGACGGAGATGGGGGCGCTGGCGAACTTGCCTCTCGATGCCCCCTGGGGGGCCCTCGGGCCCTCCGCCTGTGACCCGCTGCCTCCAGACCCGGGGCTCGGCGACAGGGCGGCAAGGTCCTGCGGCGGGGCCGTGCCCGGAGCTGGGCCGCGGGCCTGAAGTCTGCACAGGGCCAGGGCGGGCAGACTGGCTCCTCTGCCGGCCCTCTGCTCCTCACGCCGCTGCTGCGCCTCGGTCCCCACGTGCTGGCAGTGGAGGCCCGGCTCACTGGCTCTCCTCTGGCGGGCCACGGGGACCCTGAGAGAGCCCGAGGATGGGGACGACCTTGGCCTCCTCCTCGGGACAGACAAGCGCGCCCCCTGGCTTTGCTGGTGCCTGAGCAAAAGGTAGGTGGCCATGCCTCCGTCGAACTTGCAGCCCATCAGGGAAGTCCAGGTGTCTGTGAGGCCGTAACCCAGGTCCAGCATGACCGTCACCATGAGGGGGTCTGGGTAGGCCGTGTCAGGCTCACTGGCAGCGCTGGGGCGAGGCTGCCCGCCCACGCTCAGCCACGGGTGCCGCAGGACTTGGGCCAGCTTGGGCCTCTCTGCAGCCTCCACCGTCAGCATCTGGGCCAGCAGGCTCTGGGTGGTGGCGGACGCACGGCCCAGAGAGTCGTAGGTGCCCTGCAGGACCTGCTCCATGAGCGCCCCGACCATGGTCCCAGGGAACGGCAGGCCCCCCGTCAGCATGAAGTACAGGAGGACGCCCAGGCTCCACACGTCCACCGCGGGGCCGTGGTACTGCTGGGCCAGGAACAGCTACGGGGCCCAGTAGGCGGGCATGCCGCACGTGGTGTCCAGAGCCTCTCCCGGCGTGAACAGGCGGCCCAGGCTGAAGTCACACAGCTTGGCCGCGGCCTCGGCCGTCCAGCAGGACGTTCTCAGCCTTCACGTCCCAGTGGGCGATGCCTTTCTTGTGGCAGTAGTGCAGGGCACCGGCCAGCTGCCGGAACAGCACCCGCGCCTCCTCCTCCTGCAGGCCCACCCCCTCGGGGACGTGCTGCTGCAGCTGACCCCCACCGGCATACTCCATCACCAGGTAGACGTGGCCGGCCGTTTTCAGCACCTGGAACAACTGCACCACTTTGGGGTGCTCCACGGCCTTCATGATCTCCACCTCGGAAGCGATAGAGGCCGGGCCCAACTGGCCCTTGGCCAGCACTTTGACGGCCACCTCCGTCCCTGTCAGGATGTGGTGGGCCAGCCTGACGGCGCCAAAGCTGCCCTGCCTGATGTCCCCCAGGACTCGGTACTGGCCCGCCAAGGTGTCCCCTGACCAGGAGCTGGCCGAGAGGCCCCACCACAGGCTCATCCCCACGTTACTCTCACTACTGCTACTCTCACTCAGCATCTTGGCGGCCAGGTCGCCTGAGGGCGCTACCTCAAAACAACACAACAAACGAAACCAAAAAATGAAGCAAACCTAAAACAACAAAGCAACACAACACCCACAAAGCAAAGAACCAATCCGCACACCACAACCGCCAAACCACCAAACCACCAAATGCTCTAACTACCTGGGAGTCCGACAGGTCACCACAACAGCTCCCTGCACAATGGAGGAGGCCCGACTGCCACCGCTGCCTTACATAGCCGGCTGCAGGTTTCCCTCACAATGGCCCCTTGTGAGGTCACGGCAAGAAAGGGCCCTGTGGCTGCCGGCCCGGGACCACACTGGTCCTCTCCCTGGGGGGGTTCCAGCTCCAGCGGCTTTGCCTTGAACCCGGAGCCTTATGCGTGCCTCACCAGTGTGCGAGCACTGGCCCCCTTTCCCAGAGCTTTGGGTGTTCTCTGCAGATGGGCTCTCCCTCTGACGCCCGCGCTGGCTGCGCACTCCTGCTCCCGGGGCCTCTCTTCTCAAGCACGGCTGGCCTGACACGAGGGCCCCATCTCGCCTTCGCTGATGTACGATCCCGAGTGTATGCATGGGATGTGCGTTTGTGTGTGTGCGGGCGTGCGAGAGAGGGGCAGAGTGTGTGTGTGTGGGTGAGAGTGAAGCCAGAATTAAAGACCCGTAGTTAGTGTAGAAATAGGGAATCGGGTGAATTCGAGGAAATGAAGCCATGAAGCCATCTGCCTCTGGAAGTTGGAGACTGCCCCTGGAACAATGGAATGTCAAGGATCTCCAGAGCCCATTGATTACCAAATTTACATGCCTTTATCAAGGACTGCAAACAAGGAGCTGCTAATTAATGCCCCCTGGGCCCGTGCCTGCCTGAATCACCTTGGCCCTCGCCCTGCCCTGGCTTCTCACTTAATGCAAAACCAGGCCTTGTCTCCTAGGCAGGAAGGAGAGATAAGGGGGGAGAGAACTGAAGAACAAAAGAGAATTTAACCTATAAAAGATGTAGGGTGCGCTCACTTCTTGGGACTTTAGAACATCAGCCATGGCCCCCTTCTCCCTGCCAGAAGAAGTCTGTATTAATACCTTTAAATGAAACCTGCTTAATAAGAAAAAAAAAAAAAAAAAACACTAGAAAAAATAGGGATAGTGGGAACATTCCTTAACATTGTAAAGGCCATTTATGCTAAGCCCATGGCTAATATCATTCTAAATGGTGAAAAACTGAAAGCATTCCCCCTAAAAACTGGAACAAGGCAGGGATGCCCTATTTCCCCACTTCTATTCAACATCATTCTTGAGACTCTAGCCAGAGCAATTAGACAAACCAAAGAAATTAAAGGGATACGAATTGGAAAAGAAGAACTCAAACTATCCCTGTTCGCTGATGACATGATTATATATTTAGAGAAACCTGGAAATTCCACCAGAAAACTCTTAAAACTCAAGTGAATTCAGTAAAGTAGCAGGTTTCAAGATCAATGCTCATAAATCCAACGCGTTTTTATACATAAGTGATGAATCTTCAGAAAGAGAAATTAGGAAACCTACCCCATTCACAATAGCCTCGAAAAAAATAAAATACTTGGGAATCAATCTCACAAAAGAGGCGAAAGACCTCTACAATGGGAACTATACAACACTAAAGAAAGAAATTAAAGAACACCTTAGAAGATGGAAAGAACTTCCATGTTCTTGGATAGGAAGAATTAATATTGTCAAAATGGCCGTACTACCTAAAGTGCTATACAAATTCAATGCAATTCCAATTAAAATCCCAATGACATACCTTACAGAAGTAGAGCAAGCAATTATGAAATTCATCTGGAAGAATAAGAAACCCAGAATAGCTAAAGCAATCCTTAGCAGGAAGAGTGAAACAGGGGGTATTGCAATACCAGATCTTCAACTCTACTACAAAGCAATAGTAACAAAAATGGCATGGTATTGGTACCAAAATAGACAGGTAGATCAATGGTACAGAATAGAGGACATGGACACAAACCCAAATAAATACAATTTTCTCATACTAGACATAGGTGCCAAAAATATGCAATGGAGAAAAGATAGCCTCTTCAACAAATGGTGCTGGGAGAATTGGAAATCCATATGCAACAGAATGAAACTAAACCCATATCTCTCACCATGCATGAAACTAAACTCAAAATGGATTAAGGACCTCGGAATCAGACCAGAGACCCTGCAGGTTATAGAAGAAAAAGTAGGCCCAGATCTTCAACTTGTTGGCTTAGGAGCAGACTTCCTTAACAGGACTCCCATAGCACAAGAAATAAAAGCAAGAATCAATAACTGGGATAGATTCAAACTAAAAAGCTTTCTCTCAGCAACCGAAACTATCAGCAATGGGAAGAAAGAGCCTACAGAGTGGGAGAATATCTTTGCCACTCATACTTCAGATAAAGCACTAATCTCCAGAATCTATAAAGAACTCAAAAAACTCTACTCCAAGAATTCAAATAATCCAGTAGACAAATGGGCTAAGGAAATGAATAGACACTTCACAGAAGATCTACAAGCAATCAACAAACATATCGAAAAATGTTCACCATCTCTAGTAATAAGAGAAATGCAAATCAAAACCACCCTAAGATTCCATCTCACCCCAATTAGAATGGCGATTATCAAGAATACGAGCAACAACAGGTGTTGGCGAGGATGTGGGGAGAAAGGTACACTCATACATTGCTGGTGGGGCTGCAAATTAGTGCAGCCACTCTGGAAAGCAGTGTGGAGATCCCTTAGAAAAATTGGAATGGACCCTCCATTTGACCCAGCTATCCCACTCCGTGGCCCATACCCAAAGAACTTAAAATCAGCATACTACAGAGATACAGCCACATCAATGTTCATAGCTGCTCAATTCACAATAGCCAGACTGTGGAACCAACCTAGATGCCCTTCAATTGATGAGTGGATAAAGAAACTGTGGTACATATATACAATGGAATATTACTCAGCCATAAAGAATGATAAAATTGTGACATTTGCAGGCAAATGGATGAAATTGGAGAATATCATGCTAAGTGAGATAAGCCAATCTCAAAAAGCCAAAGGACAAATGATATCACTAATAAGTGGATAATGACACATAATGGGGGGAGGGAAGTGTTAGTGTTAGGGTTAGAGTTACAGTTAGGGAGGGTGGCAAGTATGGAGGAAGGAAGCACTGTATAGAGAGAAAAGAAGGGTGGGAGGGGTGGGGGGAAGGGAAAAAATAACAGAATGAATCAAAGAACATTACTCTATGTAAATTTATGATTACACAAATGCTATGCCTTTACTCCATGTACAGAGAAACAACATGTATCCCATTTACTTGCAATAAAATAAAAAAATAAAATATATATATATACATATTCATGACCACAGTTTACCTGCTGCAATCCAAATTAAGCAAAAGCAATGTTTAAAGACACAGTATGAAACCTAGGACAGTCAATGAAAGCTCAAGATTGAGAAACCCTAGAAAAAATTACCACAGACATTACCTTCTGGCCTCAGGTTACCAGAGTGCAGCAAGTCAGTACAGGCTACATCTGTCTCTCCTCAGGTTCTTGTATATGTACCTGTGCACTCAGGGTATGGTGATCCTGACAAAAATGCTTGGACTTTGGTTCTACTTGGTTGGTCTCAGGTGCAAGAAAGCAATTCAGATTTGAAGGGTCAAACCCCAAGTGGCATGGAACCCTGTGTATGACTGAGGAATGGTTCCATAAAATTAATTGCTTTATTATTGATGGGATCCTCCCAGAGAAGCAGGACATAGACCATCTTTTTTTCATGGTTTGATTGGCTAACTCCTGTACTATTTCAGTTATTGGGTGTTTGGGTCCTTTTGTTTCCTGTGGAGTCTTCTGGGAACCTGCATCCTGGCTTCCAGGCAGTGTTCTGATTCTTACCTCTCTGATTGCTCCAAGGTGAGGCTCACTAGGAGCAGTCCTGTACAGGAGGAAATTCTCTAACACCTGCAGATGTATCTTCTTCTTCATGGGCCCTCCACAGAGCCACAGAGCCAGCTGTTGCCATGCCACAGCCCAGGACTCTAATGATAACTCAGAACTGAAGTCATGAGGGTCCAGTCTATGATGTGTCACTGGTAACAGAGTCCCATTCTTACCATGTGCTTGGGCCACAGGTGCTGACCACGTACTCACTTGGGGTACAAGTTGACCTTCATTTCCTCCGTGAAGTACTTCATGAAGCAGGTCCCCTCTGAGGTGCACAGTATCTTCAAGAGAGAGGTGGATGCTTTTGTAGATAACAGAACAATGTGGCTCTCAGAAAAGCAAAGTGAACCAACTCTAGCAGCATACATGTATAGTAATACATCATATACAGCACTGTGAATATTTTAAAGACATGTCATGTGAGTTTTCTTTGCTTGCCAATAGTGAGAGAAGTAAAGGCATAACATCTTCACCCACTGTTGTTAGTCAACAATTTTATCTTCACTAATTACACAACCTGCTTTTCTAGTAATGGAATGCTGCACAAGTAGCATTTATGTTCAATTGAAATCCATTTTCATGATATTTTTTAAATGGACTATGTGCAGCAAGTGTTTACAAACTATATGCAGTGGAATGAATGTAGACACAAAATAAAACTCATACCAAAAATAACCCATTATACTCCAAAACTAAAATTTAAGGAAATTAAATATATTACAGAAAAACATAAAAATGTATGTGATGTTAGACTTAATGTTGGGTGTGCGTGTGTGTGTGTGTGTGTGTGTGTGTGTGTGTGTGTTCATGTACTGGGGATCAAACACATGGCCCCACACATAATGGATCATTTCTCTAATACAGAGTGACATGTCTGTCCCTTGGTCATTAATTTTAACACATGCTACCTAAAGCTAATGGACAGAAGAAATATACCAATAACATGGACTTATAAAATTAACATTATTTTCCAACTTAAGTGTTGCATACCTATGATCCCAATTGCATAAAAGTCTGAGGAAGAAGGATCGCAAATTTTAGATCAGCATTATGGAGACACTATCTCAAATAAAAATAGATCTAGGGATGAGACTCAGTGATTACTCATCCCTGGTTTCAATCTCCAATGCCCAAAAGTAGATACCTTAAAAAAGAACTGAACAAGAAAGTATAAAATCAGAAAATAGTTATACTTGATGATGCTCACTATCTTATCATGTTAGAAAATTATAAATTAAAACAATAGTGAGGTAGCTTGGCACTGCAAGTAGCATTGGCAAACTCTAAGAAGGCATTACACTGAAAAAGTAGGATATGGAACACCAGCATTTTCGGGCATTGCTGGAAAGACACATGATGCAGCCACTTTTGAAAAAAGTGTGCCAGTGCCTTCTAAGGCAAAAAAGTTTAATCTATGACCCAACTCTCTGCCCATAAATGATCTGCATTTGGAAATGTGCTCTGAGAAAACATGCCTAACCAAAACTACCATGCAATTATGCACATTTGATCTATGGTGCTACTTAGATAAGATATCCAAATACCTTTCTGTAGCTGAATACACAACTAATCCACAATAGAAAAAAAAAGAATCCACAAAGTTACATAGAAACACAGATGCATCTTATCTATTGTGCTGCTAAGTGCAATAATACCAACTGAAGAGATAACATGCTGTATGGTCCACCTTTGATGACATTCTAGGAAAGACAAAATTATGGTCAGATGAAAAGATGCACAGGATGAGGCCCAGGAGGGCCCCCAGTGTAACAGACTCTGCCCACATGGAGGTGGGGTGAAACAACCTCATTATGCTTGCTTGCGTACAGCAATTCAAAAACTCCTTGACCACTTGTTGTACAGACATTTGTGAAGACTTAGTCATTTAGGCCTGATGGGTATTAATTCAATCTTCAGCTTCTTTTCTCAACTTAGGTGGGGAACAGAAAGTTCCAAGATTTCCGTCAGGGCTTGATCTTCCTCATGATCACCCTCAATCCTGAAGCTACACTACAGATCCAATAAGAGTCCTCACACAAAAAATTCTGCAGATATAGGAGGCACTTGAGAGGAATAACTGGTTGGAGCATATTCCTCAATAACAAATGGAAGGGATAGCTTATTTGATATTGACATAATGAGGTATATTCATCAATATTGAGTCATTGGTATAAATTTGTCGATATTGGTTTTGGGATAGGTTCATGAATGTTAACTTGTTAGAGTAGGTTTGTCAATATTGACTCATCATGGTGATATCACTGATATCACCATGATGAGGTAGATTTGTTGAATTGGTTCATTGGTGTACATTTTTTGGATATTGACTATTGGTGTAGATGCTTCAGTTTAGATTATCAATTTTTACTCAACAGTGTAGATCCATCAAATTTGAATAAACAGGGAAGATTTGTTGGTATTGACCCAGTGCAGTTTCATGAATATCAAATTGTGAAGATTTATCAGTTTTGTGACATCATTGTAGATTTGTTGATATTGATTCAACTGGGTAGATTCATCACGTGAAAACATCTGTGTAAATCCATAGTGCAAATTTGTCAATTTCATCACATAACTGTACAATTGTTATTATCAATTTGTCAATATTGATTCATCAATTTGGATTTGTCAATATCAAATCATTGGTATAGATTCATCCATATTGATTGCTAAGTATAGATTCATCAGTATTGACAATTTGGGGTAGGTTTATTGATATCAAGTGGTTGGTGTAGTTTGTTGATATTTTCCCTTTGTGTAGATTCATCAATATCAGCTGGTCAGTGTATATTCATTGATATCAGCTCTTTGGTGTCAATTCATCATTATAAACTTATTGGAGTAGATGTGTAGATTCACATCTACTTGTAGATGTGTAGATTCAATATCAACTTGTAGATTCATTAATGCTGATTGATCAATGTAGATTTATTAACAGTGACCAGTTGAGGTATATTTGCCAATATCATCACATCAGGATAGATTCATAGATATCAAACCATAGAGGTAGATTCATCAGTATCCACCCAGCAGAGTAGATTTGTTGATATCCACCCATAAGGTATATTCATTCATATCAACCTATTAGGTAGATTCATCAATATTGTCTCTTCAGGGTAGATTGGTCAATATTGATTCAAAGGGGTAGATTTGTCAATATCAACACTAAGGGGTAGATTTGTCCATTTTGATTTGATGGGGGGGGATTCACCAATATCAACCCATCAGTGTAGATTCATTGATATTTACCATTAAGAGTAGATTTATTGATGTTGATCTGGAGGTGTAGAGTCACTTATATTGGTTCTTCAGGGTAGATTTATTAACATCTACTGCAAGGGGTAGATATGTCCATATCAACTTGATGAGAAAGATGTTTTGCTACTGACCTGTCATAGTACATTCAACAATATCAACTCAACTAGGCCTACTCATCAATATCAACTCATTAGTGTAGATTCATTGATAATGACTTAACAGGTTTGATTCATTGATATTGTCAATACTGATTTGTCAATGTGGATTTGTTGATATTGATATTGAACTTCAGATTTTTTTTAATATTGACTCAAAGTGTTATATTTGTCCATACTGACTTGATGCAATAGGTACATACACATTGACCCATTGAGGTAGATTCATAAATATCAACTTGAAAGTGTAGATTCATTGATAGCAATCTCTCAATGAAGTATCATGAGTATTGACTGAACTGGTTAGATTTTTTAAATAGACTTGCCAGGGTAGAATAATTGATATTGGTGTTTCAATATTGATTTGTTGTTGTGGATTCATCAGTATTGACTCATTGGTGTAGATTTGTTGATATCAACCCATAAAAGTAAATTTGTAGATATTGACTCAATAGTGTAGATTCATCAATATTGAACATTTGGTGTAAATTTGTGAACATCGACCCAAATGAAGATTTGTTGTTATTGACTTGATGATGTAGATTTATCAATATCTACCAGTTGGTGCAAATTCACTGATATCATCTTGAAGGTGTAGATTTGTCAACATTGACCCACTGGTGTAGCTTGATGGATTTTGACCTATTAGATGAGATTCTTTCATACTGATTTGTTAGGGTAGATACATCAATATTAATATATCAGGGTAGATTCATTGATATTGACACATTGGGTAGATTCTTCAATATTGACCTGAAGGGGTAGATTCATAGATATTGACCCATAGGGATACATTAATCAATATTGACACTTTGGGGTAGATTCCCAGATATAGACCCATCAAAAAATATTCATTGATAAGTACCTTTTGGGATAGACTCATCTATATCAACCCTTCAGTATAGATTCATTGATATCCACTTGCCAGTGTAGATTTGTCAATGTCCACCCATCATGGTAGATGCATCATTACCAACATGTCAATGCAGATTGGTCAATATTGACACATCAGGGTAGATTCTTCTATATCAACCCTGGCTGTTGAATTTATCAATATTGATCCATTGGTGTAGATATTTCAAAATTGTTTTGTCCATGTAGATATTGACTCTTCAGGGTAGATTTCTTCATATTGATATCACATTGTCAATATAGATTTGTCAATATTCACTTGATGGGGTAGATTGGTCAATGTTGATTCATCATGGTGGATTCATCAATATCAACTCAGTGGTGTAAATTCATCAACATCAACCCATCATGGTAGAATTGATTATATCAGATCAAATGGGATGATAATAGATATCAACTATTCAGGATACATTTGTCCATATTGACCTGTCTATGTAGATTCATTGATATCAACTCATCAATGTAGATTCATCAATGTTGGCCCACAGGGGTAGATTCATCATATCCATGAACATTGATTCATCAGTGTAGACAATTCAGTATCGACCCATTGGTCTACATTTGTCAATATTGACTCAAATATGTAAATTTATTGATATGATCTTGAAGGTGTAGATTCATCATTATCTACCCATTAGTGTAGATTCATCAATTATGACTTCTTGGGTAATAGTCCTTGATATCTACTTGCAAGTGTAGATTTGATGATATCAATATGTTGAGGTAGATTTGTCAATATCTACTTGACAGGGTATATTAGTTGATATCAACTTGTAAAGGTTCATCAATTTTAATGTTTTGATATCAATTTATCAATATTTTTGTTAATTCCAACTCAACTGTATACATTTGCCAATATTAAGTGGCCATGGTAGATTCTTCAATAATCACAAGTTCATGTAGATTTGTTAATATCGAGCAGTCATTGTGAATTCTCTGCTAGTGACTAAACTGGGTATAGTCATTGATGTCGGCTCATCTATGTAGGTTCATAAATACCAACTAGTCAGTGTAGAATTATCAGTATTAATTTGTTGGAATCAAATCATCGATGTAGATACATTGATGTCAACCAGTGCAGTTAAATTCATTGATATGGACCCATCCAAGTAGTTTCATTTATATTGACCCACTGGAGTAGATTCATCAATATCAAATTTTTGAAAACTATTTGAAAATGCAGATTCATTGATATTGACTGATCTGGGTACATTAGTTAATATCAACCTGTCTGGGTATTCATTGATATCAGTTCATCAGTGTAGATTTGTCAGTATTGACACATCAGGTTTGATTGTTTGATATCAGTTTGTCAATATAAATTCTTCATATTAGATTGGTTTATATCAACAGAGTAGATTCATCAATGTCAAATTGCTGGTATAGATTCATTAATATTGACATGTTGGTAGATTCATTAATATCAAGCAATCAGTGTCAATTCACTGATATTGACCCGTCAGGGTTGATTTGTTGATATTGACCCATTGGAGTAGATTCATCAATATTGACTTGAGATAGATTCATTGACATTGATCCATAGGTGTTAACTCATTAATATGGACCAGTCATGGTAAATTTGTCAAAATCGACTCTTGTGTACATTTGTTGATATTGGCTCATCAGTGTAGATTTATCCATAATAACCTATCAGGTAGATTTGGCAATATCAACTTGATTGGGTAAATTCATCAATATGAATTTGTCATTGTAGGTATATCAATTTTGATATGTCAATATTGACTTATTGATGAAGACTCATCAACATCGACTCATCAGTGAAGAATCATCAATATTGACCCACAGGGTAGATTTATAGATATCAACTCAATGGTGTAGATTCATCAATATTAACTTAAAGGTGCAGATTCATCAATATAGACCCATCAGTGTAGATTCATCAATATAGACCCATCAGTGTAGATTCATTGATATTGACTCAAAGTTTTAGATTAAATGATATTGACCTGTAGGGGCAGATTTATCAATATTGACTGGTTGGGGTACATTTGTCTATATCCACACATTCGGTAGATTTGTCAATATCTACTCAATCAGTGTAGATTCATCAATACTGTCTTGTCAAGGAATATTGTTTAATATTGATTTGTCCATATTGATTCTTTGATATAATTTGTCAAAATTGACTCTTTGGGGTAGATTTGTCAATATCAACCCATTGGGGTAGATTTGTCAATACCAACTTGATTGGATAGATTTGTTGAAATTGACTTGATGGTGTAGATTCATCAATATTGACTTGAGAGAGATCCAAGATGGTGGACTAGAGGGAGGTTGCATTCCTTGTTGCTCCATAACTCAGGATTCAATAAGAGAAAAATCTGTTTCTCCATGAGGCAGGCTCTGCTGGTCATTGATCCCCTGCTGTTTACCCCATTTGTCCACTGTTATCACCTGCCAGAATATTGCCTGCTTTTGAGTGTAGATTGCCCACTGACTGCTGCCAATCATTCACCATTTGCCTGTTTGGCTCTTGCCTGCCTTTCACCTACCCATCACCCACCTCCTGATGTCCACCTGCCAATTATCTATTGTTAGCCTATGGTCTGCCTGCAGACTGCCAGTGGATTGCCTGCTGACCACTGTTTCCTAGTAGTCCATGTCACAGTACCTGCAGGTTTGGTTACATGGGGCTGCCACCATTTTGGGACAAGAAACAGAAACTACAGGACCCCCAGCCAGACTGAACACACCATGCCTCCAGGACATGATTAACGGCCCCACTGAAACTTGGCACCTGCAGCCTGCACTGCAGCTCTCCATTTCCCCACACATTTGAAAGCCAGTGCAGCCATCTTGGATTATCCTGGAAGTGAAAGCCACCATCTTTAGGTGGGGTATTACCACCCTGAGACAGCTGCTGGAGACTGGAAGCTCATTGTCAGGTACCTCTTTCATCAGGCTACTGAAGACTGAGAGGTGTGAATAGTATATGATTGTTATAGTGTAGACTTTTGTCTCCTTTTAAAAATTTTCAAGTTTTTATTACTTTATTTTCTCACCCTATTTGCTTTTGTTTACCTGTTTCCTCAGATTCACTTTCTTCCTTTTCTCATGCTAACATCCAACTTCTTTTGATTCCACTTTCACTCTTCCTATAATCTAGTACTTCTATATACTCTAATTTATCCCATTAACAGTTACATCCTACACCCCTCTCCATTCTCTTTGTCTACCATTAGAAATTGTAGATCTCATTGCAAATCTATTTGACATATTGTAGATAATTATCAAACTCATCCTCTATTTATTATAACACTGTTAATTTCTTCATAGTGGGTATTTGGTATAGTGTTACATATTATCTGTACTGGGTGCTGCTAATATTGATTTCCCCCTTAAAGAAGAGGTTTTGGAAAACTACACAGTCACTATAAGTCTATAGGGGAAAAGTGATGTACCCCAGATCTGCACTGCTATAGAGGAAGATACATGACCAACATGAAAAAACAAGGGAAGAAAGTATTCCAAACAAACCAAGATTCTATATTAATAGAATCCAATGACAGAATAATAGAAGAAATGTCAGAGAAGAAGTTCAGGATATACTTAATTAAAGTGATTTGTGAAGCAAAGTGTGACATAAGAAAGCAAATGTGGGCAATGAACAATCACTGCAACAAACAGTTGAAAGAGCAACTGCAGGAGGTAAAAGATCATTTCAACAAAGAGATAGAGATTCTCAAAACAAACCAAACAGAAATTCTTGAAATGAAGAAAATAATAAACCAAATAAAAATCTCAATGGAAAGAATTACCAGCAGACTAGATCACTTGGAAGACAGAACCTCAGACAAAAAGTTAATTTTGAAAATAATGTTGACCAAACAATAAAGATCGTAAGAAATTGTGAGTGGAACATCCAAGACTATGGGATATCATTAAAAGACCAAGTTTAAGAATTATCAGGATTAAGAAAGGCACAGAGATACAAACCAAAGCAATGAACAAACTATTCAATGAAATAATATCTGAAAATTTCCCAAACCTGAAGAATAAAATGGAAAATCAACTACGAGAGGCTTACAAAATTACAACAGATCCACACCAAGGAACATTATAATGAAAATGCCTAACATCCAAAATAAAGATACAATTTTAAAGATTTTGAGAGTAAAGAATAAAATTACACGTAGGGGGAAACCAACATGGATATCAGCAGATATCTCAGCCCAGATCCTAAAAGCTAAAAAAGGGCTGTGAACAATGGATTTCAAGCTTTTAAAGAGCATGGTTGCCAACCAAGAATCTTTTACCCAGCAAAATTTTCAGATTTGAAGATGAAATAAAATCCTTCCATGACAAACAGAAGTTAAAAGAATTTACAAATAGAAAGCCTGCACTACAGAACATTCTCAGCAAGATATTCCATGAGGAGGAAATGAAAAACAACAATGTAGGTCAGCAAAAGGAAGAACCATCCTAAAGGAAAAGTCAATCAAGGGAGAAACCAAGTCAAGTTAAAAACGAAAAATGAGCCACAATGACTGGGAATACAAATCAGATTTCAATAATAACCCTGAATGTTAATGACCTAAACTCATCAAACTCATCAATATTTTAGGTTAGAAAGATCAGCCCTTTGTGTTATGAACTGTAAATATTTCACTCAGTTGTCTTTTTCAAAAGTTTTTTATGATGCTTCTTTCCATAAATATTGATTTTTATGTAACACAGTGTAACAGTGAAATAATTTATGACTTGGGGATTTTGACTCAAGGAATAGAGAGTTCTTGCTAACTACAGATATGTATAGAAAAAATTTGTAGTTTTCTTCTTATTTAATGGTTGTGTGATTTAAAAATTATCTTGCATATCTGGAATTTATCATGGTATATAAAGTGAGGCAGGGATATTACTTTATCCCTATAACATTTGTTGAATACTTCTTTTTCCCAGTGATTTGAGATGATGTCCTCTTTAGATAGTCAATTTCTATGTGTATGTGAGTGTACTTACTTCAGGGCATTCTATTTTGTTAATAGACCAATTTGATACTTTTAAATTATCTAAAGTTTAAGAAAAGAACCTTAATGCATTTTAGTGCTGGTATCATTTCTATGTTTATTTTTTTCACTAAATTTAGCATCAAGTGATATAGCTTAAAATTGTGAAACCTTCATTGAGGTTTTGTTAAATTTACAATTTAATTTACAATATAATATGGCCCTTCTATTTGTAGAAAGTCTATTTTTTGGCTTCAGTGGTATTCTAATTTTAATTTTTAATAGGTCTCACATTTTTATTGACAAACATAGTAATATATTTTATTGCTCTTATATATGAAAACTTTTCTTCCATTAAATCTTCCTAAATATTGTTTGAATATATGTAAGCTACTGATTTTTTATGTTGATTTTGTACTTGGTAATCTAATTGAGTTATCTTACTGTTTACAATTGCTATTAATAAAAGAAAAAAATTATAGTTGCACATGTGTCAGCTACCAGAATATTTAGTGCAGCTTATTTATATAATAATAAACTAGAAACCCAAATAGACCAATAAGTGATTGGCCAAATATTACCATAAGACCATTACATAGCGGTTTACTGTGGAATCATTAAAATTGTATAGTGTAAGAATAGTTGGATCCAAGATGGCGACTAGAGGGTGACTGCATCTCCAGTCGCTCCAGAACCCAGGATTGAAGAAGGGGAGGCATTGAGAGACTCGGACTAAAACAGATCACGGGGTGAGTCTCCCCCACCAGGTGAAGCGCTGCCCGGGTGGCAGGCCCGGATTCGGGTGGCTTATTAGAGTAGGGCAGGGCAGGTAGAGTCTTCCCCAGGCAGCTCTGCACACTCCGGCGGTGGACTCCTCCCACAGGGCCAGATTCTCCAGCATCTCGGAGCAGGCCCCTCAGTGAGAGCCTTTCTGCACAGAACTAAGCTTCAAGTCCCTGAAACAGGGCGCCGAGTTCCGCGGGTTGCTTCAGGGACCAGGACAGGGCAGCCAGGGACTTCCCCAAGCAGCCCGCAGCCCGGCCCCATCCAGTGGGAAGCACCTTTCCAGGCTAGCTTCTCAGAGCAGACCAACCAGTGAGAGCCTCTCTACACAGAGCCCCAAGCCAGCGGTGACCTCTGGCCCACAAGCAGCTTCTGGGACCAGGGCAAGGCAGCCAGAGACCTCTCCAGGTGGACCTGCCCCCTGGCCCCCCCCAGCCAAAGGCTTTTTCCACAGGGCGATCCAACATGGTGGACTAGAGGGTGACTGCATCTCCAGTCACTCCAGAACCCATGATTCAAGAAGGGGAGGCATTGAGAGACTCAGACTAAAACAGAGCCACTGGGTGAGTCTCCCCCACCCGAGGAAGTGCTGCCCGGTTGGTAGGCCCAGATTCGGGTGGCTTATTAGAGTAGGGCAGGGCAGGTAGAGTCTTCCCCAGGCAGCTCTGTGCACTTCGGGGGTGGGCTTCTCCCACAGGGCCAGATTCTCCAGCATCTCGGAGCAGGCCCCTCAGTGAGAGCCTTTCTGCACAGAACTAAGCTTCAAGTCCCTGAAACAGGGCGCCAAGTTCCTGCCCACAGGTTGCTTCAGGGACTTCCCCAAACAGCCCGCAGCCGAGCCCCCTCCAGTGGGAAGCACCTTTCCAGGCTAGCTTCTCGGAGCAGGCCCCCCAGTGAGAGCCTTTCCACACAGAGCCAGCTCCAAGTCCTGGAACCAGTAGCGGGCTAGGGGCAGCTTTCCTTGGAAGCACTGCATTATCAAGTTACTCCAAGACTTCAGGTTACTGAAGGCAGGAAGTTGAGACAGTGGAAATCTACAGGGTCACTATAAGCCAATAGAAGAATTCTGCAATATCACAAAGTCCCACTGACATCTGACCAATATGAGAAAACAAGAGAAGAAAATGTTCCAAACAAACCTAGATACTATATCAATAAAACCTAATGACAGCACAGCAGAAGAAATGTCAGAAAGGGAGTTCAGAATGTACATAATTAAAACAATCAGGGAAGCAAACGAGGAGATGAAAGAGCAAATGCAGGCATTAAATGATTGCACCAATCAAGAGTTAAAGGAGCAAATACGGGAAGCAAGAGATCATTTCAATAAAGAGTTAGAGATATTGAAGAAAAACCAAACAGAAATCCTTGAAATGAAGGAAACAATAAACCAAGTTAAAAACTCCGTAGAAAGCATAACCAATAGGATAGAACACCTGGAAGACAGAACCTCATATATTGAAGACAAAATATTTAATCTTGAAAACAAAATTGACCAAACAGAAAAGATGGTAAGAAAGCATGAACAGAATCTACAAGAATTATGGGATATCATGAAAAGGCCAAATTTAAGAATTATTTGGAATGAGGAAGGCTTAGAGTAACAAACAAAAGGAATGAACAATCTATTCAATGAAATAATATCAGAAAATTTTCCAAATCTGAAGAATGAAATGGAAAACCAAGTACAAGAGGCTTATGGACTCAAAATATACAATGTTACAACAGACCCACACCAAGGCACATTATTATGAAAATAACTAACATACAAAATAAAGAAAGAATTTTAAAGGCTGCGAGAGAAAAGAATCAAATTACATTCAGGGGAAAACCAATAAGAATATCAGCAGATTTTTCAATCCAGACCCTTAAAGCTAGAAGGGCCTGGAACAACATTTACCAAGCCCTGAAAGAAAATGGATGCCAACCAAGAATCTTATACCCAGCAAAACTTACTTTCAGATTTGTCAATGAAATAAGATCCTTCCATGATAAACAAAAGCTAAAGAAATTTACAAAAAGATAGCCAGCATTGCAGAACATTCTCAGCAAAATATTCCATGAGGAAGAGATGAACAACAGCGATGCAAATCAGCAATGGGAGGAACTAACCTAAAGGAATATCCAAATAAAGGTGAAACAAAATCCTGTCAAAAAACAAATATGAGTCAAATGAGTGGGAATATAAATCATATCACAATAATAACCCTGAATGTTAATGGCCTGAACTCATCAATCAAAAGACATAGACTGGCAGAATGGATTAAAAAGAAAAATCCAACAATATGCTGCCTGCAAGAGACTCATCTCATAGAAAGAGATACCCATAGACTAAAGGTGAAATGATGGGAAAAAACATACCATGCACACGGACACAGCAAAAAAGCTGGAGTATCCATCCTCATTTCAGATAATGTGGACTTCAATCCTAAACTAGTCAGAAGGGATAAAGAAGGATATTTCATACTGCTTAAGGGAAGCATAAATCAGCAAGACATCACAATCATAAATATCTATGCCCTGAACATTGGCTCATCCATGTACGTCAAACAAATCCTTCTCAATTCCAGAAATCAAATAGACCACAACACAATAATACTAGGCGATTTTAATACACCTCTCTCACTGATGGATAGATCGTCCAAACAAAAATTGAATAAAGAAAACATAGATCTCAATAAAACAATCAAAAATTTAGACTTAACCGACTTATATAGAATATACCATCCAACAAACAATGAATACACTTTCTTCTCAGCAGCACATGGATCCTTCTCTAAAATAGACCATGTTTTATGCCACAAAGTTACTGTTAGCAAATACAAGAAGATCTAGATACTACCTTGTACTCTATCAGATCATAATGGATTGAAATTAGAAATAAATGTAAGAATAAAAAACAGAAACTTCTCCAATAACTGGAGATTAAATAATACACTATCTTATGATGAATGGATAACAGAAGACGTAAGGAGGGAAATAAAAAAATTCTTAGAAGTAAAAGAGAACAAAGACACATCATATCAAAATTTCTGGGACACTCTGAAAGCAGTACTTAGAGGAAGATTTATTTCATTGGGCGCATTCAACAAACAAAGTAGAAATCACTAAATAAATGACTTAACACTACAGCTCAAAGCCCTAGAAAAAGAAGAGCAGACTAACACCAAAAGTAGGAGAAGACAGGAAATAGTTAAAATCAGAGCCGAAATCAATGAAATTGAAACAAAAGAAACAATCAGAAAAATTAACAAAATAAATAGTTGTTTCTTTGAAAAAATAAACAAAATTGATAAACCCTTAGCCACAATAACAAAGAGGAAGAGGGAGAAAAGTCAAATTACTAAAATTTAAACGAACAAGGAAATATCACAACAGACACACACGAGTGAAGTACAAAATATAATTAGAAGCTATTTTGAAAATCTATACTACAACAGAACAGAAAAACTCAAAGACATCAACAAGTTTCTAGAGACATATGAATTACCTAAACTGAACGAGGAGGACATACACAATTTAAATAAATCAAATTCAAGCAATGAAATAGAAGAGGTCATCAAAAGCCAACCAACAAAGAAAAGTCCGGGACCAGATGGGTTCTCAGCCGAGTTCTACAAAACTTTTAAAGAAGAGCTCATTCCAATACTTCTCAAAGTATCCCATAAAACAGAAGAGGAGGGAAGCCTCCCAAACTCATTCTATGAAACCAATATCACCCTGACACCTAAACCAGACAGAGACACATCAAGGAAAGAAAATTTCAGACCAATATTCTTAATGAACATTGATGCAAAAATTCTCAACAAAATTTTAGTAAATCGCATAAAAAATATATTAAAAAATAGTGCACCAAGATCAACTGGGTTTTATCCCAGGGATGTAAGTTTAGTTCAACATCCAGAAATCAAAAAATGTCATTCACCATATCAACAGAGTAAAAATTAAGAATGACATGATTATTTCAATACATGCAAAAAAAGCATTCAATAAAGTACAGCATCCCTTCATGCTCAAAACACTAGAAAAATCGGGGTAGTGGGAACATTCCTTAAAATTGTAAAGGTCATCTACGCTAAGCCCATGGCCAATATCATTCTAAATGGTGAAAAACTGAAAGCATTCCCCTTAAAAACTGGAACAAGGCAGGGATGCCCTCTTTCACCACTTCTATTCAATATCTTTCTTGAGACTCTAGCCAGAGCAATTAGACAAACCAAAGAAATTAAAGGGAAATGAATTGGAAAAGAGGAACTGAAACTATCCCTGTTCACTGATGACATGATTATATATTTAGAAGAACCTGGAAATTCCACCAGAAACTCTTAGAACTCATAAGTGAATTCAGTAAAGTAGCAGGTTACAAGATCAATGCTCATAAATCCAAAGCATTCTTATACATAAGTGATGAATCTTCAGAAAGAGAAATTAGGAAAACTACCCCATTCACAATAGCATCAAAAAAAAAAAAATACTTGGGAATCAATCTCACAAAAGAGGTGAAAGACCTCTACAATGAGAACTACATAACACTAAAGAAAGAAATTAAAGAAAACCTTAGGAGATGGAAAGATCTCCCATGTTCTTGGATAGGCAGAATTAATATTGTCAAAATGGTCATACTACCAAAAGTGCTATACAGATTCAATGCAATTCCAATTAAAATCCCAATGATGTACCTTACAGAAATAGAGCAAGCAATTATGAAATTCATCTGGAAGAATAAGAAACCCAGAATAGTTAAAGCAATCCTTAGCAGGAAGAGTGAAACAAGGGGTATTGCAATACCAGATCTTCAACTCTACTACAAAGCAATAGTAACAAAAATGGCATGGTATTGGTACCAAAATAGGTAGATCAATGGTATAGAATAGAGGACACGGACACAAACCCAAATAAATACAATTTTCTCATTCTACACAAAGGGGCCAAAAACATGTAATGGAGAAAAGATAGCCTCTTCAACAAATGGTGCTGGGAAAACTGGAAATCCATATGCAACGGAATGAATCTATATCCCTATCTTTCACCGTGCACAAAACTCAACTCAAAATGGATCCACGACCTCAGAATCAGACCAGAGACCCTGCATCTTATAGAAGAAAAAGTAGGTTCAAACCTTCAACCTGTTGGCTTAGGATCAGACTTCCTTAACAGGATTCCCATAGCACAAGAAATAAAAGCTAGAATCAACCACTGGGATAGATTCAAACTAAAAAGCTTTCTCTCAGCAAAGGAAACTATCAGTAATGTGAACAGAGAGCCTACAGAGTGGGAGGATATCTTTGCCACTCATACTTCAGATAGAGCACTAATTTCCAGAATCTATAAAGAACTCAAAAAACTCTACACCAAGAATACAAACAATCCAATCAACAAATGGGCTAAGGAAATGAACAGACACTTCACAGAAGAAGATGTACAAGCAATCAGATATATGAAAATATGTTCAACATCTCTAGTAATAAGAGAAATGCAAATCACACTACCCTAAGATTTCATCTCACACCAATTAGAATGGAGATTATCAAGAACACAAGCAACAATAGGTGTTGGCGAGGATGTGGGGAAACATGTACACTCATATATTGTTGGTGGGGTTTCAAATTAGTGCAGCCACTGTGGAAAGCAGTATGGAGATTCCTCAGAAAGCTTGGAATGGAACCACCATTTGACCCAGCTATCCCACTCCTTGGCCTATACCCAAAGGAATTAAAATCAGCATACTACAGAGACACAGCCACATCAATGTTCATAGCTGCTCAATTCACTATAGCCAGATTGTGGAACCAACCTAGATGCCCTTCAGTTGATGAATGGATAAAGAAAATGTGGCACATATATAAAATGGAATATTACTCCGCCATGAAGAATGATAAAATCATGGCATTTGCAGGCAAATGGATGAAATTGGAGGATATCATGCTAAGTGAGTTAAGCCAATCTCAAAAAACTAAAGGACAAGTGATCTCGCTGATAAGCAGATGAGGACATATAAGGGGGGCAGGAGGGGTCAGCATTAGGGTTAGGGATAAGTTTAGGGTTAGGGATAAGGTGGGTGGTAAGAAGGGAGAAAGGAAGGACTGTATAGAGGGAAAAGAGGTGTGGGAGGGGTGGGTGGGAAGGGAAAAATAACAGAATCAATCAAACAATATTGCCCTGTGTAAATTTATGATTTTCAATGAAAATAAAAAAAATAAAAAAACCTCAGTTGAGAAGAGATTAAAAGCTGAAAAAAAAAAGAATAGTTAATACAAAAAATAATATATTGTTCAAAGGGAAAATCAAGTTACAAAATATTATAATAGTGTGATTCTATGTATGTATAAGAGAAAAAATGCATTTGTTTATATTTCTGTGTGTAACTTGCAAATTGAAGAAAGATGACACATTTGGGAGAAAAATAGGGGGAACTAGCCTTGCTCATGTTAATAATGCTCTCAATATTTCCTTCTTCTCAGTAAGTGCTCTTAAGGTACATTTTGATGATAATACACATCTGTGGTCCTCTGCCTTGGACAAGGCACTTGCACCCCAGGATTGGCTGCAAAGATTTATGTAAAATACTGAGTTCCACGAGATCTGATATGGTGGGACCCTGTACCTTTGACTAATTGGTGGAGGAGATATGCTGCTGTTCTTACTCCTACAGTTCATCTCTGGATTCCTGCCAGATGTGTGAGACTTGACAATCTTCATGAGTTGGCATCAAGGACTTCACAAATTGCATTTAACACTGACTGAAGAGGATCCTGATTTAAAGGAGGAACCTCTGATAAGAACAAGAGGTCTGAGAAACCCTCTGTCTTCTAATCATCCAGTGACTTGGAGGAATATGAAAAATTTAACATCTGCTCAACAAATGCTAGTACATATGGGTTTACAATGTACTCCAAAAAACTTGATAACAGTTCTGTTTGTCAGACTTACCCAAAATTCTATACCTCTGCTGGCTATTATTGTGTTATTTCTCTGTTATTGTATCCCTGTATGCAACTCAATAATACAATCAATAACTCAACCTAACACATGTATATAGAATATTTTATCCATCAATGAGCAAATACATTTTATTCTCAGCAGTACATGGATCCTTCTGTAAAATAGAACATACATTATGCCACAAAGCAGTCCTTAGTAAATCTGAAAAATAGAAATACTACCTTGTGTTCCATCAGATCATAATGGAATGAAATTACAAATCAATGACAAAATAAAAAACAGAAAATATCCCAACACCTGGACACTAAATAATATGCTACTTAATGTAGCATGGATAAGAGAAAATATAAGGGAGGAGATAAAAAATTATTAGGTGTAAATGAGAATGACAGAACAACATATCAAAATCTCTGGGAAGCTATGAAAGCAGTACTAAGAGTAAAATTTATTGCATACAGTGCATTATAGGAAAGAATAAAAAGTCAACAACTAAATGACCTAATGCTACATCTCAAAGACCTAGAAAAGGAAGAGAAGACTAACACCGAAAGTAGTAGAAAACAGGAAATAATTAAAATCAGAGCTGAAATCAATGAAATTGAAACTAAAGGAACAATTCAAAAAATTGACAAAAAATTGGTTCTTTGAAAAAGTAAACATATAGATATACACTTAGCCACAGTAATGAAGAGAAAGAGATTATTTAAATTAAAACTTTGTGAAGAAGGAAGTATCATAACAAACAACATTGAAATATATAATATAGTTAGAAGCTACTTTGAAAATCTATACTCCAACAAAATAGAAAATTTCAGACATCGAAAAATTTTTGAAGACATATGATCCTCCCATATTGAATTAAGAGGACATACACAATTTAAACAGATCAATTTCAAGCAATGAAATAGAAGAAGTCATTAAAATGCTTATCAACCAAAAAAAGCCTGAAATCAGACAGATTCTCAACTGAGTTCTACAAGACCTTCAAAGGAGAACTTATACCAATACTTCTCAAAGTATTCCATGAAATATGGAGGAAACTCTTCCAAATTAATTCTATAAATCCAGTATCACCCTGACACCAAAACCAGAAAAACACACATCAAGGAAAGAAAAAACTTTAGACCAACAACCATGGTGAACATAGATACAAAAATTCTTAACAATATTCTGGAAAATCACATAAAAACTTATTAAGAAGATTGTGCACCATAATCAAGTTGAGTTCATCCCAGGGATGAAAGGTTGTTTCAACATCTGGAAATCAATAAATGTAATTCATCACATCACTAGACTTAAGGTTATGAATCACATGATTATTTTAATTG